>NC_080675.1:657545-957545 GCF_030445035.2 Dasypus novemcinctus | reverse complement strand
GTGGGCGAGGGCGAGCACTGCACGTCTGTTCGGTGCCCGCAGGCACCTGTGCTCGCGGCACACTTGTGCCTGGATGGGGCAGCAGAATGAGACCCTTGGCCACCCTGTGGCCTGCTCTCTCCTCCCCTGGTCTGCCTGCGGACGCATTCCAGCCCGGCCATTCCCAGGACATGCCCTGCGCCCCCTGCCCGCACCACGGCACCGCAGACCTTCCTTCTTGGAGCCTGGGGACAGCGGCACCAAAGCACTGGGGCTGCCTGGCTCTGTCCCCTCCTGGGGTCCGACTCGGCCTCAGTGGTCCCCAGGGGCCATCTGTCCTTCTCTTTGAGCTGGGTGTACCTACCCGTGGCTCCAAGCTCCCCTTTCTGGCTCTGCCCCCAGGTTCCCCCGCCCGGGCCCCCGTTGCCACCCCGTGCCGTTGGCCTGGGGCACGCCAGGCCGCCCATGAGCTGCTCGTGGTCAGCCTTGTGGACCTGCGTGGCTCCACCACTGGCACTGGAGGAGGGAAGGACCGAGTGGGGGCGCCCAGAGGAAGGGGCCCAGGTGACCTGGCCGGAGGCCGGGCTCTCCTCGGGGCGGGTGGGGAGGCAGGTCAACGCGGCGCACCCGCACTGAGCCCGGACGTGCCTTCTGCCCCCAGGGCGCGCCGGCCTCGCCCACGACAAGATGAGCGCCACCTCCTGGTTCCTGGTGAGCAGCAGCGGCACGCGTCACCGCCTCCCGCGCGAGCTCATCTTCGTGGGGCGTGATGAGTGCGAGCTCATGCTGCAGGTGAGGCCTGGGCTCCTCGGGGCGCGGCCCTGCGTGCGCAGGGGTGCGAGCAGGCGCTTAGCGTTCCAGCGTTTCCTCAAAGGCGTCGGGGACCCAGAGCAGGGGGCAGGGGGCCAAGCTGCCCCTCCCTGTGCGGACGGGAGCTGAGGCTCAGGCTGTGCCTTGCAGGAAGGTGGGTGCCTGCCTGGGGGCACCTCGGACGCGAGGGGTCCGGGAGCCCGGGGGCCGGCGCGGTCCGTCAGAGTTGCCTGGAGCAGGGCCGCGCCGCCTGGTGCTCGTAGGTGTCCCCGCGTTGGCGGTGCCCCCTGATGGCGCCCTGGGCCCTTGTCTGTGACGAGCTTGGCAGGGCCCACCCGGGAGCCAGGGCACGGGCGAGTGACCGCCTGGAATTTCTCTCTGGCCTGGTTTCAGGGACCAAGATGGGCCCCCGCGGGGTCCACCCGCTGGTGCTGGAAACACGGGTCGGGGGCACAGCCCTGCAGCCCCATCCTGGCGCAGGGTTCTCCCCGCCGCTCCCGGCCGGGCATGGGTGTGCCCGCAGGCTGCCATGAGGCTGCTTGAGGCGCCACGGGACAGGCCGTGCCAGGGCTCTGCCGCCAGTTCCCCGGGAGCACCGTGGCCTTGCGCAGGCCCGTGGCCCACCTGCGACCCTGTGCCAGGCCCCCACGAGGGTGGGCCGGCCTCGGGCCTGCGCGCTTGGGCAGCAGGTGTGTCCACCCTGTCCCAGGGCCAGCCTGAAGCCCCTCACTGCCACGGCTATGCAGTCCAGCAGGGCAGGTGGACAGTGCTGTGCGTGCTGTTTGTTTCACTTTTTTATAATGAAAAACCCCAAAATACAGAAAAAGATGACGGAAAGCGCCTGCTCATCTCCCAGACGTATGGTTTTTGCCCCCTGGCCTCACCCGTGCCTTCTTGCTGAAGCACTAACCCCAGGCTCGTGCCTCGGTACCCCCGGGCACTGCCCACCGCGACGACCTTTCCCACCCCGTGACAGCCGCCGCCGCCATGGCCGGCGTTCTCCCCGGAAGTCATTGGATTTGCGCGAATCTGGGTCTGACGGGGCCCCCGGCCTCGTGCTGTCGGGTCTCTCGAGCGTCCCGTCCCGTGGGGCGTTCTCTGCCTTTTCCTCTTCTCTCCACGCCTCTGCTGGGTGAAGAGACCGAGCCGGGGTCTTGAGTGGGTTGAGACCCTTTTCCTTAGAGTAGATATTGTAGGCTTCGGTGGGCCATATGGCCGCGGGCCCCAGGACAGCCCTGGACAGCGCGGAACCTGACGGGCGTGGCCGCGTGTTGATAAAACTATTTGCAACATGGAAATGCAGTTGGTGTAATTTTCACGTGTCACAGATGGGCTTTGATTTTTTCTAACCACTTAAAAACATGACGAGTGCGCTTAGCGGTCAGGTGACGCGCTGGATCTGGCTGCTCCTGGCTGGTGGCAGGACCGGTGGTCTGGATTTGGTGCCGGCTCTGGTGGTGGCTTTGGGGCCCCCCTGGTTCCCACCTGTTGGAGGAAGAGGGAAGGGTCCGCTGTTCCCGGCTGACACCCCAGGCCGGAGCCGCCGTGTGTCCGTGCTGCGTCCAGCCCTGAGGCGCCCGGCCTGGCGGAGCTGCTGGACGTGCCCTTCCACCCTGGGCGCTTCAGATGTTTCAGATGTTTCAGGCGTTTCAGAGGTCCCTTGGACGACTGGGCGGCACTGGGAGGGAGCCTGCAGCACCTGGAGCGCCCCCCCACCCAGGCCCCGCCCCTCACCTGGGCCCCGCCCTTCACCTGGGCCCCGCCCCACACCAGGCCCCGCCCCTGCAACAGACCCCTCCCCTGGTCTGGTCCTGCCCCCTGCCCGGGCAGGTTTCTGCTTGGTCCCTTTCCTGGCTTTGGGGGGTGGGGAGCAGGTGTGCAGGGTGGCTGTGGGGTCCCCTGCTGACCTGGCCAGTAGGAGGTGGGGCCCGGAGCACGTCCTCATCCGTCTCTCCAGCCCTTCACCCAGGCGCCCGCGTCTCTGCCCCACTCAGTCCTTCTTGCACAGTTGCCAGGCTGGGCAAGGCCGGCGAGTGCCGGGGGCTGCGCCACGGTCGCCTGTAGCCGCCCCCTCGCTCGGAGGCCCCTTCCTCTCGTCCCTCCGCCCCACCTCCCGCGGAGCCTCTTCTGCTTCTTCCCTTCACCCCTGCTAGGAAACGCGCCCTCCACGCCTCTCCTGTTCTCGCTTCCAGTCCATGAGCACGGGTCACCCCGGCCAGCTCCGCGTCCCCACTGTCCCACTCCAAATCGCACTGCCTGGCTCTGCATCCCCACCCCAGCCCACTCCGTGTCCCACCCCGGCCAGCTCCGCATCGCCACCACCTGGCTTCGTCCCCGCTGCCCCGCTCCACGTCCCACCGCCTTGCTCCAAATCCTCACCACTGGCTCCGCGTCCCCACCGCCCGGCCTCATCCCCACTGCCCGGCTCTGTGACCCCACCTAGCTCCATGTCCCCACTGCCCCGCTCTGCGTCCCCACTGTCCCATTCCAAATCCCACCGCCCCGCTCTGTGTCCCCACCCCGGCCAGCTCCGTGTCCCCACCGCCCGGCTCTGTGTCCCCACCGCCCGGCTCTGTGTCCCCACTGCCTGGCTACGTGTCCCCACCCAGTTCCATGTCCCCAGCCAGGTCCGTGTGCACACCCCAGCCAGCTCTGTGTCCCCACCGCCCAGCAATATGTCCCCACCGCTTGTGCCCTCCTGGCCCCCGCCCCACTGGCTCTGTGCCCCCAGCCGCTGTCTGTCGCTGCCACGGCCTCCAGCCCTTGGTGGCCTTCCCCTACCCCGCCCCCGTCCCTCGGGGCCTCTCCTGGAGCGGCCGCTGCAGTGCCCCTCGTTCTGTCACGCGCCCTCATTGGGCCCCTCCCCACCCATGCCAGGTCCTCTGCCTGCTCGCCCCTTCCTCTCCCTGCGGCCCATCCACCCGCGCCTCCTCACCTCTGCTCAGATGGTCCACCCAGATGGCTCGAGCCCACCCAGCCCCCGGGTCCCGGCCCCCGTTCATCTGCCACATGGCAGCTCCACGTGGGGCCCCGTTGGTGTGAACGACCGGCCATGCGGGGGCGAGCTGGAGACGCAGGGCCGGCCTGCCCTCTGCATGTCACTCCAGGTGATCCCTGAGCGCCGCCTCCAGCCTCGCCCGGGTGGATGGGATCATGCATGGCCGGCCAGGCCTCTGCTGTTCCCACCCCACCCCCCGGCTGACCACAGGGGGCCGGCCCAGGAGGCCATGAGCAGTCCCTGCCATGCTCCCCAGGTGCCCTGGGCCTCCCCTGCGGCGTGCGCCTCCGTTCCTGCCTCCATTCCCTCACGTGTTTCTCTGGCGCTGGTGCTGTGCCAGGGCTGGGTGACCCAAGAGACCCTCTGCCTCCGGGAGCGCCATCCTGGAGGGGCCCAGCCCACAACCGGGCAGCTGGGCGGGGGGCTCCGCGCAGAGACGGGAGGCGGCTTGGGGCCGGCCGGGCGCGTTGGGCCCTGACCCGGGGGTTGGGGAAGGGGTCTGGGCAGAGGGCACAGCAGGGGCCCTTGGAGAGGCCTCTGGCTAAGGAACAGAGGGGCCAGGCGGGGCTGAGTCGAAGGAGGGGAGCTGGGTGGGGGGCTGGGGTGCAGGAGGAGGGGCCCGCAGGGAGGCCTCCCCTGCCCCCCGGGCTGGACCTGCCTCTGCGCTGGAATCACCTGGCCCCAGGCTGCCCTGGTGGTTCACTGGGCATCGGCCCCTGCAGGGGCTGGGGTAGCAGGCAGGGCTCTTAGGGGGAGTGCCCCCAGGCCCAAGGAAGGGCCGGCCAGCAGGGCGGGCTTCTCAGAGGGGACAGAGGCCGAGGCCTGCCCGGGGCCTTCGGGACGCGCGAGAGTCAGGAGGAGGTGGCGTCTCCTCCGCCGGGACCCTCCAGGGTGGAGGCTGTGGCCGGACGCCCGGGGTGTCCAGCGCCGGGAGCCATCGCTGCGTGGGGAGCCGGGGACAGGGAGAGGCCTGGGGGATGGGGGCGGTGCTCTGGGATCGTGTGTCTGCCCCAGGAGCCCACCGGGTCGGCGGGCAGGGCCGAGCCACCCTGCGCCCACTGCAGGCGCCAAGGCCATTCGGCCCCGAGTCGGGCAGAGGCCCCGCCTGGGAGCCCTGCTCCCCTGGTCAGTACCCCCGCACCCCGTCCCCAGTCCTGGGGAACTGAGGTTCTGTGAGGGCGAGGGGTGCCCTGCCGCCCTCTGCACTGGCTCTCCATCCTGCTCTCCCTCCTTCCCCGCCACCTCCCCCAGTTGTGTGGTCTCTTTGTCTATTCGCTGTGTGTTCTTCTGTTTCTGCTTGTATTCTTGTCAGCGGCACTGGAAAACTGCACCTCTTTTTTTGTTGCGTCACCCTGTTGTGTCAGCTCTCTGTGTGGGCGGCGCCATTCCTGGGCAGGCTGCACTTTCCTTCGCGCTGGGCGGCTCTCCTTATGGGGTGCACTCCTTGTGCGTGGGGCTCCCCTACATGGGGGACACCCCTGCGTGGCAGGGCACTCCTTGCTCGCATCAGCACTGCGCATGGGCCAGCGCCACACGGGTCAAGGAGGCCCGGGGTTTGAACCGCGGACCTCCCATGTGGTAGGCGGACGCCCTATCCGTTGAGCCACGTCCGCTTCCCCTCTCCCACCACTTTCTTCCTCTCCTGGCTGTGGGTGATGCTGAAGCGCCCCGTTACGGCCCCAGCACTGTGGGGTCAAGTTGGGCCCTGTGGGTTCCCTGACTGCACGAGAGGGACCCACCACCCACCCACTTCTCAGGGTGGCTGCAGTGCGGAGGCGGCAGTAGCTCCTTCGCCCCAGCGCTGGGTGGGCGCCCCAGTGGAGTGGCCGTGGCTCAGGCCTGCTGCCCCGTGACCCCCGCCTGGCCACAGGCCCCCTTCCCAGGGCCCACCCTGGTGTCAGCCCAGCCCACCCTGTCAGTGCCAGGGTCCAGCACCCCTGGAAGGGCCAGGGTGGGGGGCCCGGCGGCCCCAGCTCTCACCCCACTGCTGGGTGTCAGGCCAGGCTGTGAGGTTCTGGCCTCTCTCACGGTCAGCGGAGCAGCATGTCCAGGGTCCCCCGACGTCCTCGTGAGACCAGGGCTGTGGGGGAGGCAGGGGACAGGCCTGGCAAGTGGAGGACGGCAGCGCGGCTGCAGGGCCGGGCATGAGCCTCCCCAGGGCCGTCCGAGGGGCCCGGCAGCCCGTCCACGCTGCAGGTGGGAAGGCTGAGTGGTGTGCTCAGAAACAGGACCGACCAGAGACACCTGTGAACAGTGAGCGCTCCTACGAGACCCTCTCGTGGCCGTGGGCACGTGCAGGTCCAGATTCCGCAGGCGGGCCGCGAGCCAGGGCGCTGCGGAGTCCCCGACGAGTCCCCAGGAGACGCTGCTGTCCCGGGCAGAGCTGGGGGTTCTCCTGATGTGGACTCACGTCCCTCGGAGGCTGCAGTGACGCGGCGTCCTCGCTGCTGACGGCCACCTCCCTGGTTGATGAAGACGCCACCAGCTGCCTGTGCGACCGCCCCCTGACGACGAACGTCCACGAGTGCCCCGTGTTACGCTGGCCCAGAGCTCGACCAGACCCGTGTGCACCTGACCTGGCCGAGCGGGCACCTGAGCCTGGCCCTGTCGGGGGCTTGTCGGCTGGTGGCCGTGGTGGGCCGGCCTTGCCCAGACCTTTGTCCACACACCCCTCACCCCCCACCCCACAACTTGCTCCAGGGTTCCAGGGAAGAAGGGGCCCTCCCCGGCCTTGGGGCCTCCTGCTGGGACTGTTTCAGGGGGTGTGGCTGGGAGGGGCGGGGGAGGGGCAGGCAGTGCATTGGGGGACAGGTGGGGGCTCAGGTGCGGGGAGGCAGCCCTGGAAGGTGCCGCGTCGCCCAGGACTCACGGGGCGTGCGAGGTCCGGCCCTCCCGGGGGGCGCACCTGCACAGTAAGGTGCAGCCTTCGTTGCTTTGCACCTGGAGCCCCACCCAGGCCGGCGTTAGGTGGGGCGCCCGGGCTGCCGGGATCCAGCCTCTCCTGGGCCAGACCCCAGGCCTGCAGCTCTGTGGGTGGGGGCGGGTCCTGCACAGACCCCCAGGGTGCCCCGCCTCCAGCAGCAGCCAAGGCCAGCCCACCCCTGGCCCCACAGCGCCGTCCGTGGCCCAGGCCTGCCCGAGGGAGCCGGGCAGCCGGCCTTGAAGGAAGGGTCCGGGTGACGCAGGAAGGGTGGGAGCGCCCTTGGATACGGGGCTCTGGTGTGTGCAGGGGCTCAGGATGGCGTGTGCAGGGGCGCAGGATGGCGTGTGCAGGGCGCAGGATGGCGTGTGCAGGGGTGCAGGATGCCACGTGCAGGGCGCAGGATGCCACGTGCAGGGGCGCAGGATGGCATGTGCAGGGGCGCGGGGTGCTGCGTGCAGGGGTGCAGGGTGCCGTATTCAGAGGTACGTGATGCCGGCTGCAGGGGTGCTTTGTGCAGGGTTTTGGGGCACCAGGTGCAGGGGTGTGTGATGCCAGGTGCAGGGGTGCAAGGTGCTGTGTGCAGGGGTGTGGGGTGCTGCGTGCAGGGTTGCGTGATGCCAGGTACAGGGGTGTGGGGCGCCATGTGCAGGGGTGCATGATGTCAGGTACAGGGGTGCAGGGCGCCGGGTGCAGGGGTGCGTGATGTCAGGTACAGGGGTGCAAGGTGCTGTGTGCAGGGTTATGGGGTGCTGCGTGCAGGGTTGCGTGATGCCGGGTACAGGGGTGCGGGGCGCCAGGTGCAAGGCGCCGGGTGCAGGGGTGCGTGATGTCAGGTACAGGGGTGCAGGGTGCCGTGTGCAGGGGTGCATGGGTCACCGGGTGCAGGGGTACGGGAGCACCACGTGCAGAGGTGCGGGTGTCGGGTACAGGGGTACGTGTATGATGGGTGCAGGGTGCTGCGCACAGAGGTGCGTGAAGCGGGTGCAGGGGTGCGGGGTGCCTTGTGCAGGGGAGCGTGGCGGGCGCCAGCCCAGAACCCGATGCATGTGTGTGGGCACGTGGCCGTCCCGCTGAGGAGTGGGTGCTCCAGAGGTGCTGGCTGGAGCGGGGCCTGTGGGGGGTGTCGCCTCCCTGTCCCTCCCTCTGGCCAGGCCTGTCCCCCGCCTGCCCTGGAGGGAGCAGCCTGCCCCAGAGGGGCCTGTCACCTGGGGGCTCCAGAATGAGGGTGAGGGGCTGCCTCCTGGCTGGACCTGCAGGGGGCTGTGCCCCGGGGCCCACCTGGCAGGGACGGCCATCTGACGCTGCCCGCATTGTCTCCCAGTCCCGCAGCGTGGACAAGCAGCACGCCGTCATCAACTATGACCGTGACAGGGACGAGCACTGGCTGAAGGACCTGGGCAGCCTCAACGGGGTGAGTGTGCACCCCACCGCCCCTTTGGACACCGCCCTGCCTCCTCTGTCCTGGCCCCGCCTCTTTGGACATGGCCCCGCCTCCTCTCCTGGCCCCGCCCCTTCAAACACGGCCCCGCCTCCTCTGTCCTGGTCCCGCCCCTTTGCCTCTTGGCCCGCCCCTTGCCGTGGGGCTTGCTGCTTAGCTGGGGGCGAGCCTCCTTGGGGTGCAGAGGCCTGGGCCCCCCTCTCCTCCAGGAGGACTCCCCCTGGGCAGGGCCACCAGCCTCCAAGGGGTGGGGCTCCTTCTCCAGGGGTGGACCCCTGGGGCAAGCAGGGGACACATGGGGGCCCCCACAGACTGGGAAAGGGGGAGCTGAGAGGGGAGGGCGTGCTGGGTACCCCGTTTTCAGGGGGGTGCTCTGGATCCTCCTTCCCTTCTGTGAGGTGTGTGGGTGGGGAGGGGTAGCAGGCAGGGGGCCCTGGCTGAGGAAGGGTGTCAGGGCTGGGGGCGGGCGTCTGTGGGGTCCCCCTCGCTTTGTTCTTCCCTCGGCCTGGGCGGCAGGAGCCCTGGGCTGGGGAGGGTCTCCAGAGACGGCGCGTCACCCCAGGAGCGGGCCTGCAGACAGGGGCCCTGCCGGGGCGCCCCACACATGAGGGCTCGCCACCAGCGTCTCCTGGAGGAACGGCCCTCCCGGGGCGAGCTCGTGGTTTTGTGCCTGGGGGACGACAGGGTCCCGAGCACTGGGTGAAACCTGGCGCGCGTCCGCGGCCCACTGCCCTGGGTTTTCCCTCGTGCCAGTGGCACCCGGGGCTCAGGACGGTGTGGGCGGCTGGGGGCAGGGCCCGGCAGGGACTGGGCACTGCAAGGCCACGCTCCCCTCCCGCCTGCACCCGCGTCGGCCCCGACACCCGCCCCACAGCCCACCGTCTCCTCCGCAGACGTTCGTGAACGACATGCGGGTCCCCGACCAGAAGTACGTGACGCTGAAGCTCAACGACGTCATCCGCTTCGGCTACGATATCCTTTCCCGCTGGCGCTCACTCCGCGGGGCTCCCCGGCCCCTTGGGCCAGAGCTGCCTCGCGGCCCAGGTGACCAAGTGCCCACGGCCTAAGGGGCCAGAGGATTAGAGATCAGGTGACCAGTTTGTCTAGAGGCCCAGGTGATCAGGTGTCCATGGGCCCAGGTGACCAGGTACCCAGAGACCCAGGTGCTCACAGGCACAGGTGACCAGGTACCAAGAGATCCAGGTGCCCAGAGACCCAGGCGACCAGGTGCCCACAGGCCTAAGGGACCAGAGGATTAGAGACCCAGGCGACCAGGTGCCCAGAGACCCAGGTGCCCACAGCCTCACGTCACCAGGTATCCATGGGCCCAGGTGACCAGAGGCCCAGGTGGCCAGGTGCCCAAAAGCCCAGGTGTGGGCCTGGCCATGGCTTGGGCTGACACCAGGCGCGAGTGGGCATGGCCGTGTGAGCCTGCTTGCAGTGCCCACGCAGAGGTGGCGGCAGTACAGTTCCCCGCCTCCCTGCCGTGTGCTCCTTGACGCGCGGCCACATGCCAACATGTACGTGCTGGAGCGCGTGCAGCACCGCGTTCCCGAGGAGGCCCTCAAGGTCAGTGCTGGAGGGCACCGAGGGGCAGCCGGAGGGCCCCCTGTCCCCGCCCGCCAGCCCCGGCCTCTGCCAGCCCGCCCCTCCGGGCTCCCGGCCTGGGGTGCCTCGGGCCGCCCTGCCCGGCTTGGGCTCCCTGAGTCACCACCTGCCCCGCCGGATGGCCCGGTCTGGCAGGCGCGGCAAGTGGTCACCTTCCCAGCCGGGAGGGCGGCTGGGGCCGCGGGGCCAGCACCCTCGTGGCTGTGTCAGGGGATCCTAGGAGGGGCAGCCTGGGGGGCTGCCCAGGGCTTCAGCTGCCCAGGGGCAGTGAGGAGCTCCCTGGCATGCAGGATGGAGCCCGAGGGGCCACTGCTGGGGCCCCCCAGGCGTGAGTGCTGGCGGGTGGGACCGAGGGGCGGGGACCCCGGGAGCGAAGTGCCTCCACGATGCCGCAGACGCCCCCACGACTCGGTGCGGGAGCCCAGCCAGGCTGCCGCGGGGCCGGGGGTGGGACCTGGAGGCGACAGGCGCAGCCTTTGGGGCCAGCTTCCCAGAAGGCCCCGGGGCTCCGCTCCCCAGCCCCCCGCGTAGCTGGACTCCCACTGGGGGTGAGGGGCCCGGGTGGGGGCGCCCCTGCCGCCCAGCGGCCGTCGTGGACGCAGCCGCAACCGTTTGCTAGTGAGCCACAAAGGGGCACCGCCTGCCGGGTCGGCCAGAGGGCAGTGGGGTCAGGGTCCTCGCTGCGGGGTCCTGCTCGGCCGCGCGGGCATCGCCTGCCTGGCAGTGCGGCCGCTGGCTCTCACGTGCTCACACGCACGCCCTCGGGCTCGTGTACTTGTGTGCTCACGTGTTCCCTAGGGCCGTGTGCTCGTGTGTTCACACACACCGGCTGCTGCTGGCCGGCCCGGCTCGGAAGCCGGCCTGGGGGCGTCTGGGGCTCGCACCTGCCCACGCTGGGTGCCCTGACGGGAACCCCGAGTGCCTCCTGCTCCGGGCTGCTCAGGCTGCGGGAGGCTGGGGTCCCCGAGGCTGGTCCCTCACCCCCCGCCCCGCCCCCAGCACGAGAAGTACACCAGCCAGCTGCAGGTGAGCGTCACGGGCCCGGCGCCCAGGGGCGAGCCGCTGCCAGACTCCACCCCGTACTGCGAGTCCTCAAGCCCCCGGCTCGAGAAGGGTGACCGGAGACCAGGAGCAGGTAGGACGGGGGACGGGGAGCAGGTAGGACGGGGGACGGGGAGCAGGTAGGATGGGGGACGGGGAGCAGGTAGGACGGGGGACGGAGAGCAGGTAGGACGGGGGACGGGGCCCAGGCTGGGAGGGGAAGGGGCCGGGAGGCAGCTGAGCACTGGGGCAAGCAGGGCAGCTTTCTACTTGGGGGTGGGGGTGCACCCCTGTCCAAGCCCCCACGTGGGGGTCTGAGCCCACCCCCACCTGTGCAGACATGGGGTCCCCTGCTCCCATACTGCCCAAGGTCCCTCTCCTGACACGAGCCCCTCCGTCTTTCCCCCACTCCCCACTCCCACCTGACCCCGTGCCTCTCCTTCAGCAGCCCCTCCCCCCAGCACAGCCCCCCCGCCTGGGCAGCTCCCCCACCTGCCCATGCCGCCCCACACAGCTGGGGCCAGGGCTTGCCGTCCACGTGTGCTCAGACCCACCTGGGCAGATCCCGCCCCTACAGAACGCCAGCCGCCTTGGCGCCTGGGCACCTGGGCAGACCCCGCCCTAGCTGCAGGTGTGCAGGTGGAACACAGAGGGCCTGTGGGGTGCATTTGGGGACGTCCCGTTCCCCTTGGCCCAGCGTGTACCGGGTGGCGCCCGGCGGGGGCCCCGCCTCCAGGTCTGTGCCCTGCCCGGTGGACCCCAGTGCCACCTCCCCTGGTGAGGCATGGTCTGGGGTGCTTTCCAGCCCCCCGTGCCACGCAGCAGTTGCCAGCCTTCTGGATGCTCAGGGGTGCGGGACCCCAATCTTATGTAGAAATCCTGACTTTTAAGTTTGGGCCCCGAGAGGGCCAAGCAGGACCCGTCTGTGGCAGCATTCAGCTGTTTCTGGGGCCTGCCCCCCGCATGTCCACAGGGACAATGGCCCCTGGGGGTTCACCCGCTGGGCCTCGCAGAGCAGTGGTCTTCCCAGGACGGTGGTGTGGGGACTGTGCTTCCCCAGGTCCCAGCTCGTGGGGGACAAAGCCCCCCCAAATGGCTGCTCGTGGGGCGGGGCAGGCACGGCGGGAAAAGGAACCTCACGGAGGCTCCTCGGCCCCCGCTGGGCCATCGAGGCTGGCTGGGGTCGAGCGTCCCCCGTGGCCGTGCCGGGCGCCCGGGCGGTCGAGCATCCCCCATGGCCACGCCGGGCAGCTCCCGGGCGGTCGAGCGTCCCCCGTGGCTGTGCCGGGCAGCTTCTGGGCAGTGGAGTGTCCCCCGTGGCCATGCCGGGCGCCTGGGCGGTCGAGCATCCCCCGTGGCCGCGCCAGGCAGCTCCCAGGTGGTCAAGTGTCCCCCGTGGCCGCGCCACGCGCCTGGGCGGTCGAGCATCCCCCATGGCCGTGCCGGGCAGCTCCCGGGCGGTCGAGTGTCCCCCGTGGCCGCGCCAGGCAGCTTCCGGGCAGTCGAGTGTCCCCTGTGGCCGCGCCGGGTGCCCGGGCGGTCGAGTGTCCCCCGTGGCCATGCCGGGCAGCTCCCGGGCCTGCCTCCTCTCCCGCACAGACACGGTGACCTACCGCACGCCCCTGTATGGGCAGCCCTCCTGGTGGGGTGAGGACGACGGCGGCAGCCCACCCGAGGACCCCCGCGACGGGGACCCCTTCCCAGGTAGGTCCCCCAGGGCAGCCTCCGCATGTCCCCGTGGGTGGGGCTGGCGGTCCCGCGGAGGCGGTGGCGCGAGGGTGCACGCTGAGGACGCCTCCCGCCCCAGAGCGGCCCAAGGAGCCAGCCCAGCAGGACGGGGAGCCAAGCGCGGCCCCGGCCACCGGCTCCCGGGCCGCCCCTGAGCCGCCCGGCTGCGCCTTCCGGCGGGAGCCCAGCTACTTCGAGATCCCCACGAAGGACAGCCCCCCGCAGGCCCGGCCCCCCGAGGCGCCCGCGCACGAGGCGCCCACCCGGGACCTGGAGCCCGGCGGCGGGGCGGCGCCCGTGGTGCAGAGCCACGCCTCCTTCACCATCGAGTTCGACGACTGCAGCCCCGGCAAGGTCAAGATCAAGGACCATGTCACCAAGTTCTCCATGCGCCAGCGGCGGCCCCCGGGCAGGGAGGCCGTGTCGGCTGAGGCCAAGGTGGCCAGCTGGCTGGTGCAGAGCGACCCCGGCCTCCTGCGCCAGGCCGGCCCGGGGGACGACCGGCACAGCACCAAGAGCGACCTGCCCGTCCACACGCGCACGCTGAAGGGTGAGTGCGGCCGCTACTCCCCTAGCTCAGCCCATCCGAGTTCTGCCGTCGTTCCCCAGGAGCCCTGTCCGTGTCTCCTGTCCCCATGGCTGTGCGTGAGCGTGTGCCAGGGGCCCCCTCGGGCAGGGGCAGGGGGCCTGAGGGCTGCGCTTTCCTCCTCCTCGGCCTGCTGAGTGGGGGTCTCCTGCCCCCAGGCCACAAGCACGAGGACGGCACTCAGAGCGACTCGGAGGACCCCCTGGCCAAGGCCGCGGCAGCGGGGGTCCCCACCGAGGCCGGCGGGGAGCAGGCGCGGCTGCAGCGGCAGATCAAGCGGGACCCCCAGGAGCTGCTGCACAACCGGCAGTCCTTCGTCATCGAGTTCTTCGACGAGGACGCGCCCCGCAAGAAGCGCTCCCAGTCCTTCACGCACGCGCCCCCCGGGGACCCCAAGGCCGACAAGCGCCGCAGCCCCGGGCCCCCTGACCGGGAGCGCACGGGCACCCCGCCCCCGGCCAGGCCGGTGGGGGGCGGCTCGGGGCCCCCGCGGGCCAGCTCGCTCAAGCGGGAGAAGACGGAGGAGCGGCTGAGCAGCCCCGCGCCGCCCGGCCGGGCCCCGCTGCGCCCCTTCGGCAGCGTGGGCCGCCGCTCCCGCCTGGCCCAGGACTTCGTGGCGCAGTGCCTGCGTGAGAGCTCGCCCGGCCCCCGGCCCGGCCCCGAGCGGGCGCCCCCGCCCGCCCCCCTGCTGCCCCGGGGGCCCGGCCCCGCGGCCTCCGCGACCCCGCCACCAGCCCCCGCCGACCCCCAGCTGGCCAAGGCGCGTAAGCAGGAGGAGGACGACAGCCTGAGCGACGCGGGGACCTACACCATCGAGACGGAGGCCCAGGACGCGGAGGTGGAGGAGGCGCGCAGGATGATCGACCAGGTGCGCGCCCAGGGCTGGGGGCCGCACGGGCGCCGCCGGGGCCCAGGCCCGGGCCGGAGGCCGCGCTCTGGCCATCTCGCCTTCCCACCCGCCGGGCCGAGCTGGACGGCTGGGCCGCATGGCCAGACCCTGGCCGAGCTGCCCCCGGGTGACTGGGGTTAGAGGCCGTCCTGACCTCTGACCTGGGGTGCCGGGTGTGACTCTTCTCTCGGCAGGTCTTTGGGGTGCTGGAGGCCCCCGAGCTGTGCAGGTTGCCCTCGGCCACCTTCCGCCCGGTCATCAGAGGCGACAGTGACGCGGGCGTGGCCCCACAGGTGGAGCACCAGGTGTGCTGGGGGGGCTCAGGCGGCTGTCTTGGGGGGCAGTGGGGGGCCCTGCCCCGTGGGCGGTCAGCCCTCATGGCTCGCAGGCGCTGGCTCTGCCAGGAGCCGGGCTTCCTGCGCGAAGGCGGGGTGGCATGCGCACGCCCCCAGGGCAGGCCGCCGGTGGGGCCCAGACCCCCGCAGGGCTGACCCCCGTGGTTCCCTTCCCGCAGGGCGGCCCAGTCCCCGGCTTCCCTGGAGCCTCCAAGTGGGTGTCCCGCTGGGCCAGCCTGGCCGACAGCTACTCGGACCCGGGGCCGGCAGGTACGGCCTCAGCGCTGCGGTGGGGGCGGTGACAGGCTCGGCGCGTCGTGTGCGCGAGCGAGCGTCACGGGCCCCTTGGCCAGCACGCCGCGCTGACGACCTCCCCCCCCCCCCGCCCGCAGAGGACAGCCGCAGAACCGCAGAGCCCGAGGCGGCCCCGCCTTCACGCACCCGGCGCCTCCTCCCGCAGCTGCCCAGCGACAGGGTGGACAGCCCTGTGGGCCCCGAGGATGCCCGGCGGAGCGGGCCTGGGCGGCCGGAGCCGGGCAGCGAGCAGGCTGGCCGCCACCCCCGGCCAGGAGGATCTGGAGCCTGACAGCCTCAGCGACGCCAGCGGGTCAGACGGCGGGCGGGACCCCGAGCCGGGCCGGGCGCGGCTGGAGCGGCGCGGGAGCCCCGACGCGGGCCTGGCGTGGCCGGGGGCCCAGCGCGCCCCCCAGGCCGTCACGGAGCCGGCCCCTGCCTCCTTCTTCATCGGGAGCCGGGACGGCGAGGCCGGCCGCCCCAGGAAAGCGCTGGCAGCTCCGGGCGAGGCCGAGGGCTCTGGCCGGGCACCGCTGTCCTGGGCAGCCCAGCCCAGCGCCCCGGCAGAGGACGGCGTCTACGTCAGCCCCCACGGGCGGATGGTCATCCAGCTGCAGACCAGCCGGCCCCCGGCCCCCGGCGGCCCCAGCCTTGTGCCGCCCAGGGAGGCCCCAGCCTGCGTCCGGCAGAAAAGCTTCACCAGGGAGCCGGCCGGCGGCCCGGCCCCCCCCGGCCAGCTGCCCCACGTCTGCAGCCACCCCCTCCTGCAGGACCTGGCTGCCACCCGCGCCCCACACATGGACGCCCACGTGCAGGACACACAGCTGATCCTGAAGGAGACCGAGACGGCGCTGGCGGCCCTGGAGGCCCGCCTCCTGTCCACGGCCGTGGGGGCGCAGGGGCCGCGCACGCCACCCGAGGACTCGCTGTCCGGGGACTCGGACGTGGACTCGGCCAGCACCGTCAGCATGCTCAGCGGCCAGAACGGGCCCAGCCCCACGGCCCCCCCGCCCCCGGGGCCTCGGAAGGACAAGCGGCCGTCCCCGCCGAGGCCGCAGGAGCCGGAGGGTCCCGGCCTGAGCAGCGCCCGGGGGCTGCCCTCCGAGAAGCAGCGCCACCTGCCGGCCGCCGGGGAGCCCGGCCGCAGAGAGCCGGCGGCAGTGCGCGGGGCCGGGCGGCGGGGCCCCGGGTCCCAGGCGTCCCCGGACTGGGCCGACGAGTGCCGCGGCTCTGACCTTGCCCACCCGCCCGGCGCTGACACGGTCGCCTCAGACCATGAGGTGCCCGCAGCCGGCCGGCCGGGCCCGCGCCGGAAACCAGCCGCCCCGCCACCGTCCCCCGCCGCCCGGGAAGAGCCGGGCCGCGGCTCGGCCAGCGCCCAGAAGGTACAGCAGGCACTGACCCGCTCCAACAGCCTGTCCACCCCTCGGCCCACGCGGGCCTCCCGGCTGAGGCGGGCCCGGCTGGGGGACACCTCGGACACTGAGGCCTTGGACGGAGAGCGCGTGGCCGCGGCCAACCCCGAGCCGTCGGGCCGGCCAGCCGCCGACCCGGCTAAGAAGCTGTCGCGCCTGGACATCCTGGCCATGCCCCGGAAGCGCGCCGGGTCCTTCACGGGGTCCAGCGAGGCCGAGGCCGCCCCGCCCCGCGCAGGCTTCTCCGGCCGCAGCGTCGAGCTGGGCTGTGCCGGCCGCAAGCCCACCGTGGCCGAGGCTCGAGCTGCAGCCAGGAGGACCGCCACCACTGCCGCGACCTCCCGCCAGCCTTTCAGCCGGGCCCGCTCGGGCAGCGCCAGATACCCGTCTTCCAGTGAGCAGGGGCGGGGGCGGTGGGGAAGGGCGCAGTGGAGAACTGACCTGAGCCCACGGCCCTGTGGCCAGGGAGGGCGGGCACCCCTCCCCCATGGACAGCAGCCCCCTCCATGCCCTGCTGTCCTCGGCCTGTGGCAAAGGGAGATGGGCTGCCATGGACTGGCTCCCCTTGGGCGCCGGCCGGCCCCACGTGGTCTGGGGGCTTCTTGGGCGCTCGGTCCAGCGTCCTCGCCGTGGCCTGCCTGAGGGCCACTGGGTCCTGTGGGTGCGGGTGGGGGTGGGGTGCTGACGGAGGGGCTCACGGGGGTGGGCCGGAGCCGGGAGGACGCCCAGAGCCAGCCCCTGCCCGGCGGGTCGCAGCCGACCCCCTCCCTGCCCACTGGCTGCGCTGCCCCTAGCACGTGGCCCCCTCGGTCCCTCCTCACTCAGCGCGGGAGGAGGCAGCCACTTTGGGGCTCGGTGGCGGGTGGCAGGGGGGAGCCCTAGACTGCGCCTGGGGGCTCCCAGGGGCTCCGGGGAGGGGTTGGGCTGGCTGACCAGGCCCGCTGCTCGGGCTGGGCCGTGGGGGCTTCAGGTGGCGGGGCTGTGCCGTGGGTGGTCTCGGGGGCCCCTGATGACCAGATGGGGGGGTGCCGCGGGCTGAGGGCCTTGCAGTCTGCAGAGCTCGCGGCTGTTGGCGCGTCAGTTGGGCCTTAGGGGTGCGTGGGCGCTGGCAGTGACCAGGCCCTGCCCTGCAGCCAGCGCTCCGGGGGAAGCCGGAGCTGACCGCTGCCCTGCCCTGGCTCCTGAAACCTGTGTGCACGCAGCTCGCCGCCGGCAGCAAGGCTCGGATTACACGTCCACTTCCGAGGAGGAGTACGGCTCCCACCACGGCTCCCCCAAGCACGCCCGCCCCCAGGCCCCCTCGGCCACGCAGAGCCCACGGGCCGGCAGCTGCGGCCGTCCCCGGGCCCGGGACACTGACGACGAGGAGGACGAGCCCGGCCCCTACGGCCTCCTCGTGCAGACGGCCGAGATCGCTGAGATCGCCAGGTGAGCGCCGGGCGCGGGTGGCCGTCCCCTGGGGGGCAGCGCCGGGAGCTCCAGACGGGGGGCCCTGCTCCAGGCCCAGAGCAGGAGCTCGGGAGGCGCCCGTGGAAGGAGCAAGGGGACGAGAGAGGGCACAAGTCGCCAGGGCCGGGTGGGCTCCGCCAGACCTCTCGCGCATTTGCCAGGGGAGGGGAGCCGGGGGGGCGGTGACTCGGGGGCCTTCGCTGCTCCGTGGTCGGGTGGTCAGGACTGGCCAGCGCCCCTCTCAGGGTCACAGCCGCCTTCCAGGGGGGGCGGGGCCTGCTTGCCGAGCGGTCCGAGGGGGTGCTACAACCACTGTCCAACTCTGACCAGAGGCGGGGTGCCACCACCTCACCCCAGCCTCCTCCCTGGCCTCGGTTTCCCTGCCTGCCTAGCAGGGCTTGCGTGGCCCCGTTCGCTGGGGGAGTAAGGTCTCCAAGCTCCGCGCTGGAGCCCCTGGGTGGGTGGACATGGGCTTTACTGAGGGGTCTGTCCACCCTTCCCCAACCCCATCTCCCAGCCCAGCTCTTTACCCTTGACCCTCGGGGGCAGGTGTGTCTCAGTGGGGCCACGGCCAGTCCTGGCACGGCCAGCCGAGCATGGTCTGGAGCCAGGTGAGAGGATCACGCTCTCCAGGCCCCGGCCCCTCGCCCGGCGGCTGCCCCCTGGAAGTGGTCAGGCCTGCTGACCAGCAGGGACTCCTGGGAGAGGACAGGGTGGGGACCCAGTCCAGGGAGGACGCAGCCATATCTGCCCCCTGCCGGCCGCAGGCTGAGCCAGACACTGGTGAAAGACGTGGCCATCCTGGCCAGGGAGATCCACGACGTGGCGGGGGACGCCGACCCCCTGGGCTCCCCAGGGCCCACCCGCAGCCCCTCCCTCAACAGCGTGCCCAGCACCCCCGCGTCCACCATCTCCGCCCGCGAGGAGGTGAGCCTGGCCCTCAGGCTGCCCCCTGGGGAACTCCCTGGCTGGTGTCCCCTGCCCAGCCAGGCCAAAGCCCCACGCCCGTGGGGTTCTGGCAGGGGCAGCACACATCTGTCCTCTCCGGCCCTCGCAGAGGCGGGCCTGGCTGTCAGCCTGACCACCGTTAGTTGGGTGACCCACCAGGGGCCCCTGTACCGCGACTGTCAGCCAGTACCCCGACTGTGCTTTCCCCTGCAGCTGGAGTGGGTCCTTCTGGGTCCCCCAAAAGCAGCCTCTGCCCCCCGGGGCTGGGGGGCTGGGGACAGGCCTCAGCCTGTGTGGGCCGGGGGAGGCTTTGCAGGGCCCTGGGCTGCCCCGGGTGCGCCGACGCCCCCCTGCTGCCCCCGCAGCTCGTGCAGCGCATCCCCGAGGCCAGCCTCAACTTCCAGAAGGTGCCCCCGGGCTCCCCGAGCTCCCCCGACTTGGACCAGAACATGAACGCCCGCCGCGAGGAGCCCCTGTCCAACAAGACCAGGCCACGGAACCGCGAGGAGGCACGCACCCTGGGGCGGGGTGGGGCCGGGGCGAGTGGGGCGGGGCCAGAGGCAGGGTGAGTGGGGCGGGGCCAGCTGAGTGGGGCGGGGCCAGAGGCGGGGAGGGGGCGGGGCGGGGCGGGGCCTGCTGACGCCCCTGTCCTCCAGGTGATCTTCGACAACCTGATGCTCAGCTCCGTGTCCCAGCTGTCCCACGCCATCCGCGAGAACACGGAGCACCTGGCCCAGAAGATGAAGTAAGGGGCCCCGCCCCATCAGCCTGGCGCCGGGAGCCCGGTGGGGAGGGGACGGGGCTCAGCCAGGGCTGACGTCCATGTGGGGGGACACCCTCCAGACTCGTGGTCCCCCGCCCAGAGCTGCCCTATCCCCACCTGCACCCCCCGCCTCGCCCGCCCCCATCCAGCTGCCCCTGGCTCAGCCCCTCCCTGCGGCGGGCCCAGAGACCCCCACCTGGCCAGCCCGGCTCTGGGCCTCAGTTTCCCCTTTGGGTCCAGGAGAGAATTGTGTGGACCCTCTTTTTTACGGGGGGAGAGGGCGATGGCCGTGGAGGGGGCCGTGCTGGGTTCCGTCATCACCTCCTTCCTCCTTGCGCCGCAGGATTCTCTTTCAGAACACAGGGCGCGCGTGGGAGGAGCTGGAGGCGAGGCTCAACGCGGAGAACGAGGTGCCCATCCTGAAGACGCCCAACAAGGTGGGCGCCCAGGCCCCACCCGGGACACACGGGAGGCCCCCTCCCCGCCTGAACTCCCGGGACAGGCGGCCTAACCCTAACCCTGCACGCGGCCCTGCCCTCCCCGGACCCCCCCTGGCTCCACCCAGCTGTAAGGTTTAGAGGGGCCCGTGCCTGGGGTCCCCGGGGAAGTGGCCGAACGCGCCCCGCGCCCACCCCATGTGCGCCCTGCCTGTCCCGGGTTCCAGGAAATCAGCTCCATCCTGAAGGAACTGCGGCGCGTGCAGAAGCAGCTGGAAGGTGGGTGTGGCCGGCGTGGGGGCCCCCGGGGGCGGGGCTTCCGGCCTGGGCGCGAGGGGCGGAGCGGGCAGACTTCGGGGCCCACCCCAGGCGGCTGTGGGGCCCTGGGCGGACGCGGGGCCGGGCCGTGCGCGCAGCTCCCACCCGTCCCCTGCCCTCGCAGTCATCAACGCCATCGTGGACCCCAGCGGGAGCCTGGACCTGCTCGCGGGCACCAGGAGCCCTGCGGGCGCCCCCCAGCCGGCGCCCGGGAAGAGCCGGTCGGGGGCGCAGAGCCCGTCGGCGGAGACGCTGCTGCCCGCCCTGAGGGGCTGCCCGCCGCGCGCCCCCTGCGGCTCCCCCAGCCTCCCAGACCCCGGCTTCCTGCCCAGCGCTGAGAGGTTCCTCATCTAGCCGCGCGCGCTCGCGCCCGCGCCGGCCCCGCGCCTCCTGCGCCCCGGCCCGCGGCCCCACGGCCCCACCCAGCTCCCCACGTGTGCCATAGCCCCGGCGGCCGGCGCCCCCACGCCCGCCCCGCTGCCGGCCGCACCCCGCAGGATGGTCCCGGCCGCCGCCCCACGGCCCAGGGCGAGCCCCCGCGGGCACGCGCCGCGCCCCGCCTCCCTCACCGCCCTTTCCGTCTTCAGCTGTAAGGGAAGGGGTCGTTTGTGCCCCGCCGCGCCCCCCTCCCGGCAGGCCCGCCCACGCGCGGGCTCGAGGAGGCCGCCGGGCAGCGTCGGTTCCGAGGCCCTGCCCTCGCGCGCCGAGCCGGGCCGGGCCGCGGGGTCGTTCAGTGCCAAAGGCGAGCCGGGGAGGGGCTGGTGCCTTTCCCGGGACCGCCAGGGGCGGGGTGGGGCCGGCAGGGCGCCGCGCAGCTGCTGTCCCCGGAGCCTGGCAGCTCTCCGCCGGGCCCGGCGAGGGGCGTCCGAGTCCAGCAGTCCTGGCAGGACCCCCGCCCTGCTTTGAGTCTTGGTGCCAACACAACTGCCAAACCCACCGAGCTTGTGGGCTGAGGGGCCTTGGGCCGGCTAAGCCAAGGGGCCCAGAGCGGCTGTGCACGAGGTGTGCGCGCGGGCGCACTCGCACTCTCACACTTGTGCACACACGTACACACCCACATCTGTGCACACACCTGCATCTCAAACCTTGCGCGCACGCCACACAGGTGCGCATACATCCACGTGCACGCTTATACACACTCGCCGTGCGTGCACGAGCCCTTACCCGGGCACGCTGCTGCACCCCAGGCCTCCGAGGGCGGCGCGGGGCCTTTGCACGCGGGCCTGCCGCGGGGGGCGGGGGGCGGGCCCCGCTTCGGGAAGCTCTGGGCTCGGCGCCCCCAGCTCCCGCCTGGGGTGCCGCTGGGGCAGGGGCGGGCCGGAGCGGCGCCTTTCTCAGGATCCCTTCAGCCGGGGACACGCAGGTGGACGAGCTTCCGGGGCCCCAAGCCAAAGAGCCCGGGGGCGGCGGGGGAGGGGCGGCGCGGGCGGGTCCGCCGGGGAGGGGGCGTGCGGCTGGGACCCGGGCTCCTGTTTACATTCGGCCGCGTGGAGCCCCGGCCGCCTGGCGCTTCCACGCGTGCGGGGGGGAGCGGCCCGTGGCCTGCGGTGCGGACCCCTGCATGCCCCGCGCGTCGCCCCCGCCGCGGACCCCGGGCGCAGCCGGCGCCGTTTCCCTGCATCCGAGACTTCCTTTTCCATCCGCTCCCCCCCCCGACTGCCCCCCCTTTTAAATCCACGAGGTCGCGTCCTCCGCCGTTGAGTTCTCGGTGCCCCCCGCCCCCGCGGGTCGTGACCGATTCGTCTGGCTTCTCCGAGGTGTCGCCGTGTCTGTCTCAGGTGGTCGTGTGGATGTGTCAGAAAATGCTTATTTTATATGATTTGTCATGGAGTTTGTTCTAATAAATCATTCTTCTATCACATGGCAGCACGGCGGCGCCCGCCGTGGCCTCGTTTCTCCCTCCGTGGCGCGTGGGCCGGGTCCCCGGGTGCCGGGAGGACACGCCTGGGACAGCCGGCCTGACCGGAGCCGGTGGGAGGCCGCAGTGCCGAGGGCTGGCCGCGAGGTGGAGCCCGGGAGGCGGCGCTGGGGACAGGGGACCCCCGGGGGTGCGCGTGGCTGCAGCCGAGCCCTGCTCCGCTCCCGTGGTGCTCTGGCTTCACGGGGTCTGTGGCCTGACCACGCCCACCCCAGGGCGGTCACTGCCCCCGTGACCACGGGAGGCGCGGGTGGCCTCTCAGGCCTGAAAAGTGACCACAGGGCTGGCCTGGGGTGCTACCCCTGGGCTGGCACGGCCCTCCCAGGACCAAGGGACACCCTGGGGACAGCCTGGGGCCTGCCCCTCTGCCTCCAGCCCGGCCCCTGGAAACCCCCACCCGCACCCCCGTTGCAGGTGCGCTGAGAAGGTCGGGGAGCGGAGGCGGCGGTCACCACCCCGGCTGGGGGCTCGGAAGGCAGAGAGGGCGCTTTGATGGGAAGGCCAGGGCCTAGCCGGTGCCAGGCGCTGAGCGGACACCTGAGGTAGGGGGGCCGCGCAGACGCAGCGCCTCTTTCTGCAGGGGTGTGTGGCTCTGTCCCTTGTCCCTGTGCAAGGATGCCGGCTGCGGGAGAGTGCGTGAGCCCAGCCCCCGCTTCCCGCCTTCTCCTGAACCCGGGATGCAGGATGGGGTGGTGGTCGGGGCTGAGCTACCCACGAGGATGCAAGTGCAGGTGGGGCGCAGAGGCTTCTGCAGGCCCCTTGGGCCCCGCCCTGTGTGAACCCCACTTCCAGGCCCACCCTGGGCGGACAGCTTCGTGGAGGGGGAAGGGGAGACCTAAGGCTGTGCAGCAGACCCCTGAGAGCTGCGTCCAGGAAGGCCGCCCCAGTGTCCAGTCAGCCTAGGGCCCTGGGTGCTGGGTGCTGGGCCCCCACGCCATTTCCAAAAGCTGAACTGACCTCAGTGCCTTGTGGCGTGTGGGATGGGGAGGGGTCGCTGCCAGAGGGCCTGGGGTGGGGGGAGGTCAGCTCAGGCTTCCAGAAGGCCAGGCGGGGGACAGGAAGCCCAGCGCTGTGGCCTCGGGAGTGGCTGCAGGGCTCGGTGGCACTGGGCAGGGAGGGTGCGGGAGGAGATGGGCTTGGCACTGAGATCGCTGCCCAAGGAGTGGGGGCTCCTTTCCTTGTACAGTCAGCTCGGAGCAAGGAGTGAGATCTCAAGTGTCGCAGGGGAGGGAAATCCAAGGAGAGGGAGAATCCTGGCCACCGTTAGAGGGTGGACTGGATGGTGCTAGAAAGGTGAGCCCTGCGAGAGGGTCGAAGAGGGCAAGGGAGATGCCCAGGTGTCTAACCTAAGCCAGCAGGTGGACATGGGGACAGTGAAGGGGCAGCAGGTTGTGTGGTCGACAGCGAGCTCAGGTAGGGGCACATGAGACTCTGAGGGGCTTGTGGGACACCTGGGGGGGTCCCTTAGGGAGTTGGGTATTTGGCTTGGGGTCCAGGGAGAGACCCTGTGGGCATGAAATTTGGGAATCGCTGGCATAAAGGTGGTAGCGCAGTGGCGCTGAGCCTGCCTTGGGTCCTAGATCATTTGGAGACACTGATGAAAGCACGTAAATACATGGATTTGTCTCCAGTTAATTTTGTTGTAGGCAAAATATAACCCCAATCTTCAGAAAGAATAAAATCCCCACATGTTCCATGCAAGATTTAATGGTTTTTTTTAAGAAAAAAGAGACAAACTCAAATTATGCAAAAACTGGCCAAAAAAGTAAACTTTAATTCTGTTGAAAAGAAATCTTAATGACACAGCTGTCATTATTTAGCTTGAAAAAGAGCTTAAAGTTATGGCATGGGCAACTTCTGCTGCTGAACATGATGGAGTAACACGGAATGGACTTCCCTCTCAATGTAAACACAGAAAAACTGGACAAAATATATGAAACATCAATTTAAGACATTGGACAATAGGTAGCACAGGACTATCATCCCGGAGGGGAGCCCAGCAACTGCCCCAGCCTCGTGGCAGGGAGGGGACCTCCAGAGTTTGACGGTGTTGCTTAGTTGAGTAGACAGATCAGAATTTGAGGAGGCCAAGGCTGCTAAAAATTGCAGAGCAAAGTCCTGAAGAGGCAGATCCAACGCAGAGACAGTCCCAGAGATCTGCAGAGGCAGGGAATTAAGCACCAGAACTGGAGCTGAACAAGTCTGAGTTAATGCAGGCCTGGGGCTGGTTTATATTTCTATCAGCAGAGTAGAAGGACCTCATGGTACACGGGGCATTGGTGAAGTCTTCAAAAAGGAATTGTCATTAGTGGCAAAATTAGCCCTGGACTAAAGAGGGCTCTAGACTCCCCTAACAAAGCTTAGAAGGGAACCTTAAAAAAAAAAAAAAGGATTCCAAGTATCTTTGCCAGAACAAAGCTCATCACTTCTTAAATAAATACAGTGAAATCTAGCACCCAACAGTAAACATAACAATGTCCAACATCAAATAAAAACGACTAGGTATGAGAGCACAGAAATGTGGAGTAGGAAGTTTACAAATCACTCCCTCTACAAGAAAAATAAACGAGCTGGAAGATGGATTTGAATCAACCAGGTGCTGACCGTGGACCTAGACTGGACATTTGGAACCGTGGCTGAGCTGGAGGATGAGGGGTGCAGAGAGTTCTGCTTTGGAAGGGAAGGTGAGCTTGAGCCAGCCTCAGTGCCCACTGCTGGGGGCGAAACGGTGGTGCTTGCAGAAATGTGTGGATCCTGGAAGTGACAGCGGGGGGGGGGGGGGTGTGAGGGCGGGGAGAGGAAACCCTGTCTCTGAAGTTGGGGTGGAGGGCCGAGGTAGGTATGTGGACCCCTTGGAGGCCGGCGCCAGTGCTAGCCTGTCTCGCAGCAAGAGCTTCGGCTCCAGCCAGCACCTTCCAGGGCACCTCGGTAGATTTTCTTTCCTCTCTCCTATTCTGTGTGTGTGTGGGGGGGGGGGGTTGTTTGTTAGGATTTTTTTCCTCTTTCTTTCCTTTCCTTTCCTTTTTTCTTTTTCTTGATTTGGTGAACTGAGGAATGGAAAAACTAACTTCCCAGAGGGAACACAATATAAACAAAATGTCTAGTTCCCTGAAAACAAAACAAAACAAAACAAAAAAACAACCAACTAAAAACCTGCAAGAAGACAAAAGAGTATAACCCAGTCACAGGAAGAAATGATTTGATAGAAACTATCCCAAAGGAAGCCCAGTCTATAGTTACTAGTCAAAGATTTTAAATCAGCTCTCTTAAATAGGATCAATGAATGAAAAGACTACATGGAAAAAGAACTAAAGGAAATCAGGAAAACAATATATTGACAATATTGTAATTTAAATAATAAGACAAAAACCACAAAGAGGAACCAGATGGAAATTCTGGTACTGAAAAATACAGTAATGGAAATTAAAAAATTTTATAGAGGTGTTCAGCAGCAGACAGAACAGTTACAAACATAATTGCAACTAAAAACAGGACCCAAAGTATGTGAAGCAAACTCACAGAACTGAGGGGAGATACAGACAGTTCTGAAGTAAGACTTGGAGATTTCAGTACACTCTCAGTACTGGACAGACACCTCGACGGGAAAGTGAGCAAGGACGCAGGAGCCCTGAGCGACACACAGAACCCCCAGACCTACAGGCACACACACTTCACCCCCAAACGCAGAACACGTTCTCTCCAGGTGCACGTGGATCATTTCCCAGGATACAGCGTATTTTAGGGAATAAGACAAATCTCCATGAATTGGAAAATATTGAAATCATACAAAGAAGCTTTTATGACACAATGGAATGAAGCTAGAAATCTATAGCAGGGGAAAACTGGGAAATTTCCAACCCACTTTGAAACAACTACTTGGTTAAAGAAAAAATTATAAGGAAAATAATAACGAAGAATGGGAAACGAAAACACAACATACCAAAATTAATGGGATGCAGTGAGGTTGGTGAACAGAGGGAAATTTATAGCTGTAAATACCTATAATAAAAAAGAAGACAGAGCTAAAGCTAATAACCTAACTTCACCTCTTGAGGAGCTATAAAAATAGAAGCAAAGTAAACTCAAAGTTAGCACGAGGTAGGAAATAATTTAGACTAGAGAAAGATAAAGGAGAAAGACAAGAGTCAGTTCTTTGAAAATATCAAAAAAGGAATAACCTTTAGCTAGAATGATAAAGAAAAAATAAAAGACACAAATAACTAAAATCAGAAATGAAAATAGTGACAATACTGACCTTGTGGAAATAAAAAGGATTATAAGGGAACATTTATAATGAAAATTATATAGCAACAAATTAGACAATCTGGGCAAAATGGAAAAATTCCTAGGTACATACAAATTACCTAAACTGAATAAAACCTCAATGAAACTACAAAAAGTAGACAGCGATCAGTAATCAAATCCCACCAAAGAAAAGCTTCAGATCAAGAGAGCTTCACTGGATAATTCTTCCAAATATTTAAAGAAGAATTAATACCAATCCTTCTCAAAGATTTAGAGTCTTTGAATCCAAAGAATTCAAGAGAAGAGAACAATTCCTAATATGTTTTATAAGACCAGCAACACCATGATTTTAACAAAAAAGCATGATCAAGACATGACCAGAAAAGAACATCAAACAAGCTTGCAAACAAGATGGCAGCACGAGATGTTTCAGGATGCCATTTCCCCACAGACTCTTCCTACAACCAGCAAAAGCTGTCAGAACCATCTAACTCAAAACTCCAGCACACAGTTAAAAGTTGGCAGTAACTGGGCAAATGCTGAATCAAGACAATACACTTTTAAAAGACCCGAATAGACGTTTTTCTACAATACAAATTGTGAGAGGAAAAAAACACGAAAAAATGTTCATGTTAAGAACCAATATCACTGGTTCTTAGGGGAATCAAAGCTACAGTGAGATATTTCCCACCTACTAGAATGGCCACTATTTTTTATAAAAACAGAAAACTACAGGTGCTGGAGAGAATGTGGAGAGATGGGAATGCTTATTCACTGCTGCTGGGCATGTAGAATGGTGCAGTTGCTGTGAAGGTCTGTCTGGCGGTTCCTAAGGAAGTTAGATAAGATCTACCGTGTGACCTGGCAATACCGCTGCTAGGTTATATACCCAGAGGAACTGAGAGCGGTGACACGAAGAGACATCTGCGCACCTGATGTTTGTAGTGACATTATTCACAATACCAACAGACTGAAACAACCCAGGTGTCCATCAACTACAAATGGATAAACAATTGTGTACAGACATGATGGAACACTATGCAGCTGTAAGAAGAAAAGACGTCGTGAAGCACATGGCAATGTGGATGAACCTGGAGGACATTATGCTGAGTGAAGCAAGCCAGACACGAAGGAAAAACACTGTATGAATGCACTTTATGAATTAAACCAACTGAGTAAACTCATGGAATTAATAACGAGAATATAGGTCACCAGAAATAGAATGTGCTAGACAACGGAAGCTGAGGTTTCATCTGTGCAGATTTGGTAAAAAGGTTGTTTGGAAATGGTGAAAAGCACATCATAGGGTTTGTAATTAGTAGTGCTAATTTATGGGTATGATAGTGGTTGAAAGAGAGAGTCTAAGGACATATATATCACTCTAAGGAAAGCTGAAAAATGAAACAGGACTGTATAACATAGTGAACATTTGTGAAAAATAACAGTGAACATTTGTGAAAAATGAGTATTGTTAATAGTGCATATATTAGAATGTTTTTCTCTGAAACAGAACAAACATAGGTTAATGTTACAAGAGGTGAATACCAGGATGATATTTGGGCACAAATACAACCAAAACAAGCTACAGTATATGGTAATATATTAATAACATTCCATCATGGTTTAAAAAAAAAACAGCAGCAGCAGCATGCTAAGAGAAGGAAACTAAAGGTACTACATATAGTTTGGCTCCATTTCTGGAAAATGTAAATACAAATAAATTACTGAGATGGAAATAGATTAGCAGTTATGTATAGCAGGGGAAGGATAGAGGTATTGAGAGGAACTTAGTGATAGCTGTTATTTTGGTATATGTTTGTTTTTTAATTTTTTGGAGTAATGAAAATGCTGTAACATTGATTGAAGTGATGAATGCACAACTCTGTAATTATACCAAATGCCACTGATTGGGTACTTTTGGTCGCTTGTATGGCTTCTGGAAGTGTTTCAATAAAGTTGATTTATGAAAAGCAGTAGGAGAAGCTTGTGGGGCTATTGCTGGACGCCCCCGCCCTGCCCTGGTGTGGCTCAGTGTGGGGTCCATCCCTGTGGGGCCCTGGCCCTGGCCCAGCAGGAGCAGAGAGCCCCTCTGTGCATGCCCGAGTGCCTGTGTGTCAGCACCAGACAACTGGGTGGCAGCGTGAAAGGCTGCACCAGGAAGTTCATCTCAGGATCACAAGACAGGCAGGGCAAGAAAGAATTAAGTCTAAACAGCTTGGGCAAAGGATTATATGCTTTAAATCATACAATCGAGCATCCAAGATAGGAATAAAATCCTTCCAGAGGAGTAAAAGGGGCATTCAAATTCCCGTAAATGGAGGAATTCCTAAGGCCACAAGAAAGCACAAGACGAGGGCAAAGCACTGGCTGGAGAAGACAGAGAGGACCCTGTCCTTCGCATTTGCCTCAGGCTGATCTTCTTCACGGGACGGCTAAACACTGACTCAGAGCACCAGCCCCTGCAGAGCCAGTTTGCAAAAACTGTAAAGGGTGTTTTTTGGGTGGGTTTGTGTTAGTTCCTAGCACCCAAGGAAATTTCTTTCCTACAACTAGCTGGGTACAAACTTAAGGAATAGACATCTCAGGGACTAAATCCCAGAATTAAAACTTGAAAATATTAAAGTGTACGGTGTTCAACAAAAGATTACAGGACAATAAATAAAAGAAATTTTTAAAAAAGGAAAAAAAGTTTACAAGACAAATAAAGAAACGGGAAATAGTAGTTCATCCAATAGAACAGGATAAAAATCCAGAAACCAAAAAAGAAGACCAGATTTTGGACACACTGGACAAAGACTTAAAAAGAAAATGATCTTCAATTTGCTCATGGAGATAAAGGAAAACACAGAGAAAGAACTAAGTGATATCAGAAAAGTAATGGTCAGAAAAGTAAGATTACTACAGTAATCTCAGTAATGACATAGACACTTTAAAAGGAGCCAAACAGAAACACTAGTGTTAAAGACCACACAAACTGAAATGAAAACTTCCCAAGAGGATTTCAACAGCAAAGTAGACCTGGCAGAAGAAAGAATCAGTGAACTTGAAGGCAGGACAGTTGAAATTATTCTGGTATAGGAGCAGTGAGAAAAAAGACCTTAAAAAGCAAACAGGGCCTCGGAGACCTGTGGGACACCATCCACTGTGCAAATATATGCATTATGGGAGTCAAAGAAGAAGGGAAAGCAGCAGAAGGAATCTTCAAAGAAGTCATGGCAGGAAACTTCCCAAATTGAGACAAGCATATTCAAAAAGCCCAAACAGGACAAACTCAAGGAACACTCCCAGACACATAGTAGTCAAACTGTCAAATGCTAAGGACAAGGACAGAGTTCTGAAAGCTGAAAGAGAAAAGCAACATGTTATGTATAAGAGAGCTCCAATAAGATCCCGTGCCGCTGACAACAACAGAAGCAGACAAAGAAGACGCAGCAAACAGACACAGAGAACAACTGGGGTGGGGTGGGAAGGGGAGAGAAATAAATAAAATACATCTTAAAAAAAAATAAGCAAGGAAGATGAACAGATTCAGCAAGTAAAAAACAAGGGAGTAGGAAGAAATAAATAAAATAAATCTTTTTTTAAAAAAGAAAATTCTTTCAACAATTGTATCAAAGGTACCACACTAATGCAAAGTGCTAATAATATAGGGGAGCGGTTAATATGGGAACTCTACTTTCTGTATGAGTTTTATGTAAACCTACAACTTCTCCAACAAAAAAACTACATAAAAGAGAAAATTACATTCTAATTTCATTTGTGAATATCAATGTAAAAATCCTTAACAAAATACTAACAGACTGAGTCCAACAGCATAATAAAATGATTATACGGCAGGACCAAGTTGGGTTTACTCCAGGAATGCAACACTCAGAATCAGCCAGTGGACTGCCCGGCATAGAGAGAATGAAGGAAAAGCCCATATAGTTATCTCCATAGACACATAAAAGGCATTTGACCAAAATCCAGCACCCCTTATTGGTAAATAGACCCAGAAAACTAGGAATATAAGAGAACTTTCTCAATATGAGAAAGGCCATTTTTTAAAAACCCACAGCTAATTTTCATATTACATAACTAGAAACTTAAAGCTTTCCAGTTCAGATCAGGAATAATTTAGGGATGCCTGCTTTCCCCACTGCTACTCAATATTGTACTAGAAGTTCTAGCCAGAGCAGTTAGACACAGGAGGAAGGGAGGGAGGGAGAAAGTAAAGGTATCCAAATTGGAAAGGAAAAAATAAAATTATCCCTAAATCAATACATAGAGAAAACCTAAAGAATCCATAAGAAAATTTCTCAAGGTAATAAGCAAATCCAGCAAAATGGCAGGGTACAAAATCAATAAAAATCTATTGTGTTTCTATACATTAGCAATGAACAATCCAAAGAGGAAATGCTGAAAACAATTCCTTTTACAGTAGCATCAAAAATAATAAAATACTAGTCACAAATTTAACCAAGGGTATAAAAACTTGAATACTGAAAACAACAAAACACTGCTGAAAGAAATTAAAGATGACATAAATAACTGGCAAGACATCCCGTGCTCATGGACTGGAAGACTTAATATTGTTAAGATGTCAGAACTAGGCAAAGTGATCTACAGATTTAATACAATCCTATCAAAATTCCAGTAATGTTTTTTTTTTGTAGATATGGAAAAGGCAATCCTCAAATTCATGTGGAACTCCAAGGGGCCCAAAACAACCAAAAAAATGGAGAAAGAACAAAGTGGGAGGACTCACACTTCCAGATTTCAAAATGTACTGCAAAGCCACAGTAACCAAAACTGTGTGTAAATGGCAAAGAATAGACAAATAGACCAATGGAATAGAACGGAAAGTCCAGAAATAGACCCATCAATCTATGGTCAATTGATCATTGACAGTGTTGCCAAACCCACTTAATTGGGGAAAAATTAGTCTTTTCAATAGATGGTGCTGGGAAAACAGAATATCCACATGCAAAAGAGTGAAGCTAGACCATTCTTCATACCATATAAAAAAATTAATTCAACATGGATCAAGGACCTAAATATAAGCACCAAACCCATAAAACTCTTAGAAGCTAACATAGGCAAACCTTCAAGACCTGGAGTTTGGCAATGGATTGTTAGATATGACACAAAAGGCATAAAAAAAAACCCAGATAAATTTGACTTCATCAAAATTTAAAATTTTTGTGTATGAAAGGACATTATAAAGAAAGTGAAAAGACAACCTACAGAATAGGTGAAAATAGTTACAACCATTTTTTGGATAAGATTTTTTTGTTTTGCTTTGTTTTTTGGATAAGGTTTTAAAAATATCCAGAATATATAAAGAACTTTCATAACAAAAAGACAAAAAAAAAAAATTTAAAAATGGGCAAGGGTGGGAAGCAGACTTGGCCCAACGGATAGGGCGTCCGTCTACCACATGGGAGGTCGGCGGTTCAAACCCCGGGCCCCCTTGACCCGTGTGGAGCTGGCCCATGCGCAGCGCTGATGCGCACAAGGAGTGCCCTGCCACGCAGGGGTGTCCCTGTAAGGAGAGCCGCCCAGTGCGAAACAAAGTGCAGCCTGCCCAAGAATGGCGCCACACACACAGACAGGTGACACAACAGGATGACGCAACAAAAAGAAGCACAGATTTCTGGTGCTCCGCTGATAAGGATAGAAGGGGTCACAGAAGAACACACAGAGAATGGACACAGGGAGCAGACAACTGGGGGGGGGCGAGAAATAAAAATAAATCTTTTTTAAAAATAAATAAATAAAAATGGGCAAGGGGCTTGACAAGGCATTTTCCCAGAGATTATACAAATAGTCCAATAAGCATATGAAAACATGCTCAACATCATAACAATAGGGCATTGCAAATCAAAACCATGTGCTATCACTTCACACCCACGAGGATGGCCATTCCATATTTAGAACGGGAAAATAAGTGTTGGACAGGATGTGGGGAAACTGGAACTCTAGTGCCTTGCTGGTGGGAATGCAAATGGCATAGCCACTGTGGAAAGCAATGGTGGTCCCTCACAAAGGTCAATATAGAATTACCTTATGACTTGGCAGTTCCACTTCTAGACATATACCCAAAGAAAGCAAAAACCAGATCTCAAACAAATACTTGTTCACCAATGATTATACCAGCATTATTCACAACAGCTAGTACGTGGAAGCAACCCAAGTGTCCGTCAACAAATGAATGGATTAACAAACTGTGGTAACACACTGTGGAATATTATCAAGGAATAAAGTTCTGAGACATGCTGACACATGGAAGAAACTTGAGAACATTAAGCTTAGTGAAATAAACAAGGCACAAAGGGACAAATATTTCATGATGTCACGGATATCTGAAAATGCAAACTTGCAGAGATAGAAAGTAGATTAGAGGTTATTAAGGGGTAGGGAGAGAGGGGAAGGGGACTTTTGCTTGGTGGCTATAGAGTATTTGTCAATAAAAAATAATTTTAAAAAAGAATTGGTTTAAGCTATGGCCTCTGAGGAAGAGCTGAGGCTGGAACTATTGTGCTCCATTTAAGCTCATCTCTTCTATTTGATTTTTTTTTTTTACCATATGTGTGTGTCACCTTGATTAATTATAAATATTAAATAAATTTATGCACATAATTATATGCATAAAAATGACCAGGCATTCAAACAAGCAGAATAATATTTAGAGATAAAAATATCACATTAGCTAAAATGAAAAATATATTGGATGGTATTAACAGCAAATAGATACTGTAGTAGAAATAATCAGTAAGTTGAAGATATGACACTAGAGACTACCCAAAATGAATCACAGGAAAAGACTTTTTAAAAAGATGAACGGAGCATCTTGGGACAATATTTCAGGCAGTCCAACATATGTGTAGCTGGAGCCCCATAAAAAGAGTGGGTGACAAAAACAATAAAAGAAATCATGGCCAAAATTTTCCCAAATCTGATGAAAACTGTAAATCCATGAATCCAATGAGCTCAACAAACCCCAAGAAAAGTGCAAATAAAGATCATCACTAACACGTCATAAATTGCTGAGATTCAGTGGTAGGGGAAATGGAAAAGCAGTCAGAGATAAAAAGATTTATTACATCCAGAAAACAAAACTATGATTGGCCTTAGACTTCTAATGTCTAATGTTAAAGGTATGACAATAATCTCCTAGAAAATAAATTAGAAGAATATGTTCATGATGTTGGGTAACAGAGATTTCTTAAATTGAATACCAAAATCATTAACCATGAGGACATTTTTGATAAATTGGGCTACCTTAAAACCAAGAAGCTTATTAATCAAAAGACACCTTTAAGAGAGCAACCTTTAAGTATGGTTCTGCTCAACCAGTAACTTGTATCCAGAATATATAAAGAACAACTACAAGCCTGAAAGTGAAAGACAATCCAATAAAAATGGACAAGTGGCTTGAACCAGTCCTTCACAGGAGGGTGTCCAAGAGGCCAGATGCCTGTGGAAAGGTGGTCAGCATCACTGCAGCAGAGAAATGCAGATTGAAAGCCCAGTGCGACCCCACCACCCCCGAGACAGCAGCCTCAGAGACCGCTGCGCTGGGATCTGCTGGGACGGACGGCTGATGAGGAAAAACCGGCCGTGCTTAGTAAAGCCACGTCTGCTGACTGAGGGTCCAGCAAGGCGGCCCCGAGGTGACACCTGCCGTGGTAGAGTCAGGGCCGCCACGGAACCCCAGGCCTGCGGGTGAAGCCACCTGCAAGCAGGACCCTTGAAGGCACTGCTGGGGGAGCGAGTCAGGCTGAATCAGGCCGGGCCCTGGTCCCACGGCTGGAGGCCTCGGGAGGAGAGGGCATCTGCCGCGGTCGCAGGAGAGAGGGGGAGTCGGGGAGCAGCGAGGAGGCAGCCTGGGGCCCGGGGCCGGCAGCCACCAGGGAAGGCGGCAGGCTTTGGAGAGAGCCCGGAGCGGCCCCCCGACACCGCGACTTAGGCTTCTGGCCTCCGAGACTGTGAGTCATGAACCACTCCTGTTTAGGCAGACAAGCCGGTGGCGTTTGTGACAGCAGCGCTGGCGAGCTAAGATAATGCCCAAGAGAAATGGGGACATGATCACCCACACGGCGCGAGGAGGCTCCGCAGCTCAGCGTAAAATCCCCTGCGACAGCCAGGGGCTGCGGCGCCCAGAAGTGGGCTGGCTGTTAAAATGGGAATTTTATTGGGGGTGAACGTTCACAGTTCTGAGGCTGCGGAAAGTCCACGTCAAGGCGCCATCGGAGCTGCTTTCCCACCAGAGTCGGGGACGGTGGGCCTGGTGTCCCGTGACATTGTTATAGACGCGATATCGACCAGACTCAGACTCTGAATAAAGTTCCAATTGAGAGCTTTATTAGCCGCGCGGCGACTGCCTCGTCCTGCGCAGAGGGGAGAGCAGCCCCGAGTTTGCTGATATAGGCCTTTAGGTTCAGGGCAGGGGCGCTAGCTCAGCAAGCCGGCGCGGGCAGAAGCAGGAGTGTGCGGGTAATCAAGCGCTGGGAGTTCTGTCGCGAGGTAAGCGGCTGGGGAGTTCTTGTTACTTACAAGGGTCTGGGTCAGGTTGGTCTGGGGGCTGACGACACTTTCTACAGGAGGTGGCCTTGAGATAAGGCTTTACAGTCCAGCAAGCTTGTTACAGAAGCGAGGTAATGCGGTGAGGGGGCTGTGGGATTTTCCTCTCGGGTGGGGTGGTCACAGGATCCCACTTCTCCACAGCGTCAGGCAGGACGGCGCACCTGCTGGTCTCGCTCACCTTCTCCCCGATCCGGCGGTGGCCAGGCGGGCCTCTCTCTCGGGCTTCTCTCCTTGCGCTCAGCTGTGGGTAAACCTGGGGCCCTTCCTCTGACGTGGCCGGAGCAAATACGGGGCTTCCTTCACTCTGCCCCCCTCTGTGTGTCTCGGTTTCCATCAGACCCAGCCAGAGGGCAGAGTCCAAACTGGCTCGCCCCTCACAGTCCAGTCAAAAGCAAGGCAATCACACGACCTGGAGAGACTCTAGTGCAGCCAAAGTGCTCCATACCACATGGGAGTGGATCCGTTTAGGAACATAATCTTTTGGATCAACAAAAACTGTCACACCCGTCAATAAGAGAAGGGATAAATAACTCTGGTAGATTCATGCACTGGACTACTACACAGAAATTCAGAACTATTTTCCCACAATATGGACGAATCTCACAGATGGATCAGCGGGTAAAGGAAGCCAGACACCAAAGTCTACATGCTGTATGATTTCAAAAATAGATAAAATTAATCTATGACAGTACAAGTCACAAAGGGCTTACCTCTCGGGGGGAAGGTATAGCTAAGAAAGGGTTCGAACCCGGGGATGAGCCTCCCTGGCAACGAGGGACCACTATCAACTACCAACTGATGATGCAACTGGAAAATGACCTTATACGGAAGGTTCAATGCAGATCAGCAGAATATCCATGTCTACATAAAATACCATGACTTTAAAATGCTGTTTGACCTAAAGTAAGGGGGAAATGGAAAGGAGAAATGAGTTTATATGGCTACGAGTTTCTAAAAAAGAGTCTGGAGGCTGGCAGAAGGTTTGCCCTCATGCACAACTGAGCAGAGTCAGAGAGACAGATAAAGCAGATACAACCCCCAGATATTGGTTCCTTTGAGGGCTAAAGAGACCCACGGGAGTTATGGTCATGGCCGATGGGGTTAACTACCAGGGCAGATGGCCCCTCTTTGGAAATGGTGTTTATGTGTGATGAATCTGGACTCAGATGGGATCTCCCTTCATAAGACTTTCATGCCAATGTGCTGGAGGTGCAGTTAATGTTGGGGTTTAAGATATATTTAGGGGATTTGAATCTCTGGACTGACAATGTGATAGCCAGATCCTGAGCCTCAACAGACTCCAGCACCTACAATCTGATTTATTGGACTTACCACACTCAGCTAAGATGGAGTTGAAGAAGGACAACCACCACACCATGGAGCCTAGAGTGATTACAACTGAAAATGGGAGGATTGCATCCAGCATCCAGGTGGAATCTGACCCTCCTCTTGACATAGAGGTGCAATGGACACAACCAATCCAATGTCCACATAGAAGAGGTGGCATTGGAATGGGAAAAGTGGACATAGTGGACGAAGGGTATGGGGAAAGGCAGGAAGAGATGAGAGGTGGAGGCGTCTTTGGGACATGGAGCTGCCCTGGATGGTACTAGGCAATCACCGGACATTGTAAATCCTCACAGGGCCCACTGGATGGAATGGAGGAGAGTATGGGCTATGATGTGAACCAATGTATATGAGGTGCAGAGGTGCCCAAAGATGTACTTACCAAATCCAATGGATGTGTCATGATGATGGGAACGAGTGTTGTTGGGGGGGGGGGAGAGGGGGGGTGGGGGGATGGGGTTGAATGGGACCTCACATATATATTTTTAATGTAATATTATTACAAAGTCAATTAAAAAAAAATTAAAAAATAAAAAATAAAAAAAAAAATAAAAGTGGTAAGATTTCTTTTTCTTCAACAGCCAAGGAAATGATAAGGTTAAAGTATAAGAGACTCTTTTGATAAAGGAGATTTTTCTTTTGTATACTGATTAGACATGAGAAAAACTTTTTGCAAACTTTTGCTGAACCATACCGTTGATTTGGAGAATTTTGTTATTTTAACAGAGAAAGAACAAAATTTTAACTTTGCATCTGTATACTATTTGATATTATAGCTTTTAAACCTTTATATATAGACATAATAAATTTTACTTAAATTTAGCTACAAAAAAAAAAAAAAAAAAAGAAAGGGTTCGAGGGAGAATGTTTTCCCTCTTGGCCTGGATAGTAGTTACCTAGTTGTACATTTATGCAAAAAAAGAAAGAAGTTTCACACTTTACAATTTTTGCCCTCTACATATGTGTGTCATAGTGTAATAGTAATTTGAAAAAATAACGATGATGGTATTAATAATAAGCACTGCGTTGTCCATACTGTCCTCTAGTTGTATTTCTAACACCCGTGGCATCTGTTGTTCTGCCTTCATTTTCACCCTTATATTGGTAATTCATGCCTTCTCTCTTTTTTTTTATCTTGCTTAGTCTTACTCATGATTGCCAATTTCATTATTCTTTTCACACTTTTTGGTTTCGTTTATTTTTTCTGTTACACGTTTGTTTTCTATTTCATTAATTTCTGATCTTATTTTAATATATTATCTTTGCCACCCCCCCCCAATGTTTCTATTGTTTTCTGACTTATGAGATGGATCATTATTGATTTTTAGCATTTCTTCTTTTCTGATGTATGTGTTAAAGGCTATAAATTTCCTTCTAAATATACTTTAGTTGATCCTCTAAGGCTCATTATACCATATTTTCATTATCATTCAGGCGAAACAATTTCTAGAGTCCATTGTGATTTCTTCCTCAGTCATTTAGATATGTTGGTAATTATGAAATAATTGAGGATTTTCCAGTTGTTTTCCTATTGGATTCTAATTTATTTTTACTCTGGTTAGAATATATGTTTCAAATTATTCCACTCATTTGAAATATAGAGAGAATGCTTCATGGCCCAGTAGACGGACAATTCTGATCCATGTTACTGTGCCTTGAAAAGAAGCACGGACACCTCCACTGTTTGCAGAGGTGCTCTCGAGGGTTTGCGGACATCCTGCTCTTAGAGCGAATCCATTCCTGGGCATGTCAGCCTGCTGTAGGCAGGAGCTCCCGATTAAACGTCTGATTAAACCAGCGAAGTGCCTTTGGTTAGACTGTGGGGCGCAGAGTCTTAATCCTCTTACTGGACTAAAAAGCTGCAGACACCACAAAACAGCACAGAGACAGAGAGAAGCCTCCAGAGGCTGACGAGCCCAGGACAGAGAAAGCCACAGACGGAGCAGCCTGGAGCTGAGGGGAGGCCGGCGGGGCCGCCTCGTGCTCGCCGTGCGGCAGGCGTCCAGGGTCGCCAGCGGCCGGCCTCGCGGAGGGCCTGGCCTGATGCCTTGGTTGGGATGTTTTTCTCAGCCTCAAAACTGTCAGCCTTTAACCTAATAAATTCCCATTGTAGAAACCAACCCATTTCTGGTATATTGCTTCCAGCAGCTTTTAGAAAATTAAAACATTCTCCCTTTAGTTAGTTAGGTCAGTTTATGAACCGTGCTCAAATCTTCTGTGTCTTTACTGATGTTTTGGCTGCTTGTTACGTCAGTTACTGAAGGAGGTACATTAGAGTTTGACATCATGGTTGCAGATTTATCTATTTTGCCTTTTCGTTCTGTCAGTTTTTCTTTTTGGATGTTGAAGATATGTTATTAGGTGCTATATTAGTCAGCCAAAGGGGTGCTGATGCAAAATACCAGAAATCTCTTGGCTTTGATAAAGGGTGTTTATTTGGGGTAGAAGCTTACAGTTACCATATAAGGCATAAGCTCCTTCCCTCACCAGAGTGTGTTGCCCCGTGCTGGAGCAGGACGGCTGCCGGCGTCCACCTTCCTCCCGCTCTCAAGCTCGTGGTCCCAGCTTCTTCCAGTGTCGGCTGCAGGCCTTCGGGCTCTCTAGGCTTTCTCTCTCCCTGGGGCTCGAGTCTCTCTGGGCTCAGGCTGGCTTCTCCCCACAAGGTCAGCTGTAGACTCTCAGGTGAGCGGCTCTTCCCGGGGCCTCTGCCGCGTCGAGAGAGCCATCTCCATCCTCTGTACTCTCCCCCTGCACTTCCTGGGCTGCTTCCCCGGCTCCAGCTCAGAACGCCAGCATCAAAGCTCCAGCTCTCTTCCCTGCCGTGTAGTTTTCCCTTTGAGTCCCCTCCCTGACATGGCCCAATCAAAGCGCTAATCATAATTTAATCATGCCAGACCAGGTTGCAAACATAATGCACTCTCTATTTTTGGAATTCATAAACAATGCCAAACTGCCACAGGTACATACAGTTTAGAATTGCTATATTCCTAGTTGATGTATCCTTTTATCCTTTTATCTATCGACCTCTTCTTTGTCTCTAGTTGTGCTTCTCAACTTAAAGCTTATCTTCTTTGACATTAGTAGAGTTATGCCAGATTTCTTTTGGTCAATGTTTTCATGATTTCTCTCTCTCCATCCTTTCACTTACACTTTTCAGGGTTTTCTTTTTCAAAATTCAGTCTGACAATATTCGTCTCTTACTTGAGTTTTTTAGTACATTTATTGTAATTACTGACATATTGGGGTTGAAACATACTATCTTCCAACTATTATTTGCCCTATTTTCTCCCTTCTTTCCTTCTTTAGGATTAATCAAGTATTTTTTTAATTATATACCCTCTCATTTGCTTGTTAGTAGTACTTACTTTTATTATGCTGTTACCCAAACAATGTTTACCCAAACAATTGAAAATTCATTCTCCACTTATTGTGGTCTAATGGAAATCTGTTCTTTCTATCATTATAAAACAATTCATAATTACAAAATTGAATTATCAGATTCACCCTTCACTTATTAGAGTCTCATGTAAGTTTGTACTTTTACCACTTTCTGGTTGAGGAACAAGGACCTCCCAATGCTTAAAATCCAACTGCCAGAACTGCTGGGAAGACGCTGTGCAAGGAGCAGCGGGCTCACCACCTCTTCCATGAAACAGTAGGCTTCTTCCTAGAGCAACTGTTGTGGGGCTCGGGAGGTCGTGGGGTAACGTGCAGCATTCAGGAAAGAGCAGGAAGTTGGAGAAGCTGCAAAAACTGTGAATCAGCCCCATGGCGGGGGCGCCCACCCCCCACCCTCGAGGGAAGCAGCCTTGGGTGCAGTCCCAGCCGGTGGCCACCAGCAGAGGGGGCTAGAGACCTCCCTCCCTGGTGAGAAGGCAGGGCGCAGCCAGGGACAAGCGTGGCTGTCCAGGCATTTTTCTTTTTCTTTGTCCTTCACTGATTTGTTAAAAGCACATTTTGAGTCACATGATCTAAAAATCGAATGAGATATATATACTATTTTCATAAACAGGTTGGTAGTTATGTTCTCTCACATTGAAAGTCTAGAGAGTGAAAGGTAATCCTTTGGGTCCCACCAATATCTGTTTTTCCTTTTAATAATTTGCATATAAAATGCCAGGTAGTGACATGGAGCTTTTGGTTCTTGCCGTCAGGTTTTTAAGTCAGATTTTGCAGTCACTGCTATGACTATTTTAGGTAATAGTGTTAGCACTCACTGCCAAACTATTTCTACTTTAATATACTTAAATTTTCTTCATTCCTACCTTTTTGTCATTGTTGTTCATCATTTATTTAATTCCTGAAACTGTCTCAAAAATGGATTATTTCTTGTTTTCACCCAGTCAGGAACTTAGATAAATTTCTATGCCTTTTTCTATAAAGCAACTTAACTGAGTTTTTTTGCTCTTTCATAACAAGCAGTGCTAACTTGTTAAGTAATTACTTTGAGTGACCAGTTATCAGTGGTATTTGGTATAATCACATAATTGCGCATTCATCATTTCAGTCATTTTTAAAGCATTTTCATTATTCCAATAATAGTAATAATAAAACAAAAAACAGCAACAACACAACATCATCACCTCTCAATCTGTTTCCCTTGCCGTGCATAACTTCTATTCTGTTTTCTTCTCTCTAGCATATTTGTATTTATATTTTGTAAAAAAGTCTTACATATGCAGTATCACCCAAATTCATATTTTGCATGAGGTTTCACTGTTACACAGTCCCATGTTAAATTTCTTAGCTTTCCTTCTAGTAATATACAGACCTTAGAGTTAACTTTTCAACCACTGTCATAACACACATAATAGCTCTGTGATACACTTTCACTATTTCTAAGATTCCAAAGATTTACAACCTTTTTACCAGTTCTGCACAGATTAACCCTCGGCTTTCCATTCTCTACCCTCCTATTTTCTGATGGCCTATATTCTAATCGTTAACTCCATGAGTTTACATAATATGTTTAGTTCATAATAGCACAATCGTAAAGTATTTGTACTTTATATATAGAGAGAGTTTAATAATGGAGTTTACTAGAACACAATTTTTTTCTTGGTTAATTGCCATAATGTTTGCCAGGTGCATTCTCTAGTAGCGTGTATTAGAACTTCCCAGGACTGAACAGTCTTCCATTGTATGTGTACACAGCGACGTTTTGTTTATCCAGTCAGTCGTAGACACTTGCCACCTACACCATCTTAACCCAGCAGTATTCTTGGAGGTCCTGCCAAGAGCATGGATTGATTCAATATGTAATTACAAATCAGGGAAAAATCTGTCAGGAAATTAGGGCTATGAAAAAGGATTGCGTATCTCCCAACAAAGACAAAATCTTCTAGTCATTGCAGATCTAAGTGTAAAGGAAGTCTAGTGGCTTCTTTCCCCCATTTCTAAAAGATGAATGCAGGTTTTTTTCTCTAAATTGTAATGTGAAGTTTTCAAACCTGCATAAAAATTGGAATAGTCCAATAAACACCATACGCCCTATTTCTATGTAGACTCTAGACCTCCTGATGCTTCACCTGATACTAGACCGCTAAGTTTCAGCATATATCTCCTCATAATAAGCATTATTCTCCAAAACTATAGTACCATTATCATGCCTGAGAAATTTAACATTAGTTCAATAATGCCATTTAATATTCAGCCTATATTCAAATTTCTCCATTTGCAACTCAGTCTTTCAAAGTTTTTACATTCATTTTGTTAGATATCTTCTGTCTTCTAATCTAGAAGTCATCCCACTTTCTCTAGTCGTCACACATTTTTTACATAAAATCTTATTGAAGTATAGCATTCATACATGAACATTCATAAACAGTGTCTAGTAAAAGTTGCGAACTTCCAAAACAAGCATACATACCGTCATATAGGGTTCCATACGACAGCGCACCGTGACCGCCTTGCCTTGTTATGAAACATTTATTACAAACTGTGAAAGAGCATCAGCAAACTATTACTACTAGCTATAGCCCTTACATTTGGTGTATTTTCCCTAACGCACCTGAGTAACACCCTGTATTCATATTTGTTATTTGTCCTGTCAACTACAGTCCGTCTTCCACCGCTAGATTGCCTGTGTCGTACAGCCCCGTGTTTCATACAATCCATTCAGGGGCTCTCGCTTTCATCCCAGAGTTGCTCACACACTGACTTTTCACATGCCCAGTTATCTTGTAGATTGTGCTACAATTTGGCTTTATCTGATTGTCTTCTTATAATTAGATTTGGGATGAATATGTCATAGATGATGGATTGAATATGATCAAGCTGTAAAAACTTCAATGTATCTTGGCACTCTTGTTTGCCTTTAACTAGTCTTTCTTATAGGAGCCCTGTTCTCTCTTCATTGTTAAATTATTGGTTAAGTTACTATCTTTCAACTGTCTTAGGAAATTTCTGGAACTGTTATCAGAAACTCACTTCTGCTTTACTTTGTACTCTCTTCTAAAGATTTTATAGCTCAGTTACTTAGTTGCAGTCCTCTTTACTGTATGTTTCCAGGCTGTCAGTTCTTTAGAAAAATAATATTTAGGATGATGTCATCCTATCTTTACTTGAGGTTTGTAGTACCGTATAGGACATAGAAACAAAGCAAACGTTTGCAGGAGAGCGGCAGAACCATTCAGCCTGCTGTGTTGCGAGCGACTAGATGGGCACAGTCTCTAGTCCACACGCTTTTGGGCGTTATAGACCAGCGATATTGACCAGACTCAGACTTTGTCAAAGTTCCAATTGAGAGCTTCATTAGCCGGGGCCACTGTCTCATCCCGGTGCAGAGGAGAGAGCAGCCCGGAGTTTAAGGGAAGAGGTGCTTGTATAGCCTTGGGGGGGGGTGCTAGCAAGCAAGCAGGCACAGAGGCGGACAGCGGCTAGGGGAAGGGGGCGCATCTATGTTTCTTCTTCCAGGCCCCTTCTTGTGGGCAGCCCCGCGTCATTTACCGGCGCTCTCCTCGGAGCCGCCCTGAGTCGTTCACGCTCTCCTTAGGGGCAGCCCTCAGTTGCTTACACTCTTCTTTCAGCAGTCCTAAGTCACTTATCTATCTGAAGGCGCTTGCAATTCCTACTTCCTATGTAGTCCTGTTCCTGTTTTCCCTACGCGGCCTCACCCTGCAGGGGCGCACCCAAAAGATGGCGCGGGGCACGGAGCCAGGGTCCCCGCCCTCCCGGGAGCCCCCCACCCACCAGCGCTGCCGGGAAGCCGGGAGGCACCGCCGCCGCTTCCTCACAGAGCGCGCCCGACCCGGCCGGAGCGAGTGTAGCTCCCTCGTCGCACCCCAAGAGCCCCTCGTTCAACAGGTGGAGACCCTAACCCTCACCCCAGCCGCGACGCCCCCGCCGTCCACACTCGGGTAAGCGGCCCCCGCGGGCAGCTCCCCTCCTGCGCCCGCTGCGCGCCCCCCGCGCCCCCGGGAGGAGGCACGTCCAGCGCCAGGGCAGCCCGTGGCCAGTCCTGGGACCCACAGCCGCGCCCACCCGGGCTCTCCACCGTCTCTGCGCGACCCCCGGGCCTGCGCTGCCCTGCTAGAGCGCATGCGCCGCAGAGTTCACGGGCAACGCGCGCCCTCCCGGCCTCGCCCCTGCCCCAGCCCCGCGCGCTGCCTTTGGGGGCTCCGGGGACCCCCAGCCCCGGCCCTGACACAAGGGCCGCACACCCTCCCCGGCGCGCCCCCCGCCGCCGCCGGACCCCCGCCCCGCGCGCCGCGCGTCCCCCTCCCCGGGGTCCCCGGCGGGGCGGCCTGTGGCGGCGGCGGGGCCGGGGGCTCCGGTGGTGGCCAGGGGTGGGTGGGACGGTGTCCCCGGGGTGGCGGCGGCAGCAACTCTGGGCGCGCGCGGGCCCTTCCGGCGGATCTCCCGGGCTGCGCGCGCTCGCCGTGGGCCCAGAGGAGGCGTGGGGGGCGCGGGGGGAGCCTGCCCTCCGTTCCCCCCCGCTCGCCCCTCCCTCCAGGGCCGGGTTTCCCCCGCCTCCCCTCAGCCAGAGCCTCGCAGCAGACTTAAAATTAGTGCAAACCAAGGGAATCCAACTGTTCAATTAAAACAAAGCATCGCAGAAGCCCGCAGCGAGTGTTACGAGGTATGATTTCTGCCCAGTGCTCTAAATGTCAAAGTAAGAAAACCCTTGTCCAACAACAGCCAAACCTTAAGCTCACAGAGCCCAGGGCCAGCCCCAGAAAACTCCTGCATTTATTATACAAAAAAACAGAACAACGAGCAAATGGCGCTTTCTTCATAACTCACAAGCCGTCAACTCTCATGGAAACAATGAGCTCACCACAACCAGATCTCCTCATCCCTCAGCTGTACACAAAAATGGTTATATTTTTATCATAAACATAAAAGATTGTTTCTTTTCCATCCCACTGCATAAACAAGATCGCCAATATTTCACCTTCACAGTTCCGGCAGTTAACCGTGCTCTACCCACTAAACAGTACCAATAGAAAATCCTCCCCCAAAACATGAAAAACTGTCCCCTCTATGTCAAAATTTCGTGGGCAATGCCACGTTACCATTGCAAACTTACTGCCAAATCATCCACTACATGGATAGCATTCTCATAGCACACCCTAATCAAAATCACCTAACAAACGGTTTTAAAGTGTTACTCCACGATCTAGAACAGTGAGGACTACAAATCGCCCCCGAAAAGGTGCAAACTAAACCGCCCTTCAGCTTTCTAAAATAGCTTATCGATACGGGCATCAAGCCCTCGCCACCTCCTCTAACACCACAAAACTGCACGTTAAATGAGCTGCAGAAGATCTGCGGGGACGTAAACTGGATCAAACCGCATCTATTCTCTTGCTGTTTTTTTAGGTTCTCTTAATTCTTTTTGTGTTCATTTTTGACTTCTCAAGTGAATGCTCACTCTTTTCTTAAAAACGAGCTTATGTATGGGAGACGGATGTGGCTCAACCAGTTGGGTTCCTGTCTGCCATATGGGGGGTCCAGGGCCCGATGCCCGGGGCCTCTTGGTGAGGGCAAGCTGGCCCACGCAGCGAGATGGCCCATGCAAAGTGCCGGCCCACGTGGGAATGACGGCCTGTGCAGCAGTGCCGCCCTGCGTGGGAATGACGCCCAGCGCCGGCCAGTGGCGAAGAAGCTGGGGCAGCAAGATGCTGCGGCAAGGTACACAGAGGAGAGCGGATCAGAGGCTGCGGAGGAGCAGCGAGTTGAGGCGGTGCAGGAGACTAACCACCTGCCTCCCAGCCTGGAAGGTCCCAGGATCGGCTCCTGGAGCCGCCTAATGAGAGTGCGAACGGACACGGAGAGCAGGCAATGGGGGGATAGGGGGGAATGGGAGGGGAGAAATAATAAAATAAATCTTTTTTAGAAAACCAGCTTGCGTAAGGTTATTCCTTCTCAAGTTAAGATTGAGTCATTGCTTGCAATCATATGCCCGGTATTAAGTCGACTTGGAGGCTTTGGAATGCTGTGCTGTTTTCACGTAGTAACATAAGAAACTTCATAATAGAGAGTATTCACTTTTTCTTTTACCTAATTGCACTATTATTCTTGCCTTCAAACAAATAACTTTTCTGTAAAGGAATATCTACACATGGAGTTCTTTACAGTGACAAATACAGAATTGTGGATGACACAATATATTTCAGGAATACTTCTAGCAACTATGTTTCAGAAAGCTGGCCTGTTGTTAAATAGAGAGTTCTACCCAAGCACTTAAGGAAGCTTGGCTGAATGAAGGCAAGAGTATCTTTCTTCATTTAGAGAAACAACATTCATTAAAGTTTTCGGAAGTAATATGTGCACATAGAACTATTCAAGCCATCGAGGAGCAGGAGTCAGTAAAAAACAAGTGTTTCACAAAACCCAGACACTGCCTCGCATCCCTCTAAGAGGCGCTGTTCTTAGGTGCCTGTGTTCATACGCACAATTTTATGCTAATGAAAGTTTGTGCCTGTCAGTAGTTAAGTCCCTTAATTTGGGTTCTGGTTTTCTGCTTCTTTTAACATTATCACACAAGTATCTGTTGCTATAAAACTTTAAGATTATCAGAAGTAGAAATCTTTAGTCAAAATATGTCCACAACCTTTTTATTCGTTAACAATTGCCAAATAACCCTCTCAGGACATTGTGTCCGTCTACAAACCTATGAATTTTGGTTGAAAATGCTTCTTACTCCATACTCTTCCAGTACACTTGGTATCCTCAAAATTTGAGAAGTTTCTGACAATTAAAATATATGAAAAATGTTTTAAGTTTTACCTTAACTGCAAATACATTAGAGCATATATATTTTAAGTTGTATTTTTCTGTAAAGTTCTGTTCCTTTCCTTTTGGATCATTCATCTTTTTCTTACCAGTTTGTAAACACACATAACATCAGCATTTATATACGTGTTGCTAAAATTTTTTTTTTTTTGATGTGTCATTTTCCTCTTGGCTTGGTGTACATTGTTTCATGTATTGATTTCCTACTGGAATGTACAGATACTGTCCTCCGTGGCTTCTGAGTTTGGGGTCTTCGAAAGGATAAAAACTTGTGATGTTTCTTCTAGTGTTTTTATAGCTCTTCCTTTTTTCTTTTTTTTTTTTCTTTTAATTACTGCTATTTAAAATATTCTCTTTTTTGTGTTTTTGTTGTTTTTAACTTAGGTGCTAGTCCTATGGGAGTGAATGGAGGTGTAGGGGTTCAAACACCAAATCTTTTTTCTGACTCGATGATGCCTTCAGCCATAAATTCTCAAAAGTAAGTTTTATCTATGTCACATTTCAAATGCTTGTTAAGTTCCAAATTTGAGTTTTTAAATTTAGTTTTCTTGATTTGAAGAATATCCTTGTTGATTGAAAACAGAGTATTTGGCTCCATATTTTAGTCTATCCATATAACCTTATTTGAAATGTGTCAGTTATCTGTAGTAATTATATTTTCTCAAATACAGTTGGAAGTTGCAGGGTTGCAGCTACTTTAAAAATGAGTCTGCTCTATTCCAGTGTTAAGAATTCATCTATTACCCAAGGGGGTGTTTCCTGAGATAAGCTGTGTTAAAGTGACAGCTTAAGGTGAATTTATAACTCACTAGACTTCCATCCTTCTCTCCACCTAGAGGTGTTGTGGTTTATCGCTTTCCCTCACATAACAACAAACATACATACACTGATCACATACCCTTTCTCACCCAGATTTCTTTATGTGCATAGGTTCCTCACGGTATTTTGGGTCCAGTGCAGTAATCACTGTCAGCTCTATTTAAATAAGATCTTTCTCCTACCCTTTTATAATTATTTTTAAAACTGTTTTACGATTCCTTTTTTAAAGCCCAATGATGAGTGAAAATTCCAGTGTGGCCTCCCTGGGTTCTGTGCCAGCAGCACCTCAACCATCGAATACTGGAATTCGGCAACCATGGCATGAAAATATTACTCAGGATCTTAGAAATCATCTTGTTCACAGACTGTAAGATTGTGGGCATGTCTTACTCAGAAAGAGTTACGTGAATATGCTTCCAACTAACTCTGCAGTGCATTTTACCCACCAGAGGAATATTACTGGTATTTCCATAGCTTGGCTGTTGCTACTGTTATGTCTGCTTTTATGGCTTCTTTTTCTTATTTTCCCTTAGATAAACGTTTTTATTTTAGAATAGATTTAGATTTACAAAAAAACTGCAGATAGTACAGGGAGTTCCCATATACCCCACACTCAGTTCCCCTATTAACATTTTACATTGGTGTGTTAAATTTGTCACAATTAATGAGCCAATATTAATGCATTATTACTAACTAAAATCTATACTTTATTCAGATATTGTTTTTACCTAATGTCTTTTTTCTGTTCTAGAATCCCACCCAAGATAACACATTACTTTATTTTATTTTATTATTTTTTTAAAGAAGCTTTAGATTCACATTACATTTTTTTTCAAAGATTTATTTTTTACTTATTTCTCTCCCCTCCCCCCCAGTTGTCTGCTCTCTGTGTTCATTTGCTGTGTGTTCTTCTGTGACCGCTTTTATCCTTATCAGTGGCACCGGGAATCTGTGTTTCTTTTTGTTGTGTCATCTTGTTGTGTCAGCTCTCTGTGTGTGAGGTTCCATTCCTGGGCAGGCTGCACTTTTTTTTGCCCTGGGCGGACACATCAGCACTGCACCTGGGCCAGCTCCACACGGGTCAAGGAGGCCCGGGGTTTGAACCTTGGACCTCCCATGTGGTAGACGGACACCCTAACCACTGGGCCAAGTCCGCTTCCCTCACATTACATTTAGATTGTCATTTCTCTTTAAGCTCCTCTTGGCTGTGTAGCCTCCTCAGCCTTTTCTTGTTTTTTGATGATCTTTTAAGGAGTACTGGTCAGATATTTTGTGTCATCGCCCTTCAGTTGAAATTCGATGTTTTTTTTCTCAATTAGACTGTGGTTGTGGCTTTTGGGAGGAAGAGACCACAGATGTGAAATAACCATTTTTGTCGTTATTTTTTAAGATTTATTTCCTGACAACACCCCGCCCCTGCCCCTGTGCCTGCTCTCTGTGTCCATTCTCTATGCATTCTTCGCTGCCTGCTTGTCTTCTCTCTTTAGGTGGCACCGGGAACCGATCCTGGGACCTTCCTGAGTGGGAGAGAGGTGTTCAATCTCTCGCGCCACCTCAGCTCCCTGGTCTGCTGTGTCTCTTATTGTCTCCACTTTACATCTCTTTGTTACGTCGTCTTACTGTGCCAGCTCTCCCTGTGGGCCAGCACTCTGCTTGCACCAGCTTGCCTTCACCAGGAGGCCCTGGGAATCAAACCCTGGACTTCCCACAGGTAGACAGGAGCCCAGTCGCTGGAGCCACGTCGTATCTGTGTACATGCTAACAGTATGACTTTGCACCATTGTTGTTGATTTCATCATTGATGTTAATCTTTTTTTTAATTTTTTAATTTTTTATTGAGGTATATCATTCATACGTGAACATGCATAAACAATAGGTGTATAGTAAAGATTGTGAACTTACAAAATAAACATATATAACATCACACAGGGGTCTCATACATCGCCCCTCCACCAACTCTTTGCACTGTTGTGAAATATTTGTTACAAACTATGCGAGAACATCGTCAAAATATTACTACCAACCATAGTCCTTAGTCCATTTGGTGTATTTTCCCCCCAACCCATACTATTTTTTTTTTTAATATATTTTTGTTACAGATATTGTGAACTTGCAAAACAGCCCTACAGATGTGTAGATTTCCCAGACAGCTCCACAGCCTGGGGGAACACTTGTTCCTGATTATGAGACAGTATCGCCAGACTACTCCCACCAGTCGTGGTCCATAGCATGCATCTCGTGCTTTTCCAAACACCTCCGTTACCAACACAGCACAGCTTTGGCACTGATGCGAGGATACAGTGTTGCTGTTAACCAGTCTGTGAGGTCACACCGATTGTACTTTTCCCATGCTTCTCCATATTCTTACACTGATGTTAATCTTGATGAGACAATGTTAGGTGTTAGGTTTCCCACCTTTTTTTTTTGGTACCAGAACCGGAAGTTTTATTGTCTCATGGCAGTATACTTAAAAAGAGTTGTCCAATTTAAAGATAAGTCCTGCATATTCCTTTTACAAGAAGACAAAGGAGTTCTGAATTTTCTAGCATTCTGTGATGACACATTATCAGCAATATGATGACCAGCGATGTTTTTTTGTTTGTTTGGTTTTGATTTTTTTTTTTTTTTAAGCAAAATTGTGAGCTTCAAAACAGTTTTAAGACTTTTTGGCATATACACAACCTAAAATTTCCTCTCTTAAACCGCCTTCAAATCAGCAATTCAACAGTGTTAATTACATTCTGGTTGAGCTTTTATGGTGTTGACAAGTTGAATCAGGTAGGGTGGACTCTCTGGTCACTTCGTCTTCCAGATGTACGGATAGTAACCATTTGTGAAATGTCTTCTCTATTATTTGATTTGAAGTTGATACATGCCATGTACCCTTCCTCAAAAGTATCTGTCTTTTATCTTGTCAGAAGAAAGGGGAAGCGTATAGAGTCGTAAAATGAATATGCATTCAAGATCATAAAAGTAGAACTTGGATCTCACTGATTTACAGGGCTTTTGTATCTAAACTACATGCATCATTTTTTTACTCGGAGCAGTCTTTTTGCTTCCATTTAATTAGAGGGGCCTCCTTTGTTCCAAACACATTTGTTTTTGGCTTGGAACCATATGGCCTAGCTTTTAGTTTTTCAATTTATTTTTATGTTACATTAGCTAACCAATTATACTTGAATTTCATTACTGAATTCTAAAATGATAGTGCTAGAAATGGAATTTGACAAAGTGAAAACTCAGATTTTAATGAAATATATTAATAAAGGATAGCCAAAACATACTATTATTTTGTGATAACTTGTTTAGAAAATGTTATGTAATTTACAGAGCAGGTAGATTATTTGGGATCACTTATTCGACTTGACTTTAAAAGTTTATTTTGGAGGAAGTGGCTGTGGCTCAATCAGTTGGGCTCCCGTCTCCCACATGGGAGGCCCTGGGTTCGCGCCTTGGGGCCTCCTTGCAAAGGCGGGGTCACCACGCTCCAGAGGGCCGCCTGGCCCGCAAGCACCACTGAGAGCCAACTCAGGAAGGTGACGCAACAAAAAAGGGAGACAAGCAAAAATACAGAAGCGCGCATAGCGAATGGACACGGAGGGCAGACAGCAAGCAAGCCACAAGGGGGGAGGGGAAATAAAATAAATACAGACACAGAAAAATGCACAGCAAATGGACACAGAGAGCAGATAACATGCAAAGGGCCACGGTGGGGGGATATAAAAAAAAAGTTTCTTATGGGAGCAGATGTGGCTCAAGTGGTTGAGCACCTGCTTCCCACTTGGGAGGTCCAGAGTTCAGTTCCCAGTGACGTCTCTAAAAAAAAAAACAAAAACAAATGAGAAAACCAACTTGGAGGCCAATGTAGCTCAGTGGCTGAATGCCAGCTTCCCACATGTGAGGATCTCTGGTTCAATTCCTGGCTACAGTACAAAAAACAAGTTTATTATAAGCTTAGCACTTCTCTGCCGATTCATTTATTCTTGTAACCTTCATTGATAGCATCTCCACCTGGTCCCTTTAAAGTACTGTGTGAACACAGGGCACCCAACGTAAAAGAGTGAGCAACTTTGATTCTAGCAGAATTAATGTGCACTTCTGCCCCTTCCACTTGTTTTTTTTTTTTCTTTGTTCTTGATCTAAGTTCTTGAACTAAACTGAGTAAATTTAGGAGAGTAAAGGAATTGAAGGCTCTTGCTAGTTGATAACTGACAAATTTTTTTTGCTCTATATAACATTTAGAATAACAAGGACCAGAGAATATTTTTATACAGTAGTTTCTTACATTCTGATCAGTAAAACTCTCTGTTCCCTGCAAAGAGACAGCATCATCTTGGTTAGTATTGTTTTATGTTTCAGCATACTCCAGCCTCCATTATTTTTCCTTTTACTCAATATATTCATTGTATAAAAGTGAGAAAATATTAATCAGGAAAAAGTTAAAAGGATTGCACCTGCCATGATATGAATGGAAAGCTGGCATGATATTACAGTGGTTGGATTTTTTGTTCCTAGTGTTCAAGCCATATTTCCTACTACGGATCCTGCTGCTTTACAAGATAGACGGATGGAAAACCTCTTTGCATATGCCCGGAGAGTGGAAGGGGACATGTACGAATCTGCAAATAACCTAGTGAGGATCTCTTTTTTTTCTGTATGTAGTCAGAAATAGACCCTATTAATTTATCCCTGTTCTGTAATATTTGCAAGCAATAGTGTGCTTCAGAGACGGAGACCCTTTAGCTATCCCGTCTTTGGTGCTCAGTGAAGATAAGAGCAATTTTCTTAAAGTGTGCCATCATGCATCTTAAGTTCTTCTTTTAATACGGTGCACTTATGAGGCACTATATTATCTAGGTTGTCCTTCTGTCAACCCAGAAAGTGGCGAGGCTGTTACTAGCTCTGTGCTGTTTTCACCAGAATGCAGTGAATCAGCTGCTTAGTGTGTTCATCTTAAGCAGTAGTCCAGTTTCTCTCCATGAGTTGAACTTTCTTCTCTAAATATGCTCTTCAAAAGGTAGCATGCTTCTTCCATATCCTTTAGGTTGCCTGCGTGGATTTAGTCAATCTACTTTGAGATGTAATGCTTTACTGTGGAGGTTCAGAATAAAGTTGCTGGTCATCTGATCAGTCCAAACACAAACTCATGTTTAGAATCATCCGATAGATTCTTCCCAGTAAGTTAGTTACTGCTTACTCTCTTAATGAAGCTAGTATCTGGTCTTAGTTCTTTTTTTTTCTTTGTTACTTGCTTGTAGTTCCTTCTGGTAGTTCCTTCCCCAATCCTCATGGCTCTTATTTTGCTTCCAAAATATGAAAAGGAGGAATACTACCACCTTCTAGCTGAGAAGATGTATAAGATCCAGAAAGAACTAGAAGAAAAACGAAGGACTAGATTACAGAAACAGAGCGTGCTGCGAAATGCAGGCATAGCACCAGTTTCCATAAACCCAGGGCCCACCATGGGGCAGCCACAGCCAGGAATGACTTCTAGTAAGTGCTTTTTGTTATATTTATGCATCTTTTAAAAATTCATTAATTTACATAAACTTGTGTAATTACTGTTCAATTTGTGAATGATGCTTTGCATTTGCCAAGAAAACAACTCATCCACAGTAAAAACACTAGCCAAAAGGTATGTTTAAGATTTCTGGCCATGGTACTTAATACTTCTTGATAATCTGGCATCCTTTTTAGACCCCAAATCTGTTCTCTCATAGTGACTCTTAAAAAATGGTAAAAACAGCATACATACATACATACATAAATGATAACCCACAGATTTCAGCTATCTCCTGATAATCGGGCTTTCTTTGACACTCACTGATTTGCAGTGTGGTATGCTGCCAATAAATGTTGGCAGACTGACCAAATTTAGTGGTCCCCATGGAAGAATTTTTACTTCCTACACACAGAATATCATGTTACATTGTCACTTTTTTCTTCTTAACACTATATATCTCAAGGCTAAATAAAGGACTATTCATTTTCTAGGAGCATCATTTAAAGTTACATATCCAGTAGCTTACATTTACAGCTGGCCGTCTCAGTGTTCTGGTTATAGAAGTTTTCTTGACCTGATGAATTAACTAGTAGATAGCCAAGATTATGTATTACCTTATGAATTCATAGACAATTCAGAGCTTTATTCTTTTTAGATTCAGACTGAATTCTCCAAGGGATTCTTAAAGATACTTCGTGGGGGATTTTTTTGTGGGTTTTGTTTGTTTAAGGTAACATCAGATGACTCAAAGATGCTTTTCTAACTCTCTTTCACCCTAGATGGTTCTCTGCCTGACCCAACAATGATCCCTGGCAATGTGCCAAACCAGATGATGCCCCGGATAACGTCACAACCTGGTGAGTTGTGAAAGAAATCCCTGCACTAAACCATGGTCTTTTGTACTAGAGGATCCCTAATGTACTACAAGATTACATTTACTGCCTCATTTTGTTCCTCGGGCCAGCAGCCAGTGTCATAACCACTCACTCGAGAAAATGGAAAGCATTTAGCGCTAAAACCAGAGAAGAAGGGAGGAGGATGAAAAGATTAGGTCAAGAAACCATAGGTTAATTTAACAGTGCCTTTCTTTGGCTCCTGTGAATGAAAATGATTCATTTACAGTCAGAAGATTCAAAGCAGGTTCTTCAGGTTCTTTTATTTGTTGTGCTAAAATGACTTAAAATTAGTAAAAATGAACTTGCTCTTTATTCTCTGATTCCATGAAGGTGTTCAGATCTAAGTATTTGCATATATTCACGGGTTTGAATCAATTTGGCCAGTCCCCGACTGGACCCCGGCAAACCTCTCCCCTTCAGCACCACGGACAGTTGGCTCCGCCTGGATCTCTCAACCCGGTCAGTTTGACTTCTTTGGGTGATCAGTTTGGCCTTTACCTGACATTTAAAGAAAATTTTTGAAAAAAAACAACAAACCTTTTCTTTGCTTCTACTTCATAAACAAAAAGTCTCACACTTGTGTAAACATCAGCTGAAAGTGATTGGTCCTTGACCTTGATTATTTTTCTGCATTTTTGTTGTATGTGGTCTGTAATAAAGACATAATCAAAGCATTATACATGTGTTCAGGAGATGAGAATAAATAGTTAATTAAAAGAAGTGGAGTGCTTTTTTCGAGGAAACCCCGGTCGCTGCAGCAGCTGTCTTTCGGCTCCCCGGTCCTCCTGACTCGCCGCTGTTCACTCTCTCCGAGGAACAAGTCGGTCAGGAAGCCACGCCGCAGCCGTGGCCTTTAAGGACACCAGAAATACCCCCGTGGAGCCAGGGGTGGCGATTCACCGGGTTAGAATCGCCCTGAGCAGCCGCGATGTGAAGTCTCTGGAGAAGGTGTGTGCCGACTTGATTAGAGGCGCAAAGGAAAAGAACCTCAGAGTGAAGGGACGGATTCGGATGCCTGCCAAGACTCTAAGAGTCACTACAAGGAAAACTCCTCGTGGCGAAGGTTCAAAGACTTGGGAACGTTTCCAGATGAGGATCCACAAGTGACTCATTGACCTGCACAGTCCTCCTGAGATTGTTAAGCAGATTACTTCCATCAGTATTGAACCAGGAGTAGAGGTTGAAGTCACCATTACAGATGCATAAGTCAGTTGTTGTTTTTTTAATTTTTTAATTCATTTTTAAAAAAATATTACATTAAAAAAATATGAGGTCCCATTCAACCCCACTGCCCCCACCCCACCACTCCCCCCACAGCAACACTCTCTCCCATCATCATGAGACATCCATTGCATTTGGTAAGTGTATCTCTGGGCACCGCTGTACCTCGTGGTCAATGGTCCACATCATAGCCCATACTCTCCCACGTTCCATCCAGTGGGCCCTGGGAGGATCTACAATGTCTGGTAATTGTCCCTGAAGCACCACCCAGGACAACTCCAAGTCCCGAAAACGCTTCCACATCTCATCTCTTCCTCCCATTCCCCGCACCCAGCAGCCACCATGGCCACTTTTCCCACACCAATGCCACATTTTCTCTGTAGACCTTGGATTGGTTGTGTCCATTGCACATCTATGTCAAGAGGAGGCTTAGATTCCACATGGATGCTGGATGCAATCCTCCTGCTTTCAGTTGTAGGCACTCTAGGCTCCATGGTGTGGTGGTTGACATTCTTCAACTCCATGTTAGCTGAGTGGGGTAAGTCCAATAAATCAGAGTGCAGGAGTTGAAGTCTATTGAGGCTCAGGGCCTGGCTATCATATTGTCAGTCCAGAGATTCAAATCCCCTAAATGTATCTTAAACCCCAACACAAACTACAATTCCAGTAAAGTAGCATGAAAGTCTTGTGAAAAGAGATCCCATCTGTGTCTGGCTCCATCACGCAGAAACACCAGCTCCAAAGAAGGGCCAACTGACATGGCAGTGAACCCCATCTGCCATGACCATAGAACCTGTGGGTCTCTTTAGCCCTCAAAAGAACCAATACCTGGGGTTGTATCTACTTTATCTGTCTCTGAGACTCTGCTCAGGTGTGCATAAGGGCAATCCTTCTGACAACCTCCAGACTCTTTTTTAGAGACTCATAGCCATATAAACTCATTTCTCCTTTCCATTTCCCCCTTACATTAGGTCAAACAGCATTTTAAACTCCTGTTATTATATGTTATTATATGTTATTATATAACTCCTGTTATTATATTCTGCTGGTCCACATTGAACCTTTAATTCAAGATCATTTTCTAGATGCATCATCAGCTGGTACTTGGTAGTGATCCCTCGGTGCCAGGGAGGCTCATCCCTGGGTGTCATGTCCCATGCTGGGGGGAATGCATTGCATTTACATGCTGAGTTTGGCTTCGAGACTGGCCACATTTGAGTAACATGAAGACTGTCAGGAGGAAACTCCCAGGCACAGTGCTGCTCTAGGCCTTGTTATTATTTCAGGCATATAGGCTCACAAGCCTAGTCATTAGTATCAGGGGCTCACTGTTGGACCCTCATTCCTTCCTGGTCCTTACCATCGTGTAAGTCAGTTATTTTAATAAATATTGTCAGTTGCTAAAAAAAAAAAAAAAAAAAAAGTGGAGTGGAGAAAATTAAATTATATACCACAATTTGGCAGTGAATACTAAAATCCCTAATTTTTGCTTTCATTTTTTTTTCACCTGGAATTTTGTTTTTAGAAATTTTTTCCTACTGAAATAGTCATTAAGATACTACAAGGATATAATATGAAGGGAAAATTCATGTTAAGAATATTGTACTGTTCAGTCTGTTAAAAATAAGTGGACATGTCCTGAATGTAAATTAGAGGATTCATCATGATTAAGTCATGGTACACCTGTAAATTGGAATGCTCTGTAGGCAATGATTTATGTAATAGGATGAAAGCTATTCACAGCTTTAAATCGAAAATATCTGGTTTCTAAAAGATGCATACTGTAGGATCCAATGTAGTTAAGAACTCTTTTGGTTATTAATATATATGACATGTTACTTTATAGAAAATAAATACCAAAAGAGAAATTTACATCCAAAGTAGTAGTGCATACATAGTTTAAAAAGTGAAATGTTCTACTAATGATTGAAGTGATAAATGCACAACTGTGATTATACCAAATACCATTGATTTTACACATTGGATGGATTGAATCCTTTATGAATATGTATCAATAAAATTGATTTTAAAAAGTCAATAGTACTAACAAAGAGTTAACCCTAATGTAAACTATAGGTTGTAGTTAATGTATAATTACAATAATACTGTTTGATCAGTCAAAAAGAATCTAGTCCCCTGCCCCTGGGTCTTGCTGTTAAGTAGCTTGCAGAGTTTCATTCAGTCACTTCTCTACCCTAGTGTCTGGCTTTACCAAGCCCAGAACCTCCCCAGACAGGAACCACCCATCTTTTGCAAGGGTGGTGGAGTGAGTGCCCTGGTTTTAGAGAATAGGAGCTCTGAGCATTCTGCTGTTTCTTATGCAGACTCTTCGCCAATTGATTTGGTTTTCCACTTTGGTCCCAACACTTATCCTGTCCTTCAGAGTTAGCTGTACGTCCAAGTTTGGAGGCTTTTGAGGTTCTCCAGCATTACTTCTTCTTGGTACCAATCAGCCATGTTAAAGAATAGTCTTAGTATTTGGTTTAATCTGTAAGACAAATGCCTTTCTTAGCTTATGAGGTCTTTGGCCTTTGATATTCCAATTTTCCATCTGTTGGAGTCGTGGACACGAAGGGTATTGGGAGTGAAAGATAAAGAGAGATTGGGATCAGGGGATCTGAGAGCATTGAAGCCTCAAGCTCATCAGACAAGTTTATTAATATTAGGGGCTTTTTTATATACCCCAAGCAATCGTGAGAACCAGCAACTATTTTAGCTAACTATTCCCATTATTTCATTTTTGAAAACACAGTGCACAGTGGATAAGATAGTAACCAAAGCTCAAGATGTTCTATTATGTTACTGAAACAAATATAGTCATAAATCTTGTTGCCCAGGTTATTCATACTATCAAGTCCTGGTTCTGCTGGAATATTATGTTTCCCTGAGAGATTAGCGACCTGCATGTATATCTCTAGGGACAGCATGACCCAGTGGTCAGAAAGTAACTTGCTACTATGGAAAAAACATGCCTTTGTTTCCCACATTTCCCCCTTTTTGTTTTAGTCAGGGTGGCTGTGCCTGTCTTAGGTTGCCCTCCTCTGAGAGTCTTACCCGTCATTGACTACCAGCCAAGCACTCTGACCATGGGGAACAATATCAGATTTTTTTAAAAAAAGATTTATTTATTTAATCCCCCCCCAACCCAGTTGTCTGTTCTCTGTGTCTATGTGCTGCGTCTTGTTTCTTTGTCCGCTTCTGTTGTCGTCAGCAGCATGGGAAGTGTGGGTGGCGCCATTCCTGGGCAGGTTGCACTTTCTTTCGCGCTGGGCGGCTCTCCTTATGGGGCACACTCCTTGCGCGTGGGGCTCCCCTACGCGGGGGACACTCCTGCGTGGCAGGGCACTCCTTGCGCGCATCAGCACTGTGCATGGGCCAGCTCCACATGGGTCAAGGAGGTCCAGGGTTTGAACCACGGACCTCCCATGTGGTAGAAGGATGCCCTAACCACTGGGCCAAGTCCATTTCCCCTATATCAGATTTTTTGCAAGTACCAAGTTATTAGCTTGTCCCATCACATCAACATGGTGCAGTCTTCGGCATACTTCTCGTTCCAGGCAAGCAACAACAATGAGCAACAAGATTAACACACAAAGTCCTATTCCTAATGCTGACAAAAAATGTTGGGACTTCTACTAATTTACTGGATTAAATTTATTGAAATGAGAAATCAAATCATTAAAGATATCCTTATCTTTAGCTACATCAATCTGATTATGAGACATTTCTAATATCTTTTTTCGTAATTCTTCTAATTCTAATGACATATTACCTTTATGACTTATCGAATGATTTCTAATCTTTTCCCAATCAAACATAGAATTATTATAAGCAAGTGGAGTAATACAAAATTTACTTTCATTCCAACCACATTTCAATCCCCTAAGTAGATTTAAGTTATATACTTGATCTCCAAGATGTAAAACTGCTGATTCTAAATCATTAACTCTACTGTTTAATTCTCCATCAATATATTCTTGACTATGCCATAAGTCGCTAGCATTCTTATGCCAATCATGCACGTATTGTTGAGTCTGCACCGTCTCATGCAAGGCCATGATAGCTATAGCGGCAGCTGCGATGGCACCAATAAGTCCTAAGATGCCAGCTATTATCAGTCCCACAAATCGCTTCGAGCGTTTCAGGATTTCTCGAGCCATATGGAACAGCAGTTGACTCTCAGGTGACGATTGCCAAATTCGGTTCAGTCGCACTGGGATCCACACTCCCTGCCGCCTTTGAGCCATTGTAATGAAATCTCCATTCTGTAAAATGTTCTCAGACAAACAAGTACGCAAGGCCCCATTTTTATAAAATAGAGCATTCTCAGTAATGGTTAATTTTTCAACCACAAACACATAAGGGTCTCTTACTCACGATTGAAAATGATGAATTTGATCTAAATGCCGATACTGACCATTCTTACTATTATTCCCACTCCATTCTATAGTAGGAGCTATTCCTAGAAAAACTTTCCACAAATTCTTTTGTTTATATATAGATATAATGTTACACCATGGAGAAGGGATCCATTTCCCTTTATATTTTCAAGCACTATTATTTTTAGTAAAAAAAAATTTTTTCATCTAAATCAAGGGGTTCATGAAAAGGATATTGCATATTACTAATTTGCTGTCCTTTACTATTTAGACCATACCAAATAAATCTGCCATTATGTGGAGAGGGACTCCCCATTGGGGCACTCTCCCACACTATTCCATAGGAATCATTAAAAATGACAGATCCTCTTCTTTATCCCTACTGTCTTTTTGCGGACAATCATAAGTAGGATTTTTGTCATGATAAAATTGTAAGAGGGAAATAAAGTCACAATAGACTGAGTATTATTATTTTTGAAGATAATCATGGTCTGACTTTTTAACATACATGCAGGAGGGATGGTTACCAATGCATAAGGGTCGATGATCAAATGGTAATACGAGATTATGGATTCTTGGTCCGTCCTCATGGGGTTGAATTGGTAACTGATCATCAATTGGTCCAGGGAATATATGGGTTTTATTCAGATATATATGGAAGAATGGATCTTTCCAGGTTAACACTCTAAGTAAGGGGGGTTAGGTATGTAGGCCCAATAAGTGTAATTACCGGCAGCTTCCTCAGTACTTACGATCACCATCATCAGAAGTTGCAGGAGACCCCATCTCTTCATTCTGAGGTTTAATCCTCTTCACAGGTAGCCAAATTCGTTCTCCATTTTCTGAAATGATAAGAGCATAGCCTTGTCCCCACACTTTGATCCTGCCTTTTTTCCATTCGTTGCTTAAAATATCTTTCCAGAATATTGGTTGATCTTTATTTCTTGCGTCCACTGTAGATGTTTGACATTTTCCAAAGTGACATTCCGTAGGTGTCAATGAATTATAAACATTAAGAAATTTTAAAGTAAATAAAGCTTTTGCCAATTGATCTTTTGGTGTTATAATACCATCATCTCCCCCTTTTTGTTTTAAAAGCATAGTTTTTAGGGTATGATGGCTGCGTTCAACTATGGCTTGACCTGTAGGATTATAAGGAATACCAGTAACATGCTCTATAGCATACGTAGAATAAAAAGAAGCAAAAGACTTACTGATGTAAGAAGGACCATTATTAGTTTTAATTTTCAAGGGGCATCCCATCACAGCAAAAGCAGACCATAAATGGGAGCGAACATGATGAAAACGTTCACCACTTTGTGCAGTAGTCCACAAAAAATGAGAGTAAGTATCAATGCAAACATGGACATATCATAATTTACCAAGTGATGGTATGTGAGCAACATCATCTGCCACAGTTGATTAGGAGCCAGGCCTCTGGGGTTAGTCCCAGCCTGAAAAGGCACTGTGGTCAAAGGTCCACAGGTGGGACAGGTACGAATAATTTATTGAGCTTGATGTTTTGTTAATTGAGGAAATTTATGTCTAAGTCCCTTAGTATTAATATGAGTTAATGCATAATATTTATTGGCATCTTGCAAACATCCTACTAATAAATCAGCTCTTGCATTTTGAGTAGCTAGAGGACCAGGAAGGGAAAAATGAGACCAGATATGAGTAATATATATGGGCTGATTTCTTTGCCGAATGAGGGCTTGAAGGTCAGCAAAAAGTTGAGACAATTCATCAGTAATAAAAATATGAGCTGTTTCAATATGACCTACAGTTAAACACACATATTCGGAGTCAGAGGCAACATTCAAGGGTTCTTGAAACGTTTGTAAAACCTTAATGATGGCTGAAAGCTCTGTGCGTTGAGCAGATGAATAAGGAGTCTGCCAAACCTGTTCTTTTTGAGAGGTAACGTATGCTGCTTTTCCATTACTACTACCATCAGTAAATACTGTACATGCATTTCCAATGGGAACAGTTTTCACAATTTTTGGTAAAAATCCAAGTGGTTCTTTGTAAAAATGTTAACAGTTTGGAAGTAGGATAATGATTATCAATAATGCCTTGAAAATTACTAATAGCAATTTGCCATTGAGGATTAGTTATATATAAATGTTGAATTTTTTCATGAGAAAGATTGCAAATAATTCTATCTGGATCAGACCCCTTTAATTGTAACAACCTCACATGGCCTTTTGCTAGAACGGAAATAATTTTTTGGAGATATGTTTGCAATCTCTTTTGTTTATTATTAGGTAGAAAAACCCATTCCAATATACCTTTTTGCTAAAATAAAGCTGTAGGAGATTGAGGGGTTGAGAAAATAATTAAATCAACAGCTTTATCAGGGTCTATTTGTGTTAATTGCCCTTGAGAGATTCGATCCTCTATCAACGCCAATTCTTTTTCAGCCTCTTTAGACAAGATTCTAGGGCTAGACAGATCAAATCTCCTGTTAATATTTGAAATAAATGAGTTAACATGTAATTAAGGATTCCTAATGTTGGTCGAATCCAATTAATATCTCCCAGCAATTTTTGGAAATCATTTAAAGTATTTAACTTGTCTTGGCATATTTGTACCTTTTGTGGTATAATATGTCCATTAGCCAATTTCATACCCAAATAACAATATGGTGCATTCCTTTGAATTTTTTCAGGGGCAATTTGCAAGCCATACTCAGGAAGAATTTGTTCAGCATACTGAAATAACTGTTGCAGTTTGTCATTTGAAGCATGAGCAAACAATATATCATCCATATAAAGAATAATCATTGCTTTTGGAAATTTTGCTCTTTTTAAAAAAATTTTTTTTTTTAAGATTTATTTATTTAATTCCCCCCTCCCCTGATTGTCTGTTCTCTGTGTCTATTTGCTGCGTCTTGTTTCTTTGTCCGCTTCTGTTGTCGTCAGCGGCACGGGAAGTGTGTGCGGCGCCATTCCTGGGCAGGCTGCACTTTCTTTCGCGTTGGGCGGCTCTCCTTAAGGGGCGCACTCCTTGTGCGTGAGGCTCCCCTATGCGGGGGACACCCTTGGGTGGCATGGCACTCCTTGTGCGCATCAGCACTGCGCATGGGCCAGCTCCACACGGGTCAAGGAGGCCCAGGGTTTGACCACGGACCTCCCATGTAGTAGACGGACGCCCTAACCACTGGGCCAAGTCCGCCGCCTGGAAATTTTGCTCTTAATGCTTCTAAAGGTTGATGCACAAACAATTGACACATGGTAGGATGATTCATCATACCTTGCGGTAATACACACCACTGATATCTTTGCATAGGTGCCTGATTATTAAGAGCAGGTACTGAAAAAGCAAAGTTTTCTTTGTCAGCAGGATGCAAAGAAATCGTGAAAAGAGCATCCTTTAAATCAATAATAATTATGTGCCAATCTTTTGGAATCATGGATGGTTGTGGGGCCCCAGGTTGCAAAGGTCCCATAGGGCTCATGACCTTGTTGATAGCTCTTAGGTCAGTTAACAGTCTCCAATTGCCTGATTTTTTCATAATAACAAGCACAGGAGAATTCCATGAACTACTAGGAGGCTCAATATGTTTCTGAGTTAACTGTTCTGTTACAAGACTATGAAGGGCATTAAGTTTTTCAACTGTGAGGGGCCATTGATCAACCTATACAGGTGTATCTGTTAGCCGACTTATAGGCATTGGGCTGCCCTTTTGTTCAATGACCCCTATGGAAAATTTTCCTGCCCAGAATTTTGTTGACCTAAATGATACCCAAATCCTCTGTGATCTCCTTTTCTTCTACTATTATATTGCATATCCATATATTAAAACTTTGCTTGTTCTGACAACGTAGGAATGTGAATAAAAGCTTCCCGCTGACCAAGCAAATCATGTCCCCACAAGTTGATACCCACATCTGCTACATAAGGTTGTAAAGTAGATTTTTGTCCATCCAGAGCTAAAACATCAAATATAGTAGTACTCTGATATACATCACTCATCGTACCTATGCCAGTAAACATAGTGGGTACTTTCTGCAATGTCCAAGACTGAGGCCAATGTCACTTAGCAATAATAGATACATCAGCACCTTTATCTACTGGTCCAAAAAATACCTTCCCATTGATGGTAATTGTTGTCTCTGGCCTGTCATCACCTACAAAAGTCTGCCAATAAATTCTTTCTCCTGTAGAACCAAATCTACCTTTTCTATTAAAGGTGAGGGTACTTGGTTTATGATAAGGAAGCAATAGTAATTGAGCAATCCTTTGTCCAACATTAATTTGAACTTGACTCACTGCTTGTACCATTACTTTTATTTCTTCTTTAAAGTCACTATCAGTAATACCAGTTTGAACCAATAATCCCTTCATAGTCAGACTACTTCTTCCTATTATCAGACCAACCGTATCAGAGGGCAACGGTCCTTTTACTCCAGTAGATATAGTTTGCATACCCATTGCCGATGTTACAAGCTTAGTTTCAGTAGATGGGAGATCTCCTGCAGCACTGCCTCTTGTGGCAGCTCTTAATTCTGAAACTGGGATGCATGTACTGGCCGTTGCTGACCGGATATTGTTTGCCCAGGCTCATATTGTTTGTCTGAGGGCCCTGAGCCCGGCCCGCAAAGTGGTTTCCCGACCCAATTGGAGCTCCATTTTTCTGAAATTTCGACCTGCTCTCATTGGCCCAATGTTATCCTTTCCTACACACTGGACATATCTTAGATGGAGATTGCTGCCTTCTATTCGGAGCGAGACCAGCTGGATAAGATGGACACTCTGATAATGACCAAGCTTTCCACATTTAAAACAATTCCCTTTCTTTCCTTCCTCCTTTTTACTATCTTTAAAAGCTGGGCCAAGACCGCCCTCTGGTGGGTGGTGGAGCCACCCCACCATCCTGACGAGCTTTACTGTAATCCTGGGCTGAGCCTCCTGCTGCCTTTAAGGGTCGAATTCCCCTTCTACATTTACCATTAGCCTGACCAGCTGCGAGTGTTAGCAAAATCAACTCTCTTGCTTCTGGTATCTCGATTGTTTTAATCAGAATGTCGGTTAATCAGGCTACAAATTCTACATAAGGTTCATTGACTCCCTGCATTATTTTAGCAAAAGACTGCATTGGCCTTCCAGGAGCACAAACCCGCTTCCAGGCGGCCAGACAGGAGCCGCGCACCTGGGCTATGGCCCGATCATCATAATGAAGCTGCCGTTGACGCCGGACCATTCACCAATACCTAATAACTGTTCAGCAGAAATAAGAGCAGGAGGATTTTGCACAGCATTACGGCGCGCAACCATATTGGCTTCATCTGCCCAACAGGTTTTAAAGTGTAAGAGCTCAGCTGGATTTAAAGCTGCTCTAGTGAACATTTCCCAGTCCCACGGAATAAGGCGGTCAGTTTGAGCCATGGAATAAGGCGGCCAGTTTGAGCCAACCCTTGTACCAAACCAAAAGTATAAGGGCTAGTAGTCCTGAATTGTGCACACACTTGTTTAAGTTCTTTCAAAATTTTAAATGGCAATGGTTCATGATGAGCATATATTCCTTCTTGGGGGTTATTGGCATCGGGGGGAATTTGTTGAATATTTACTGGGAAAGCTTGTAATAATTGCATTGCCTCAGGATCCCCTTCTCGGGATCCTTGTAATAATGCATCATTGGGGTTGTAGGAGCCAGATTGGGTATAAATATGCTTTTAATAAATGGTTGGGTGTCAATGGCATCAGTAAATATCCCTGGGGCTGCAGGCATAGTAATTGCTGGAGCCATAGGTCAGCATTACATAAATTAGGATAAATGCCAGCTTTAGAAATATTCAATTTAGACATTTGCTTAGGCAGAAGAGGATTAGTTTCTTTTTCATTGGAAGGCTCATCCTCCCCCTTGTCCTCTATTTCCTCCCTGTCCTCACTCTGATGGCCCGTGTCATGGGGCTCCCTGGAAAAGATGGTCATTTCTTCCTCCTCCGCTTCAGACTGCAGCGGATCTAAGGCTGCTGCAATCTGTTGCCCCAGTGTCCACACTGATAACGGTATGGTTTCTCCTTTTTGATATGCTCTACGTAGGGCCCTCATTGTCTGTTTCCACTGTTTAAGATTTAAAACACTTTTCCCTTGCGGCTGAAACCAATAACAGTGTTTTTGTACTAGAGCAAAAAGTTCAAGTAAATCAGCAGTTTTTACTGAGACTCCAACAGTATTTAAAAGAGGTTTTAGTACCTGTGAATATTCTTCCAGACTTCCTGGTTGATTACCCATACCCTGATGCTAACAGAAACAAAATTAATTAAAAATCTTACCACTTAAGTCACCCTTTGATGGACGCCTCAACCTTTCCGGAAGGTTTTCAGTTTCTGCGTTCCCGATACTGCCATGGAAGAATCTGTGCTGCAGTCACTGCTTCGGGCCGCATGTTGGGTGCCAGATGTTGGAGTCGTGGACCCGAAGGGTATCGGGAATGAAAGATAAAGAGAGATTGGGATCAGGGGATCTGAGAGCATTGAAGCCTCAAGCTCGTCAGACAAGTTTATTGATCTCAGGGGTTTCTTTATATACCCCAAGCAACCGTGAGAACCAGCAACTATTCTAGCTAACTGTTCCCATTACCTCATTCTTGAAAACACGGTACACAGTGGATAAGATAGTAACCAAAGCTCAGGATGTTCTATTATGTTATTGAAACAAACATACTCATAAATCTTGTTGCCCAGGTTATTCGTACTAACAAGTCCGGGTTCTGCCAGAATGTTATGTTTAGCCACCTGCACGTGTATCTCTAGGGACAGCATGACCCAGTGGTCAGAAAGTAACTTGCTGCTATGGAAACAACATGCCTTTGTTTCCCACAGCCATCCTTTATTAAAAGGCCTGGATTTGTGTAGGTAACTGTGAGGCTGTTCCCATCATTTTGGCAGGAGAGTCTGTTCTTCCTTCTTTCTGCATCCTCTTCTTTCTTCTTCACCTATTGTCTTATTTTTTCTCCTCTTCTGCTTAGTGAGCCTGACAGCAAGCTGGGCCAGAGCAGCTGGTGTGATTCCAGCTCTAGAGCAACAGTGTGGTGAACTAGTTTGGTACTCTTTTTATTTTCTTTCAGCCTGTGGGCTATGGGCCTCGCAGACAACAGCCTCCCAGCAGAGCCAGGTCCTTCCCCCGCTCAGCTCTCAGCACAGGGAGTGAATGCATCGAACGTGCCTTTGGCTCGGTCCAGCGGTCAAGCACCAGTGTCTCAAGGACGTCTCCCAAGTGGATTTTTTTCTTGTTCTTGTGATTTTTGAAACTTTCTTGATAACCAGGTTTTTACAGGAAAGGGTGGCAGCAAACATTGAGTGAAAGCAGATGATTCTTTTTAAAATTTTAATAAAACAGTTCTGGACATATGGTATTCTGAACACGCAGACTACTCCGTGGCATAGCAATGGTGATGATTGTTACAAACTAGGACTTAGGTTAAATTGATGGTTTAACCTTTTTTTTTTTTTTTTTAAGTAATGAACACATTTTTAAAAACTGAAATCTTGGTGAGAACTGCAAGACACAGATTCCCGTGCAAATGGACACAGAGAACAGACGACTGGGGCAGAGGAATGGATCTTTAAAAATAGACCTTTCTCCAGGATTGAACCCCATGTGTTGAAGGCAGGCGCTCAACCACCGAGCTGTACCTGCTCCCCTACCCCTTTCTCTTATTGTTTTAACCTGTACATGTCTTGTATTATGCTTTTCCCCCCACTTAATGGCATATCATTTTGGCTTTTTCCACAAGTTTTCTTAGTTTTTAATGAATATATGACTGCATAGACAAGTAATTATAAATGGACATTTTGGTGTTTTTGTGGGTTTTTTTTTCCTAATTTTACAGTTTTACAATAAAAGTGAAATGCTTTTGAAAGATTTAACAGTGGAAATAACAAGAAATCTCTAGTACCTGGAAACTAGTAAACTGGTGTTATTACAGATGCTGTTAAATTAGCCAGATGTTGACTATTTCTACTGCAGTAGGAAAATTGAAAAATGCAGATGGGGGCGGGGGGTTTGCACTGCAGCATTCCTTCCACCAAGTGAGCACCACGCTGTGATGACAAACTGCGTCATGACCGCCCTGGTGGGGTGTGTTTTCACACCTTTTGCAGGGAGAGGGCTTTGAACTGCAGGGCCGTAGTCAAAGTATCAATTGCCCAACAAGAGGCAAAGTTGCCTAACGATGACTCAATACAGCCTAAAGAGCCTGCTCTTCTTGGGCCCCAAGCTCTGTGTCGGGATCGTCACTGTATTGCCCTCTACACACACCAGTGGCTTTACTGGCAGCGGGTAGTTTTTTTCCCCACTGTGGCACTTAGCCTTTGGCTGCATGGGCTGCCCACTGCAGGAATGGGGCTGATCCAGCTCTGTTTCAAAGGAAAGTGGGAGCTGGCGCTGCTTCGAGGGGCTTTCAGTGGAACAGGGTCTCCACGCAGTTGATGCTGGAGAAGAGCAGGTCGGGGTGGGGCTCGTGAACAGTTTTCCAAAAATGATTCTAAGGAAAATTGCTGTAGGGGGAGTTAGTGACTACTTCTTTATTTTCACTCTGGCTTGTCTTTTAAATGTGACTTTTTTAGAGCTCTCCTTGTTACATTGTGGGTAAGAAAGCTTAAAATATTTGCAGTAATTCTTGCAACTTCAGAAGGCTCAGCTGGCTAGAGACAATGTTTTATTCCTGTATTGAGCTTCCTTTTTCTTAAAAATAATTTATGCTTATTATAAAATATAAGCAATATGAAAGTTTATAAAGTTTTAAAAATGAAAGTCTCTCACCTGCCCTTCCATACCCAAATTCCTCTCCGCAGTAAATACTTTTGCATCTTGTCATACATTATGGACATCCTTCCATGTCTGTTGTTATTGTAATGAGTGCATAGTATTCTATAACCCATCACGTCCAAGAGTACGGCTCTGACTGCCCTCCACCCAATCAGAGGTACCACTTGAAATTCAGGTGCCCATTGCTGGCTTCTAATTTGGTTAGGAGTGTGAAGTTGTAATGGGTGAAAAGACATAATGGCCAGAAAGAGTATGGTATGTTTGGTTTGGGAATGCGTCATCTTAACTGTCCATGTGGTAAATAAATCAGTAGTATTGAAATGTCTGACAGGTACAGAAAATACTGTTCAACATTGCTCTTTGGTCAGAGTAATCAGGATAAGGATATGAAGAGCAGCCTGAGATTAGAAATGAGAAACTTTACCTGCCTCTTTTCAGGAAATTAGCTTAAATCTAAGTTGTGTTAAATACTTTTTTTTTTTTTAGGAGATATTGGGATTAAACCCAGGACCCTCATACGTGGGAAGCAGGCACTCAACCACTTGAGAGTTGGTTTTAACGTCTCTAGAGTTCATCATCTAGTATTTTACAACCAACAGTATCATGTAATGAATATTACAGATAAAGTTAGCAATGAGCACAGATGGAGGGAATGTGTTTTTAGCCCCACGAACTCAAATGTTTTTCCCTGTTTTGCACAGGAGAGTATACATATCTTATCTCGATTGTGTTCATTTCTTCCATCCTGAATGCTTGAGGACGACAGTCTGTCATGAAATTCTAGTTGGATATTTGGAATATGTCAAGAAACTAGGGTAAGTATACTGATAATGAATGCTATTTTTAAAAACCATTCATTGATTCAGTTAAGCCTTTGGGTACAGTTTGATTTGAAGAGCTAGACCCTAAAACTACATGTGATCCTTTTACACCTGAGTGTAGAGACCCAAAAACACAGCAAACTTTCAAGACATGAAAAATCTTAAGACTGGCCCCTTACCTTTAAATGTACAGTGTATTGGTAGTATCCTTGAAAATATCTGCTAATTCTCCTTGCAGGTTATTCATCTTAAGAATTGTCATTTTATTTAGCACTCTTGTTGAAATGGAGCCATTTTCCTTTCCATTGTATGTTTCATTTGGTCTTAATATGCAAACTTGGGATTTGGGGGTCCAGAGCTAAGATCTTACCTCAGTGACTGAAATTCTCAACATTCCTCTGTGATCCACAAAAGAAGTAGCCATTTTGCTATCTAATATTAGTGCTATGTAGTATGCCTAGTTCTGGCCTAAGAATTTTGATCTAATGCTGAGTTGTACACTTTGTTGTCTTGGGGAGAAATCATAGGTTTCTGTATTGGCTCCACCTTGTGGTGTAAAATGTAGCAGCATTCGGGGAAACGGACTTGGCCCAGTGGTTAGGGCGTCCGTCTACCACATGGGAGGTCTGTGGTTCAAACCCCGGACCTCCTTGACCCGTGTGCAGCTGGCCCATGCGCAGTGCTGACGCACGCAAGGAGTGCCCCACCATGCAGGGGTGTCCCCCACGTAGGGGAGCCCCACACGCAAGGAGTGCACCCATAAGGAGAGCCACCCAGCGCGAAAGAAAGTGCAGCCTGCCCCGGAATGGTGCCGCCCACACTTCCCGTGCCGCTGACAACAACAGAAGCGGACAAAGAAACAAGACGCAGCAAATAGACACAGAGAATAGACAACTGGGGGAGGGGAGGGGAATTAAATAAATAAATAAATCTTAAAAAAAAAAAAAAGAATTCTGTACCCAGTAAAATTATCTTTCAACAAGGAAGGTAAAATAGAGACATTTTCATGTTACTAAGAACTGGGAGTTTATCAACACCACCCCACTCAAGGAAAAAAATTAACAACCAAGAAGTTTATACCCAGCTCAACTATTATTCAGGTAGCTTTCAAAGGATGTATTTCAGGAAAAAAAGACTATCATTTCCAGAGGGAAGGACTGAAATAAAAGAAATGATGAGTAAAGAAACTGGTAAAAGTGGATAATTCTAAATAAACCCTGACTGATAAAATAATTATAAAATATATAATTTGGGGGATTTAAAATAATGATAATATCTCAAGATAGAATAAAATAATTGACAAAAGTATCATATAAGCTGAAGGTGATTGGAGTTAAAACTTTTTTGTATTATTCAGGAAGAGGAGACAGACATTGTCTTTAAACTTTCTTATGTATGCAAGGTAAATTTTAAAAAATAAGCTAAATGTGTGTGGAAACATAGCCCCCAAATATCAATACATCATTCCAACAAAGGAATAATGTGTAGCTGATGTGAAGTCTGCTGTGATTCTGAGTGACTTTTTGGGGAACACTCCTTTGGTTACAGCCCAGAGATCCAGGTTGATGCGACTCTCCATCATCTGGGGCCATCCGTGAAAGGAGGGAACGCTGGTGCTCCTTGCACCAAACGAAAGGCGTCAAAAGAGAATGGGCACGTGTCACTTTCATTCAAGATGCACGGGTCACCACCGGTCACCTGTCCAGCTGAACCAACCAGAGGAAGGCTGGAAGGGCAATCCACCCTAGTGTCTGAAATGAGAGCTTGCCATGGGTGAATTCTAGGAGATTCCATTATAAAATATTGTTACTAAAAGAATAGAATTACAGCAGTAGGAGAAGATGGAATAAGGAAAAATCAATCAATCCAAAAGAAGGCAAGAAAAGGAGACAAAAAAGAAATGTACAATGTGGGCGTAATAGTATAAAATACATCACTAATTACTAATAATGATCAGTTAATAAAATAAATGTAACAAATGTAATGAATAATAAATCAGTAATAAATGTAAATTGGCCAAACTCAGCTAAACCAGGTAGAGATTTTCTGGTTGCTTTTTTTCCAACTCCAACAATTTATAAGATACACCTAAACATCTAAAATACAAGAACATATAACTTAAGATAAAATGATATAAAAATAAATAAGGGAAATGTTAATAAAATGAAAACCACTGTAGTTAAATTGACATCAGACAAAATAGATTGGAAGACAAAGACCATAATTAGGGGAAAAGAGGGTCAGTATATGATGATAAATATTTCAGTTCAAAAGATACAAAGAGTCTAAATGGACACATTCCTTAAAAAGAATTATTGGCCAAATTTGGTTTCCAGAGAAACAAAACCTGAATAGTCCTATAATCATTAAATTAATTAATCATCTAAAATCTTCCTACAAAGATATTTAAAAATCCAATACAGTTTCACATGCATGTTTTAACAAAATTAAAAGGAATATTTTATTCCACCTTTAGAAACTCTCCAAAATATGGAGGGAAAGGGAGTACATTATCCAATACAGTCAGGGACTCTAATATATTAAACACAAGACAATACAAGCACCTGATAAGAACAGAAAAGAACTAGCAAACTGTAGGCTGGGGCATAGATGAAAAATCCCACATTAGATCCAGCAATGGATAGAAAGTATATGCTATCATGGTCCATTTAGGGTTATCCCAGGAATCTAATGTTAATCTAACTTTTTAAAATTATTTTTTAAAAATTTTTCAGGTTTTATTTTTGTGTGTGTGTTTAATTTTTTTATTAAAGAAATTGTAGGTTTACAGAAATACCATGCATGAAACAGAGTTCCCATATACTACTCCATTGTTAACACCTTGCATTAGTGGAGTATATTTGTTATAATTCATGAAAGAACATTTTTATAATTGTACCATTAACTATAGTCCATCATGTAGAATAGGTTCACTGTGTTGTATGATCCTACTTTTTTTTAAAAATATTTATTTATTATTATTTTTTAATTACATTAAAAAATATATATATATGAGGTCCCATTCAACCCCACCGCCCCCGCCCCCCACTCCCCCCACAGCAACACTCTCTCCCATCATCGTGATACATCCATTGCACCTGGTAAGTTCATCTCTGAGCATCACTGCACCCCATAGTCAATGGTCCACATCATAGCCCAGACTCTCTCACGTTCCATCCAGTGGGCCCTGGGGGGATCTACAGTGTCCCGTAATTGTCCGTGAAGCACTATCCAGGACAACTCCACGTCCCGAAAACGCCTCCACATCTCATCTCTTCCTCCCGTTCCCCACACCCAGCAGCCCCCATGGCTACCGTTCCCACACCCTCTGTGGACATTGGATTGGTTGTGTCCATTGCACACCTATGTCAAGTGAGGGCTTAGATTCCACATGGGTACTGGATGCACTCTTCCCGCTTCTAGTTGTAGACACTCTAGGCTCCATGTTGTGGTGGTTGACCTTCTTCAACTCCATGTTAGCTGAGTGGAGTAAGTCCATTAAGTCAAAGTGTAGGAGCTGAAGTCTGTTGAGGCTCTGGGCCTGGGTGTCATATTATCAGTCCAGAGATTCAAATCCCCTACATATATCTTAAACTCAGCACCAACTACAATTCCAATAAAGTAGCATGCAAGTCTTGTGAAAAGAGATCCCCTCTGAGTCCATTTCCATCACGCAGAAACACCAGCTCCAAAGAAGGGCCATCTGTCATGGCAGTGAACCCCTTCTGCCATGACCATAGAACCCGTGGGTCTCTTTATCCCTCAAAAGAACCAATACCTGGGGTTGTATCTACCTTATCTGTCTCTTAGACTCTGTTCAGTTGTACATAGGGGTATTCCTTCTGACAACCTCCAGACTCTTTTTTAGAGACTCACAGCCTTATAATCTCATTTCTCCTTTCCATTTCCCCCTTACATTAGGTCAAACCGCTTCCCGAAGTCATGTTATTATATGTAGACAGGTATATTCTGCTGTTCCACATTGAATCTTTAATTCAAGGTCATTTTCTAGTTGCTTCTTCAGCTGGTATGTGGTAGTGATCCCTCGGTGCCAGGGAGGCTCATCCCCGGGTGTCGTGTCCCACGCTGGGGGGAATGCATCACATCTACACGCTGAGTTTGGCTGTGAGAGTGGCCACATTTGAGTAACATGAAGGCTGTCAGGAGGAAACCCCCAGGCACAATGCTACTCTAGGCCTTGTTCTTATTGCAGGTGCATAGGCTCAAAAGTGTAGCCATTAGTATCAAGAGCCCACTGTTGGGCCCTCCTTCCTTCCTGGTTCTTGCTGTTGCACCTGGAGGATTGCCGCTGCTCTCCCAGGGCCCACAACAGTGACCCCCCGGCCAGGAGCCCAGTACCCCCCTAGCTGTTGTTTTTAATTGTTTCCACTATGAGTGTATATAGACATTACCATATACCCTGGGCATATGCCCTGTATAACTCCCTGTCAACCATATATATCCTGTCAATAACATCCCATATCAGTATTCCTCCGCTGCCATTGTTGAACCACTCTGTGATCCAAAACTTCCCGTAAAGTGAATCCCAACATAATGTCAGCTTCAGAAGAGTCTTAGATCACCAAAATTCATATATACAATATACAGTATTTCCCCAGATCCATCATAAAACCTTTTCCCTTCCACAGCAATAATCTTTTAACTTATTCATATCATATTTCCTGAAACTGATGTACAGATTCCGAAACTATAGTTTTCAAACAAGGTAACATTTGTGCTTACTATGTGGTCCATACTTTAGGTTGTACAGTTTTCTAAATTTTTTAGTTATCCTATGTTTTGTCTTATGGTTTTCATTATTAGTCTGTCGTCCCCTATATGTTTTTGGTGTAATATTAGCTGTTTTATATTCATCCTCGTGTACTCTCACATAACTCCTCTTTTGCCCCCTTATTTACCTTTGTTCTATCCATTGCACGTCCATTTTCCCCTCCCCTTAGGGCCCACAACGCCTGCCAATCTAATGCCCTGGGAGCCGTCCTTTCTCACGAGAGATACAGTTCTCTCTATTCGACGGCATTAGTCTTCCCCAGGATATGGGTCCACCCCACCCAATGGTAGAACCCACCTTGGCAAAATGAGCCTTCAGCTATTCCCTCCAGAGTCCATCCCGCATCAGACCATACCCCCTGAGCGTCCTAACCAGGTGACCCTCCTATTTATACTTTGATACGTTTTACTCAACATTTAGTTCTCAACGAACTTCTGGCACTCTCCCATGTTTGTATGTTGCCCCTCCCTCCCACCTATTTCTTGGACCATATTACCCCTCTTCCCATCCCCAGCCCCCCTCAAACCCAGAAAACCCCACCCGAAGGTAACCCCTTGCCCCCATTTTGTCCCTTCTTTGTGCTCATACTTACCCCCAGCTCATCACAGATTCCACCCCTACAGACATTAACTCACATCCTTCCTCCACCCCCCGATTTCCAGTAAGCCACTTTTCCAGACTCTAGCTCTCTGAGGCAGTTAACTTATTTCATATCATTGAGGTCATATAGTATTTGTCCTTCAATGCCTGGGTTGCTTCACTTAACATAAGATTCTCAAGGTTCATCCATGTTATCACGTGCGATTGTAGTGTATTGGTTCTTACAGCTGAGTAGTATTCCATTGTGTGTATATACCACATTTTATTGATCCACTCATCTGTTGATGGACTTTTGGATTGATTCCAACTTTTGGCGATGGTGAACAATGCTGCTATGAACATTGGTGTACATATATCGGTTTGTGTCCTTGTTTTCAGATCTGATGGGTATATACCCAGCAGTGGTATTGCTGGGTCATATGGCAAATCTATGGATAATTTTTTGAGAAACTGCCAAACTGTCCTCCAGAATGGTTGGATCCTTCTGCATTCCCACCAGCAATGGATGAGTGTTCCCCTTTCTTCACATCCTCTCCAGCATTTGTATTCTACTGTTTTTTTCATGGCTGCCAATCTTATGGGAGTAAGATGGTATCTCATTGTAGTTTTGATTTGCATTTCCCTGATAGCTAAGGATTTGGAGCATTTTTTCATGTGCTTTTTAGCCATTTGTATTTCTTCTTTGGAGAAGTGTCTGTTTAAGTCTTTTTCCCATTTTTTAAATGGGTTGTTTATCTTTTTGTTTTCGAGATATATGAGTTCTTTATATATGCAAGTTATAAGTCTCTTATCAGATATATGGTTGCCAAATATTTTCTCCCATTGTGTGGGTTCCCTTTTTACTTTCTTGACAAACTCCTTTGAGGTGCAGAAGGCTTTAATTTTGAGGTAGTCCCATTTATCTATTTGTTCTTTTGCTGCTCGTGCTTTTGGAGTGATATTCATGAAGCCATTTCCTATTACAAGGTCCTGTAGATGTTTCCCTACACTGCTTTCTAAGGTCTTTATGGTCTTGGCTCTTATATTTAGGTCTTTGATCCATCTAGAGTTGATCTTTGTATAAGGTGTGAGATGGTAATCCTCTTTCATTCTTCTACATATGGCTATCCAGTTCTCCAGGCACCATTTGTTGAATAGGCCATTCTCTCCCAGTTGAGAGGGTTTGGTGGCTTTATCGAATATTATATGGCTATATACATGAGGTTCTATATCTGAACTTTCAATTTGATTCCATTGGTCTGTGTGTCTCTCCTTATACCAGTACCATGCTGTTTTCACTAGTGTAGCTTTGTAGTATGTTTTGAAGTCAGGAAGTGTGATTCCTCCTATTTCGTTTTTCTTTTTCAATATGTCTTTGGCTATTCGGGGCCTCTTTTTATTCCAAATAAATTTCATAGTTAGTTTTTCTAGTTCCTTAAAGAAGGCTGTGTTGATTTTTTATTGGGATTGCATTGAATGTGTAGATCAGTTTTGGTAGGATAGACATCTTAATAATATTCAGTCTTCCTAACCATGAACAGGGAATATTCTTCCATTTATTTAGGTCTTCTTTGATTTCCTTGAACAATCTTGTATAGTTCTCGATGTATAAGTTTTTTACCTCTTTAGTTAAATTTATTGCTAAGTATTTGATTTTTTTATTTACTATTGTGAATGGTATTTGTTTCTTGATTTCCTCCTGATCTTGCTCATTATTGGTGTATAGAAATGCTACTGATTTTTGCGCATTGATCTTATAACCTGCAACTTTGCTAAACTCATTTATGAGTTCTAGGAGTTTTGTTGAAGATCTCTCAGGGTTTTCTATATATAGGATCATGTCATCTGCAAATAATGAAATTTTGACTTCTTCCCTTCCAATTTGAATGCCTTTTATATCTGGTTCTTGTCTCAGTGCTCGAGCCAGTACTTCCAAGACAATGTTAAATAGGAGCGGAGACAATGGGCATCCTTGTCTTGTTCCTGATTTTAGAGGGAAGGATTTCAGGACTTCGCCATTGTAAACAATGTTGGCTTTAGGTTTTTCATATATACTCTTTATCATGTTCAAAAAGTTTCCTTGTATTCCGATCTTTTGGAGTGTTTTTATCAGGAAGGGGTGCTGTATTTTGTCAAATGCCTTTTCTGCATCTATAGATATAATCATGTGGTTTTTTTCTCTCAATCTGTTTATATGGTGTATTACATTGATTGATTTTCTTATGTTGAACCATCCTTGCATACCTGGGATAAATCCCACTTGGTCATGGTGTATAATTCGTTTAATGTGTTGTTGAATACGATTAGCAAGTATTTTGTTAAGTATTTTTGCGTCTAGGTTCATTAGAGAAATTGGTCTGTAATTTTCCTTTCTTGTGGTGTCTTTGTTTGGCTTTGGTACTAGGGTAATGTTGGCATCATAGAAGGAATTAGGCAGTGTTCCTTCTGTTTCGATTTTTTGGAATAGTTTCAACAGGATTTGTGTTAGTTCTTTCCGGAATGTTTTGTAGAATTCACCTGTGAAGCCGTCTGGCCCTGGGCTCTTCTTAGTTGGGAGATTTTTAATGACTGATTCTATCTCTTTGCTTGTGATTGGTTTGTTAAGATCATCAATTTCTTCTTTCGTCAGTATGGGCTGCTTATGTATTTCTAGGAATTTGTCCATTTCCTCTAAATTGTCATTTTTGTTGGAATATAGGTTTTCAAAGTATCCTCTTATGATAGTCTTTATTTCTGTGGGGTCAGTGGTGATATCACCTTTCTCATTTCTTATTTTGTGTATTTGCATCTTTTCTCTTTTTTTCTTTGTTAGTCTCGCTAAAGGTTTGTCAATTTTGTCGATCTTCTCAAAAAACCAGCTCTTGGTCTTGTTTATTTTTTCAAGTGCTTTCTTATTTTCTATTTCATTTAGTTCTGCTCTTATCTTTGTTATTTCCTTCCTTCTTCTTCCTGTTGGGTTACTTTGTTGTTGTTTTTCTAATTCCTTCAAATGTGCAGTTAATTCTTCAATTTCTGCTCTTTCTTCTTTTTTGATATATGAATTTATGGCTATAAATTTCCCTCTCAGTACCGCTTTTGCTGCATCCCATAAATTTTGGTATGTTGTGTTATCATTATCATTTGTTTCAAGGTAGTCATTGATTTCTTTTGAGATTTCCTCTTTGACCCACTGTTTTTCTAAGAGTGTGCTGTTTAATTTCCAAATTGTCGTGTGAAGTCTGGGTCTCTGTCCCTTGCAAATTTCCAGCTTGACTCCACTGTGGTCAGAGATATTGTTTTGTATGATTTCGATCTTTCTGAATTCATTAAGCCTTTCTTTGTGGCCTAGCATATGGTCAATCTTGGAGAATGATCCATGTGCGCTTGAGAAAAATGTATATCCTGCTGTGTTTGGGTGTAATGATCTATGTATGTCTATTAGATCCAGCTCTTCTAATATACTGTTCAAATGTTTTGTTTCTTTAGTGATTCTCTTTTGAGATGTTCTGTCCAGAGTTGATAGTGGTGTATTAAAATCCCCCACTATAATTGTAGATGCATCTATTCTTTCACTTAGTTTTTCCAGCGTTTGCCTCACATATTTAGAGGCGCCCTTGTTAGGAGCATAAATATTTATGATTGTTCGATCTTCTTGACAAATTGTCCCTTTCACTAAAATATAGTATCCTTCTTTGTCTCTCACAATTGTTTCGCATTTAAAGTCTATTTTGTCTGATATTAATATAGCTACTCCTGCCTTTTTTTGGTTGTTGTTTGCTTGTATGATTGTTTTCCAGCCATTCACTTTCAACCTCCATGAGTCTCTGGGTCTAAGATGTGTCTCTTGTAGGCAACATATAGATGGGTCGTATTTCCTTATCCAGTGTCCCAGTCTGAATCTTTTGATAGGTGAGTTTAATCCGTTGACATTCAGTGTTATTACGTTTAGAGAGTTATTTATGGTAGCCATATTTTGGTTGGATTTGTGTTTGTTATATTTTGTTTGTATTATTTTATTTTCCCCTTCTATTTTTGTCTTTCTTGTTGCTTTTACACTCTCCTCCATCTCTGACTGTCCTGTTTTTTCCTTTCTTCCTGCAGAATTCCCTTAAGAATTTCTTGAAGAGGAGGTTTCTTGTTGATATACTCTTTCAGTTTCTGTTTATCTGTGAATATTTTGAACTCTCCATCATTTTTGAATGCTAGTTTAGCTGGATAGAGTATTCTTGGTTGGAGATTTTTTTCCTTTAGTACCTTGACTATATCATACCACTGCCTTCTTGCCTCCATCGTTTCAGATGAGAAATCAGCACTTAATCTTATGGAGTTTCCCTTGTATGTGATGGTTTTCTTTTCTCTTGCTGCTTTTAGAATTTTTTCTTTGTCTTGAGTATTGGATAATTTGACAAGTATATGTCTTGGGGTGGGCCTGTTGGGGTTTATGACCAGTGGAGTGCGCTGTGCTTCTTGGATATGTACATCTGTCTCTTTCAGTAGATTTGGGAAGTTTTCAATCATTATTTCCTGCAACACTCCTTCTGACCCCTTTCCCTTCTCTTCTCCTTCTGGAATGCCTATAATACGTATGTTTGAGCGTTTTGCGTTATCATTCAGGTCCCTAAGTCCTATCTGGATTTTTTCTACCTTTTTATTGACCACTTCTACTATCTGTTTGATTTCCAATGCACTGTCTTCCACATCACTAATTCTCTGCTCTGCCTCTTCTAGTCTGCTGATATTTGCTGCAAGTGTATTTTTGATTTCTTGAATTGTGATGTTCATTTCCATCATATCTGTTATTTTTTTGCGCATGTCTGCAATTTCCCCTCCAAGTGTTGTCTTCACGCTGTTAACCTCTTTCATTACTTCATCAAATTTGTCGGTGATAAATGTTCTGAGATCTTTCATTGCTTGTGCGAAGTCCTGCCCCCCTTCCTGATTTTCAGTTTGTTGATTGGATTCAGCCATGTTTTCCTGATTACTGGTTTGGTTTGTAGATTTTTGTTGCTGTCTTGTCAACATTTTTTCTTGACGGATTTAATCAGTTCCTTAGCTTCTTTGTCTAGTCTTGGAGATTAATTAGCTGTTGTTTTTGCGTAAGTGTTATATCTTCTCTTTGTCACTTTGTTCTTCTTATTCCAATTTCTTATTGCTAGTTAAGCTCACTTTAAAGGAAAGTATTAGTGCTGGGGAAAGTCAATTGTGTAAGGAAGGAAGAAGTGTGAAGTAGTATTGGTGATATATGTTTACAAAGCAACAATATGAGTTCTGGGAGGATGGAGGTTAGATCATGTAAATTGTGTAGAGTTATAGTAGTAGGAAAGTACCTATAATGAGGTAGACGACTGAATATGGGAGGAATGTGGTACGTACTAAGAGGCTATTGTTTTCGTGAGAGAGGGAAAGAGAAAAGAAAGGTAATAGTTTCAGGGATGAATACCAGATGGAAAACTAAACAAAGGTATTAGAAATTAAGAGTTAGACACTTTGTGGATCAAAGAAAGGGAGATGGAATATAGGAGAGATAGCAGATGGTGGAGGATAGCAAGTTGTAGGGGAAAGGGGATAGTGTAGATAGGCTAAATCTATTCACAGAGAAATGAGGCAGTGGAGGGTGAGGAAACCCAGCAAATGTGAGGTATTTCCTGTAGGACCTATTGTATTGTTAAGGTAAAATAGTATAAGAAGAATATTGGGGACAAGAAAGAGAGGATTGAAAAAAAAAAAAAGAACAACAAGAACAACAACAACAAAAAATAAAAAATAAAAATAAAATTAAAAAAAAACAACAAAAACAAAAACAAAGAACAGAAACCCCGCTGCCAGGCTCGGCTGGGCTCAGCTGGGCTCAGGTCCCCCTCCCGCCGCACGCCGCGGCTCGGCTGGGCTCGGCTGAGCTCGGCTTTCCCGCCCGCCGCCCGGCGCGGCGTGGCTGGGCTCGGCCCCCCCGCCTGCTGCGGCTCAGCCGGGCTCGGCCGGACTCGGCTTCCCCGCCCACCGCCCGCCGCTGCGGCGCAGCGCGGCTCGCCTCTCCCGCCAGCCGCCCGCCGCGGCACGGCTAGGCTCGGCTGGGCTTGTCTCCTTCGCCCGCCGCCCGCCGCGCGGCTCGGCTCTCCCGCCCGCCACCCGCCGCGGTGCTAGCTGCCTCGGCTCCGCCTACCCAAGGAGGGAGTCCTCCACACGTAGCTGGGATCTCCGTGTATATTTCACAGATGGATCCTCTCTGTTACCTTCCCTCCAAATCGATGTCCAGACACCTCCGGACCAGGAAAAATCCCGAAACAGCCGGTCCCAAAGAGTCTCCGACGCCTCCCAGCCGATTCCCCCCAGTAGCTAGTAACCGGGAAGTTCACTCAGCCGCCATCTTGCCTCCCCCTCCTGAAAAGTCCCAAATTATATCTTATAGACCAGTCCTTTCCGTTACCTTCCCACCAAATCGATGTCCAGACCCTTCCTGCCCTGAAAAAATCCTGAAAAAGCCTGGTCCCGGAGAACTTCCAGCGGTGCCCAGCTGCCTCTTCCCAGGAGAGACGGCAAGGCAAGCTCACTCAGCCACCATCTTGCCGGAAGTCGATCCTACTTTTTTTTATTCTAGTAATATATATACACTTAAAATTTCCCCTTTTAATCACATTCATATATATACATTCACAGTGTTGTGCTACTATCACCACCATCCATTGCCAAAACTTTACAATCAGCCCAAATAGATATTCTGTGCAATTAAAGGATTAACTCCCTATTCTCTAACCCCAGCCCAGCCATGTAACCTATATTCTAGATTCTGACTAGGAGTTTGCTCATTCTAATTATTCCATATCAGTAAGATCTTACAAAATTTATCCATTTGTGTCTAGCTTCTTTCATTCAACATGATGTCTTCAAGGTTAATTCGTGCTGTTGTATGAATCAAAACATTATTCATTTTTTACAGCTGAATAATATTCCATTTTACAGAGGTGGATACTGAGATTTGCGGGCCCTAACTGACTTATCTAAGGGCCCCTGACCCAGTAAGTGGGGGAGCTAGGAATTGAGCCCAGATGGGTCTGTCTGACTCCAAAGTCCATGCCAGCAACACCTGAGGAGTCCTGGAAGAGAGAGAGGACCCAAGTGAGGACCTCACACTTGCCCAGGGCTGGAAGGGACGGGGGCCAGGGGGCGTGTCCAGAGACGTGAGCAAGGCAGGCGAAGCAACAAAGCAGAAAAGCACGTGATCGACAGGGGAGCGCGTCCAGCTTGACTGCAGCAGATGTGTGCAAAGGGCAGGAATGGCAGATGAGATGGGACAGGCGATTGGGACCATGAACCAAGAAGACGGAACGTTGGTTTTTTGGACAGAAGATAGACAACGTTTTTAAAAATCAGAATTTTAAAAATTATTGTGGTTACAGATATATAACTGAAAGTTTGCTATTTTAATAATTTTTAAATGTGGTGTTAATTATACTTACAATAGTGTGCTACCATCACCACCATCCATTATCAAAAATTTTTATCACCCTGAATAGAAACTCTGAATTCGTTAACTCATCATTCCATTGTGCCAACACTTCCTACTCTTTTTTTAAAGACAGCTTTCCCAGTGGTTGTGAAGTGCTTTCTTATTATGATTTTGATTTGTATTTTCCTAATGATTAATGACATTAAACATCCTTTCATGTTTGTTAGCCATTTGTATATCTTCCTTGGAATACTGTCTAATCAAATCCTTTTCCCATTTTTAAATCGGGTTGTTTGTCTTTTTGTTAAGTTGTTGGAGTTTTTCATATGTTTTGGATAGTAAACCCTTGTAGGATTTTAAAAAATCAATTGGCCATAGAGAGTATGGTTTATTTCTGGCCTCTCAATTCGATTTATTGGTCTATATATCTATCCTGGTGCCAGTGCCATGCTGTTTTGAACACTGTAGCATTGTAATAAATTTAAAGTCAGGAGTGTGAGTCCTCCAAATTCCTTCTTCTTTTGCAAGATGGTTTTGGCTATTCGAGGCCCCTTACTCTTCTATATGAATTTGATAATTGGTTTTTCCATTTCTGTGACGAAGGCAATTGGAATTTTGATTGAGATAGCGTTTGTTTATTTTTCTTGCTTAATTGCTCTGACTAGGACTTTTAGCACAATGTTGAATGACAGTGGAGACAGCTGGCATCCGTGTCTTGTTCCTGGTCTTAGAGGGAAAGATTTCAGTCCTTCACCACTGAGCGTGGTATTAATTGTGGGACTTACATATATGCCTTTATCATGTTGAGGAAGTTTCCTTCTATTCCTGTTTTTGTAAGAGCTTTATCAAGCAAGGAGGCTGGATTTTGTCAAATGCCTTTTCTGTGTCAATGGAGATGATTATGTGGTTTCTCCCTTTCATTTTATTAATGTGGTCTATTATATTAATATTATATTAATTGTTTTTTATATTGAACCACCCTTGCATGCCTGGAATAAAAGCCACTTGATCATGGTGTATAATTCTTTTAATGTGCTACTGGATTCAATTTGCAAATAGTTTGTTAGGATTTTGCATCTATGTTCATAAGAGAAATTGGTCTGTATTTTCCTGTCTTTGGTATCTTTATCTGGTTTTGGTGTTAGGATGATGTTGGCCTCATAGAATGAGTTAGGTACTTTTCCCTCCTGTTCAGTTTTTGGAAGAGTTTGAGCAGGATTTGTGTTAAGGGTCCTGCAAGTTTGGTAGAATTCACCCATCAAGCCATCTGGCTCTGGGCTTTTATTTGTTGGGAGATTTTTGATGACTGAGTCAATCTCTTTACTTTTAATTGGTCTGTCGAAATCTCCTATTTCTTCTGGAGTCAGTGTAGGCTGTTCTTCTGTTTCTAGGAATTTGTCCATTTCATATAGGTTGCCTAATTTGCTGGTGTACAGTTGTTCATAGTCTCCTCTTATGATCCTTTTATTTCTGTGGAAATAAAACCAGTAATGCTCCCCGCCCCCCCCGCACCCATTTCTGATTTTATTTGTCTCTTCTTTTTTCTGTTGGTCAGTCTAGCTAAAGGTTTGTCAATTTTATTCATCTTTTCAAAGAACCAACTTTTGGTGGTGTTAATCCTCTCATTTATTCTGCTCTATTTTTTGTTATTTCTTTCCTTCTACTTGCTTTTCTAGTTTTTCCAGGCATGCAGGTAGGCTTTGATTTTAGCCCTTTCTTCTTTTTTAATGTACACACTTAGGGCTATGCATTTTCCTCGCAGCACGGCCATTGCTGCACCCTATTAGTTCTGGTGTTCTCATTTTTATTCATCTCATGATACTTACTGGTTTCCTCTTGTAATTTCCTTTTTGACCAAGTAATTGTTTAAGAATGTGTTCTTTGCCTTTTGTATCTCTGTGGATTTCCCAGTTCCCTGTTACTGACTTCCAGCTTCATTTCATTATGGTCAGAGAAGATGCTCTGTATAATTTCAATCTTTGTAAAATTATTAAGGTTCGTTTTGTGACCCATCATGTGGCTTGTCCTGGAGAATGGACTGAGTGCCCTTGAGAAGAATGTGTGACCTGCAGCTTTGGGGTGCAGTGTCCTGTACATGTCTGCTAGGCCTAGTTCATTTATCACATTATTCAAGTTCTCTGCTTCCTTATGGAACTTTTGTCTAGAGGTTATATTTATTGATGATGGTGTTGCATTGACGTTTCCAAATATTATTGAAGAGGGGTTTTGCCAGTGTTTGCCTCATGTATTTTTTTTTTTAAGATTTATTTATTTATTTCTCTCCCCTCCCCACCGTTGCCCCAGTTGTCTGTTCTCTGTGTCTATTTGCTGCGTGTTTTTCTTTGTCCGCTTCTGTTGTTGTCAGCAGCACGGGAATCTGTGTTTCTTTTTGTTGTGTCAGCTCTCCGTGTGTGCGGCACCATTCCTGGGCAGGCTACACTTTCTTTTGCGCTGGGCGGCTCTCCTTACGGGGCGCACTCCTTGTGCGTGGGGCTCCTCTATGCGGGGACACCCCTGCGTGGCACAGCACTCCTTGCGCGCATCAGCACTGCACATGGGCCAGCTCCACATGGGTCAGGGAGGCCCAGGGTTTGAACTGCGGACCTCCCATGTGGTAGGTGGACGCCCTAACCACTGGGCCAAGTCCACTTCTCATCATGTATTTTGAGATACTATTCTTAGGTGCATAAATATTCATGATTGTACTTTCGTCTTGGAGGAATGATCCTGTTAATATATAGTTGGGTTTTTTTTGTTTTTTTTTTTAAAGATTTATTTATTTATTTAATTTCCCTCCCCTCCCCTGGTTGTCTGTTCTTGGTATCTATTTGCTGCGTCTTGTTTCTTTGTCCGCTTCTGTTGTCGTCAGCAGCACAGGAAGTGTGGGCGGCGCCATTCCTGGGCAGGCTGCTCTTTCTTTTCACGCTGGGCGGCTTTCCTTACGGGGCACACTCCTTGCGCGTGGGGCTCCACTACACAGGGGACACCCCTGCATGGCACGGCACTCTTTGTGCGCATCAGCACTGCACGTGGGCCAGCTCCACACGGGTCAAGGAGGCCCGGGGTTTGAACCGCGGCCCTCCCATGTGGTAGACGGACGCCCTAACCACTGGGCCAAGTCTGCTTCTCATCATGTATTTTGAGATACTATTCTTAGGTGCATAAATATTCATGATTGTACTTTCGTCTTGGAGGAATGATCCTGTTAATACATAGTGTCCTCTTTGTCTCTTGTAGCAGCTTTTGACTTAAAGTCTGTTTTGACTGATAACAATATAACTGCCCCAGCTCTCTTTTGGTTATTTGCATAGTTTATCTTGTTCAATCCTTTTGCTTTCAACCAAGGTTAATTTAACTTTAAATTCCCAATTCACTCCATTAACAGCTCAAAGGAGAAAAAACATCTGCTTATCTCAATAGAAACATAAAAAAACATGTGGTACTCCTAAAGAGAGGAGAGACTTGCTTACCAGACAGCAAGTCTTAGTACAAAATGCTAAGAATGAAATAGGACAGTGTGGGCCCAGAGATGAACAGGGAGGTAGAACAGAACAAAACACGGGACGATGACAGCACACATGGAGATGTGACCTAAGCAGAGCTGGTGGAATCAAATCCCAGCACCTTCCAAATACTGCATTTTTTTTCAGGTTAAGTTTGTGTCCTGGGGAAGGTAATTTGTTTGTTTCCATTTTGTCTTAGGCACCTCCAGGTGTAAAGGGAAGTTTCTGTTATCTTAGTTCATGACTTCAATTTGAGAGAAGTGACCATTTATTCCAAAGCTTATGGTTTATAAGGATGGAGGAAAAAATCTAAAAATTGGGGGTGGGAGTCGTATCAGTCAGGCCTCAACTGCAGATAATGAAAAACTCTAACACCATTAGACCTAGAAGTGGACTTGATGCCGGGAATTAGGACCTAACAAAACTGTTGGAGCAGGAATGACTCCCAGAATATTACCACAGAATCCCCTGCCAAGGGGCCTTCTCTGGTGCTCTGGGGAAGCTGGGCCCCGGATCGCTCCGTAAGGCCATAATCCAGGCACAGAAATTTGCCGAGAGACTGGGCCTTGGCCTGATAAAGCTGCACCAGCAAATGCAGCTCATTTCCAAATCTGAGTCTCCCGCAGGTGGACCTCCCTGGCAGAACCAGAGCCACAGGGATCTCCAGCTGCAAGGGGGTCTGGGAATGAGGGGTTTAGTTTTCCATCCTCTGCAGTGCAGGAAGGCTCTCCAGGGCATGGTCCACGGCCCGTTTGCCCGTCAGGCGATAACCAGGACCCCTTCTCAGAATGTAGCGGCAGAGAGTTTTATGACATGCAACATCGGCATGTCTTTAAATTAAACTTTGGGATTATTCAAAATTGCATTTTACAACTTTCCCATAATTTCAATACCTGATACCCTAACACAGTTTAACATCTGTTCAAATGGTCATTTTTGGCAGACAGTTAGAAATTCGAGTTTTCCCACGCATCATAAAGCCAGCTCCACCATGCTCGCCTACCTTTTTGCAGGCAGTTATCCACTGCACTCAGAGCACTCTACGTCAAAATAGAAAGCATATTAAGTCTGATGTGGGCTATGCTGGGGCTGTTTGTCTCTTTGTAGATAACCTGAGCTGTGTGTGTCCTGAGCTGTGCATGTGGGACAGTGAGAGCTGCAGCCCTGTCCTTGGAGACCATGGCAACAACTCCAGCCCTGGAGAAACAGTTCAGCCATGCAAACTCTATGAACTTTAAATATTCAGGGAAAACGCAAACCAAACATGCTAAAAGTTTGCATGAAGTCCATGCTAAAAGCTTACCTCGGATGTGGAAGATATTTGCTAATTCAAGCTTACTGAGCACTGAAACAAAGACCCATTTGGTCCTTCCTCTGTATAAAAGGAACTCAAAAATCTTGTTTGGGGCTTGAATTTTGAATGAGAAGCTCCGAGCCTGGCCAGTTGTAAATAAATTACTTTTCCTTCCCAAAATTTTCCTGAATCCTGGCCTTTCCATACACAAATAATTGAACCTCTCTCGATGTCTACAATAAGTCGACACCATACCGTGTATTATTTAATAAATATATCACACCTGCACCAACAAAACTATAACGTCCCCACAAGAATAAGTTTTCAAATGCATAATATAAAATTACAAACGAGATAGTTACATATATTGAAATACAGTTACTAAATAAAAAAACTTACAATATAATACTATACATATGTGCTTCTTTCTTAACATTAAATAATCCATCAAAAATATAGGAAAGTTAAAGTTAAATTTCATTGTGCAGACTGTTGTTTATCTTGAATAAGAATATTAAGCTGTGGTGTAGTATCTGACAAGGCAACGTGCATATCATGTTGGACATCTGATCGAGTTGATTTTTTTTCAATTCAGCCTCACAGACCCCCTGAAATCTTCCAGGACCCCTGCGTAAGAACCCTTGCTCTGGACTTGCAGAAGATGGCTGACTAGAAAGACACAGGACTCTCTTCTGCTCCAGAAAAATAGCAAGAGGACAGGCTGAGCCAGTCCAGAACAAGGTCTTCTAGGGTTTAGGACACCAGGCGAAGGCTGGACATGCCCAGAGGAGAGAGGGACAAAGGAGGGAAATCGCAAGACAGAACCATGAGTGGAAACCAGCGGCCCCTGCTGCCGGCCCCCTCCCCACACTAGACACTGTAGAATTCTCGGGCCTCTGGGCCTGTGGCCACAAAGGGGGCTCCAGGGACCCACCCCCAGGAGAGGGGAGAGAGAGGGGCACAGCCTAAGGCGGCCTCAGCTGCTGACCCTCAGGTCTGGTCTGCTGTGTCTTGGAGCCGGCAAGGGGTTAAAGAGATACGACCCCCAATCTCCTTCTCTACTAACTGGTGAGGTTGCGGCTCGCTGGGTGAGGAGTCCGCAGAGGGGCCGCAGGCAAGTAACAACGAGGGGAAGAACCCACACGGAGGCGAGGCTGATGGCGCAGGTCTGATTTAATGAGGAAGTGCTTGACAATATAAGCCCGAGGGAGCGGGGGTGGGGCTAGCATGGGGTGAGAGCGGACTGGTGCGCACGGGCAGAATTCCCTTATATGGCCAGGAGATGCAGCGCTGCAGACTAGTGGGTGGAGACGGGGCAGAGGTGGGCCGGCGAGGGGGCGCAGCCGGGGGCAATGTGAGGGCGGAGTCACCGTACCAGGCGGAGGGCGCAGTCACCCATTCCCGCCACCCCTCCCGGGCAGCTGTGGCACCTTACAGCTGCCCCGGGCTGGCCACAGAGGCTAACCATACCTCCGCCTGCTTCCTCTCCTCAATCTGGGACTGCTTGTTGAGGACTCAGAGGGGAGTGGAAATATTTCAGACCCAGGGAAAGGGAGGGGGCTGCCAGAGAAGGCTGGAGAACTGTCTCAGAGCAAGTCTGAATCACAAGGCTCCTCACCTCTAGGCAGGAAACTGTTACATTGATTCCGTCTGTGTTGCAACAACTACACTCTGTCCAGGCATTTGACTGAGAGCTGCCAAAGAGTGCCATCTGCTGGCACATCAAGGAAGTGCATGTGATAAAATTAAAAATAAGGAGGAGAGGCTTTTTCTGGCCTCTAAAACCTCCCAACTCAAGGCCCTGGGAAGCGACTCTACAACCAATTCCTGGGTCCGGTGCCCAGTGTTGAGCAACCAGGAGGATGATCCTAACAATCCAGGACAAGCCAAGAATCAAACACACAGAGCCTCCTGCCACTAAATCCTTATAAAAGAGAAAGGAATTGGGCATCTACGTAAACTACATCCTAATCAGAGGTCTAGATAGCAGCAAAAATTAAGAGTCATACTAAGAAAATAGAAGGCATGGCCCAAGGAAAGGACTATACCAAAGCCCCAGAAGGGACCCAGAATTTCAGAGAACTAATCAGTGAGATGTGCACGAATTTCCAAAATCAATTAATGAGTTGAAAGGCAATATGATTAAAGAGATAAATGACATCAAGAAGACATTGAGTGAGCACAAAGAATTTGAAATTCTGAACAGAAAAGTAACAGAGTTCATGGGAATGAAAGATACAATAGACAAGATAAAAAACATATTAGAGGCACACAACAGCAGATTGAAATGATAGAAGAAAGAATAAGTGATACAAAAGATAGAAGAACTGAAATTGAAGAGAGAAAAGAATGGAAAAAATTGAGCAGGGGCTCAGAAAGTTGAGTAACAACATGAAACACAACAACATATGTGTCACGGGACTTGCAAAAGGAGAACACAAGGGAAAAGGGGCAGAAAGAGAATTTGAGGAAATCATAGCAGAAAATTACCTGACTCTCATGAAAGAAATGACCTTACACGTCCAAAAAGCACACCCTACCTCAATCAGAATAAATCCAAACAGAACTACTCCAAGACATATACTCCTCAGAATGTCAAATGTCAAAGATAAATAGAAAATTTTCAGAGCAGTGAGGGAGAAGTAAACCATCATGTACAAGGGACACCCAGTAAGACTTGACAGATTTCTCTTCAGAAACCATGGAGGTGAGAAGACAGTGGTGTGATACAATTAGGATACTGAAAGAGAAAAACTACCAGCCGAGAATTCTTTATCCAGCAAAATTGTCCATCAAATACGAAGGTGAGTATAACATATTCACAAACAAACAGAAAACTAAGAGAGTTTGCAAAAAAGAATCCACCTTTGCAAGAAATATGAAGGAAGCCTTAGAACCTGAAAGAAAAGACAGGAGAGAGAGGCCTTGAGGAGAGTATAGAAGAAAAAATAGCAGAAAGGATAGCCAAAAGAGTAAAAACACAGACAGAAATATGATACGACATATGAAAACCAAAGAATAAAGTGGTGGAACTAATAGTGCATTTGCAGTAATTATCATTGAATGTGAATGGATTAAACTCCCAAATCAAAAGAAACAGGCTGGCAGAATGGAAGAGAAAACATGAGCCCTTGGAAAGCAGCTGTGGCTCAATGCAATTGCGCTCTAATTTACCAGGTAGAGGACCCAGGTTTGAACCCTAGGACCTCCTGGTGAAAAAAGAAAAAACACATCCAAGACCTGTGTGGCGAGGTGCAGGCCCCCGCAACAAAATACCACACCAAAAAAAAAAAAAAAAACAAAAAAACCAACAACAACAACAACAAAAGACGATGATGCAACCAGATAGGAAAAAAAACAAAACAAAAGATGAGCCATCCATATGCTGCCTACAAGATACTCATCTTAGACCCAGGAATATGAAAACGTTGAAAGTGAAAGGTGGGGAAAAGATACTCCAAGGAAATAGTATCCAAAAAAGATCAGGGGTAGCTGTACTAATATCAGACAAAACAGACTTTAAATGGAAAACAGTTATGAGAGATACAGAGGCCATTATATATTATTAATAATAAAAGGGGCAATCTACCAGGATGATATATAAATATCTTTGCCCCTAACCAGGGTGCCCCAAAATACATGAGGCAAACTCTGGCAAAACTGAAGGGAAGAACAGACCTCTCTACAGTAACCACTGGAGATGTCAGCACCCCACTCCCATCACTGGGTAGAACAACCAGACGGAAGATCAACAAGGACACAGAGAACTTGAACAACATGGAAGCTGAGTTAGACCTCACAGACACGTACAGAGCACTGCCTCCAGACTCAGTGGGTTCTACACTCTTCTCAAGTGCCCATGGATCTCTCTCCAGGAGAGACCACGGGATAGGCCACGATGCAGCTCTCAATAAATATCAAAAGACTGAAATTTTACAAAGCGCCTTCTCAGATCATAATGGAATGAAACTGGAAATCAATACTAGACAGGAAAAAAAAGTAAATTCACAAATGTGTGGAGGCTGACCAACACACTTGTAAATAATCAGTGGGTCAAAGGAGAAGTTGCAAGTGAAATAAGTGAATATACTGAGAAATTAAAATGAGAACACAACTTTCAAAACTTACGGGATACAGCGAAGGCAGTGCTGAGAGGAAAAATTATAGCTCTAAACACCTATGTTAAAAAAGAAGAGCTATCACGTGTGTTTGTAGTGTATTTGTTCTTACAGCCGAGTAGTATTCCATTGTGTGTATATACCACATTTTATTGATCCACTCATCTGTTGATGGGCATTTGGCTTGATTCCAACTTTTGGCAATAGTGAACAATGCTGCTATGAACATTGGTGTGCATATATCGGTTTGTGTCCTTGGTGTCAGTTCTATTGGGTATATACCCAGCAGTGGTATTGCTGGGTCATATGGCAAATCTATGGCTTGGTTTTTGAGAAATTGCCAAACTGTCCTCCAGAATGGCTGGATCCTTCTGCATTCCCACCAGCAGTGGACGAGTGTTCCCCTTCCTCCACATCCTCTCCAGCATTTGTAGTCGTCTGTTTTTTTTTTTTTTTTCCATAGCTGCCAATCTTATGGGAGTAAGATGGTATCTCATTGTAGTTTTCATTTGCATTTCCTTGATAGCTAGAGATTTGGAGCATTTTTTTAGCCATTTGTATTTCTTCTTTGGAGAAGTTTCTGTTTAAATATTTTTCCCATTTTTAAAATGGGTTGTTTATCTTTTTTATTTTCAAGATATAGGAGTTCTTTATATATGCAGGTTATAAGTCTCCTGTCAGATATATGGCTACCAAATATTTTCTTCCATTGTGTAGGCTCTCTTTTCACTTTCTTGACAAACTCCTTTGAGGTGCAGAAGGCTTTAATTTTGAGGAAGTCCCATTTATCTATTTGTTGTTTTGCTGCTCGTGCTTTTGGTGTGATATTCATGAAGCCATTTCCTATTACAAGGTCTTGTAGATGTTTCCCTACACTGCTTTCCAAGGTCTTTATGGTCTTGGCTCTTATATTTAGGTCTTTGATCCATCTAGAGTTGATCTTTGTATAAGGTGTGAGATGGTAATCCTCTTTCATTCTTGTACATATGGATATCCAGTTCTCTGGGCACCATTTGTTGAAGAGGCCATTCTCTCCCAGTTGAGAGGGTTTGGTGGCTTTATCGAATATTATATGGCTATATATATGAGGATCTATATCAGAACTCTCAATTCGGGTCCATTGGTCTGTGTGTCTCTCCTTGTGCCAATACCATGCCGTTTTCAGTACTGTAGTTTTGTAGTATGTTTTGAAGTCAGGTAGTGTGATTCCTCCAGTTTCGTTTTTCTTTTTCAGTATGTCTTTGGCTATTCGGGGCCTCTTTCCTTTCCAAATAAATTTCATAGCTAGTTTTTCTAGTTCCTTAAAGAAGGCTGTGTTGATTTTTATTGGGATTGCATTGAATGTGTAGATCAGTTTTGGTAGGATAGACATCTTAATAATATTCAGTCTTCCTATCCATGAACAGGGAATATTCTTCCATTTATTTAGGTCTTCTTTGATTTCCTTGAACAGTCTTGTGTAGTTCTCTGTGTATAAGTTTTTTACATCTTTAGTTAAATTTATTCCTAGGTATTTGATTTTTTTTATTGACTATTGTAAATGGTATTTGTTTCTTGATTTCCTCCTCAGCTTGCTCATTATTGATGTACAGAAATGCTACTGATTTTTGCACATTGATCTTATAACCTGCGACTTTACTAAACTCATTTATGAGTTCTAGAAGCTTTGTTGTAGATCTCTCAGGGTTTTCTGTGTATAGGATCATGTCATCTGCAAATAATGAAATTTTGACTTCTTCCTTTCCAATTTGAATGCCTTTTATATCTGGTTCTTGCCTCAGTGCTCGAGCAAGTATGTCTAAGACAACGTTAAATAGAAGGGGTGAGAGTGGGCATCCTTGTCTTGTTCCTGATGTTACAGGGAAGGCTTTTAGGATTTCTCCATTGTAAACGATGTTGGCTGTGGGTTTTTCATATATACTCTTTATCACATTTAAAAAATTTCCTTGTATTCCAATCTTTTGCAGTGTTTTTATCAAGAAAGGGTGCTGTATTTTGTCAAATGCTTTTTCTGCATCTATAGATACAATCATGTGATTTTTTTTCCTTCAATCTGTTTATATGGTGTTTTACATTGATTGAATTTCTTATGCTGAACCATCCTTGTATACCCGGAATGAATCCCACTTGGTCATGGTGTATAATTCGCTTAATGTGTTGTTGAATACGGTTAGCAAGTATTTTGTTGAGGATTTTTGCCTCTAGGTTCATTAGAGAAATTGGTCTGTAATTTTCCTTTCTTGTGGTGTCTTTGTTTGGCTTTGGTACTAGGGAAATGTTGGCATCATAGAATGAGTCAGGTAATGTTCCTTCTGCTTCAATTTTTTGGAAGAGTTTTCACAGGATTGGTGTTAGTTCTTTCCGGAATGTTTTGTAGAATTCACCTGTGAAGCCGTCTGGCCCTGGGCTCTTCTTAGTTGGGAGATTTTTAATAACTGATTCTATCTCTTTACTTGTGATTGGTTTGTTGAGATCATCAATTTCTTCTTTTGTCAATATAGGCTGCTTATGTGTTTCTAGGAATTTGTCCATTTCCTCTGAATTGTCATTTTTGTTGGAATATAGTTTTTCAAAGTATCCTCTTATGATAGTCTTTATTTCTGTGGGGTCAGTGGTGATATCTCCTTTCTCATTTCTTATTTTGTGTATTTGCATCTTCTCTCTCTCTTTGTTAGTCTAGCTAAGGGTTTGTCAATTCTATCGATCTTCTCAAAGAACCAGCTCTTGGTTTTGTTTATCTTTTCAAGTGCTTTCTTATTTTCTATTTCATTTAGTTCTGCTCTTATCTTTGTTCTTTCTTTCTTTCTTCTTCCTGTGGGGTTACTTTGTTGTTTTTTTACTAATTCCTCCAAATGTGCAGTTAGTTCTTCAATTTTTGCTCTTTCTTCTTTTTTGATGTATGAATTTATGGCTATAAGTTTCCCTCTCAGTATTGCTTTTGCTACATCCCATAAGTTTTGTATGTTGTGTTATCATTTTCAAGGTAGTTTCAAGGTAGTTATCAATTTCTTTTGAGATTTCCTCCTTGACCCACTGTTTTTCTAAGAGTGTGTTGTTTAATTTCCATATCTTGGTGTGAAATCTGGGCCTCTGGCCCTTTCAGATTTCCAGCTTCACTCCACTGTGGTCAGAGATATTATTTTGTAAGATTTCAATCTTTCTGAATTCATTGAGCCTTTCTTTGTGGCCTAGCATATGGTCTATCTTGGAGAATGATCCATGTGCGCTTGAGAAAAATGTATATCCTGCCGTATTCAGGTGTAATGATCTGTATATGTCTATTAGATCCAGCTCCTCTATTATACTGTTCAAAGTTTTTGTTTCTTTAGTGATTCTCTTTTGAGATGTTCTGTCTGAGGTAGATAGTGGTGTATTAAAATCCCCCACTATAATTGTAGATGCATCTATTCTTTCACTTAGTTTTTCCAGTGTTTACCTCACATATTTGGAGCAACCCTTGTTAGGAGCATAAATATTTATGATCGTTCGTTCTTCTTGAGAGATTGTCCCTTTCACTAAAATGTAGTATCCTTCTTTGTCTCTCACAATTGTTTTGCATTTAAAGTCTATATTGTCTGATATTAATATAGGTACTTCTGCCTTTTTTTGGTTATTGTTTGCTTGTATGATTGTTTTCCAGCCATTCACTTTCAACCTCCATGCGTCTCTGGGTCTAAGATGTGTCTCTTGTAGACAGCATACGGATGGGTCATATTTCCTTATCCAATGTCCCAGTCTGAATCTTTTGATAGGTGAGTTGAATCCGTTGACATTCAGTGTTATTACTTTCAAGGAATTATTTGTGTTAGCCATATTTTGATTGGATTTGTGCTTGTCATGTTTTGTATTTTTTCCTTCTATTTTTGTCTTTTTTGTTGCTCTTACACTCTCCTCCAACTCTGCCTGTCCTATTTTTTCCTTTCTTCCTGCAGAACTCCCTTTAGAATTTCTTGAAGGGGAGGTTTCTTGTTGGTATACTCTTTCGGTTTCTGTTTATCTGCAAATATTTTGAACTCTCCATCATTTTTGAATGCTAGTTTAGCTGGATACAGTATTCTTGGTTGGAAATTTTTTTTCTTTAGGACCTTGACTATATCATACCACTGCCTTCTTGCCTCCATGGTTTCAGATGAGAAATCAGCACTTAATCTTATGGAGCTTCCCTTGTATGTGATGGTTTTCTTTTCTCTTGCTGCTTTTAGAATTTTCTCTTTGTCTTGAGCATTGGATAATTTGACAAGTATATGTCTTGGGGTGGGCCTGTTGGGGTTTATGACCAGTGGAGTGCGCTGTGCTTCTTGGATATGTACATCTCTTTCAGTAGATTTGGAAAGTTTTCATTCATTATTTCCTGCAACACTCCTTCTGACCCCTTTCCCTTCTCTTCTCCTTCTGGAATACCTATAATACGTATGTTTGAGCATTTTGCATTATCATTCAGATCCCTAAGTCCTAGCTGGATTTTTTCTACCTTTTTATCGACCAATTCTATTATCTGTTTGATTTCCGATGTACTGTCTTCCACATCACTAATTCTCTGCTCTGCCTCTTCTAGTCTGCTGATATTTGCTGCAAGTGTATTTTTGATTTCTTGAACTGTTGTGTTCATTCCCATCATATCTGTTATCTTTTTGCGTATGTCTGCAATTTCCCCTCCAAGTGATGTCTTCATGTTGTTAACCTCTTCCTTTACTTCATTAAATTTGCCGGTGATAAATGTTCTGAGATCTTTCATTTCTTGTGCGAAGTTCTGCTCCCCTTCCTGATTTTTAGTTTGTTGATTGGATTCAGCCATGTTTTCCTGATTACTGGTTTGGTTTGTAGATTTTTGTTGCTGTCTGGTCATCATTTTATCTTGACGGATTTAATCAGTTCCTTAGCTTCTTTGTCTAGTCTTGGGGATTAATTAGCTGTTGTTTTTGTGTAAGTGTTATATCTTCTCTTTGTCACTTTGTTCTTCTTATTCTAATTTCTTATTGCTGGTTGAGTTCACTTTAAAGGAAAGTATTAGTGCCGGGGAAAGGCAATTGCGTAAGCAAGGAAACAGTGTATAGTAGTATTGGTGATAAATGTTAACAAAGCAAGAATATGAGATCTGGGAGGATGGATATTAGATTCATGTAAGTTGTGTAGAGTTATAACAGTAGGTATAGTATCTATAATGAGGTAGTTGACTGAATATGGGAGGAATATGGTATGAATTAAAAAGCTAGTATTTTCGTGAGAGAGGGAAAGAGAAAAGAAAGGTAGTAGTTTCAAGAGTGGATAACAGACAGAAAACAAAACAAAGGTATTAGAAATTAAGAGTTAGACACTTTGTGGATCAAAGAAAGGCAGGTGGAATATAGGAGAGACAGTAGATGATGGCGGATATCAAGATGTAGGGGAAAGGGGATAGTGTAGGTAGCCTAAATCATTTCATACAGAAATGAGGCAGTGGAGGATGAGAAAACCCAGCAAATGTGAGGTGTTCCCTGCAGCACCTATTGTATAATTGAGTTAAAATAAAATAAGTAGAAAATGAGGGACAAGAGGGAGAGAGAAAACAGAAAAAATAAAAATAAAAATAAAAAAAGAAAGAAGAGAAGAAAGGAAGAAAGAAAAAGGGAGTGGTCAAAGGGTGGGGAACAGGTAGGGGAAAGAAAAAAACAGATATACACGAACCACAATTGCAACACCAACTACAACAACAACAAAAAACCCTAAATAACTGAATAAAAAAGAGACTTTGGGGGATACGCTGGGAGAAAAGACTAGGGGATAATGCAATATTAGCAATCAGGACATTAAAAAAAGTAAAAAATAAGATAAAATGAAAATAAAAACAAAACAAAATGAAACGGTAAAGAAAAAATGCAAACGTTGAAGGCTAGGGCATTCAAGGACCTCAGATGGACCTCAGGGCGTGATGGATTCAGGGGTGGAAAGTCTGAGATATTGGAGACTCAAGAGGTGTGAGTCTCTGGGGTGTGGGCCACCAGAGTTTAGGGGACTCAGACCTGGCAACCTCTAATCTGGTCAACAGGAAGCCTAGGAGCCCCGCAGTGTAGCACAGCCTCAGGGAGCCCCGCAGCTGGGTGCCAGCCCTATGGGGGAAGTCAGATCCGCAGACTCTATATTGTGACTGAACCCTGCAATTCACTTACTCACTAGGGTTTATTTTTGTGGCTGTTTCGTCAATTCAGCTTTTGGACCGCTCCCACCCTGTGATCCCCCAGAACGGCCACCCGAGGGCGCCTCTACACTGCAGCCAATTTAATGACGCAGATCAGAAGCCAGGCCCATGGGTGGGGCTTCAGCCTGAAACACCAACAACAGAGTCCAAAACTGGAGTTCCCAAGCTTCACAAAATATTCCCCAATTGGCTTCCAGACGTGTCCCCCTCCCTCGCCGCACCCTCTAACAACCTCCCAATTACGTCTCTTTATTGCCAACACTCTAATTCTGCTGCAGATCGGCAGCCGGGCTTGTGGGGGCAGGGCTCCAGGCGGAAGTGCTATTACTTGTGTCCACAATCAAAAATTCCCTGCTTCACAACAAAACACCGTCTGTCTCCCCAAATCGGTCCGCAAAGGCGTCCTGTCCCATCAACCCCCCAACAGCCCGCCCAGGACTCGCAAATTCCTCAGCACTGCAGAGCCACCAAAAAGCGTGGCCGCAGCGCCGGTTCCACGGCTCCACCCCCCCTCAAGGAGGGAGCAACCTGTGTGCAGGTCTCACCTCCGTGCAATAGAACCCAAATTATATCCTATAGACCAATCCTCTCCATTACCTTCCCACCAAATCGATGTCCAGACACTTCCTGCCCTGTAAAAATCCCGAAAAAGCCTGGTCTCGGAGAACCTCCAGCAGCGCCCAGCTGCCTCTTCCCAGGAGAGACGGCAAGGCAAGCTCACTCAGCCACCATCTTGCTTCTGTCAATAGATTACTAGCTTACAAGTGACCCACAACCCACTTCCCTCGCTCTGCCTAGAGGAGCCTGCCCCAAGTCTCGGGGTGCCCTTCCATCCTTCTCTCCCATTTCTCAGAAAGCTGTTCTCTTCCCCCATTTTCCAATAAATTGTTCTGGCCTAACTAGCCTGGCATGTTCTTAAATTCTTTCATGTGACACAGCCAAGACCCTAGAGGAATCCAACCCGTCCCAGCTTTGTTAGTTAAAGTCTGTGGTTTATGTTAGGGGTCACTGTTGGAAACCTATTGCTATTTCCAATTCAAATTTAACATATTCGCTTCTTTAATTTTGTACTTGTTTCTCTTTTCCGTTATACGGAAATTTTGGGTGTCTAACAACAATAATATAAATATTATGTTAATGTAATCTTGTCTTTAGCTTACATGTTTAAATAGTGTCAGAATAATAATTCAAACACCAATCACTACAAACAATACCACTAAAGGAAATATAAGATTTAAAATTTCTTCGGAAGGTTTTTTTTTTTTTTGCTATTGTATATTGTAATATATCTAAGGATGTTAAACCAAATACTGTGTTCTAAATTCACGTTTTTTCAATACACTTGGAACTGACTTTTTTGTGCATTAGGTATCCAATTTCTCTTGTTTTCCTTGTGGTTAATTACAGATAGTCCACCCTCTGCCCCCAGATAAGTCACGTCAGCTCTGTTCTGTTTTGCTTTCCAAATCTTTATTGTGGTGTAATTTTGAAAAACTTTATTGCCGTATGATACTCCATTAATCATTTTTTAAGAATATGCCAGTTTAGTTCAGCCAGTAGTTTATTGAAAAATGGGAGAAAAGACAGAATCATGCACCTAAAGTGCACATGCAGGGTCGCTTAGGCAGAGATTTGGGGTTACTGGACGGCTTTATGAAGCCACTCCCCCTCCTGATGTTGGGGGGGGTGCTGCTTGCTGCTCTGATTGGTTGTCCCACCTGTCGGTTCTCAGGGACCAGTGGTGAGGCCCCTTGAGGGGACCCAGGCTTCCCCTCGCCCCGCACAGAATCTTGTTCCAAATGGGATCTCGTGGCCGGGGTCTCACGGGGTCTTCCCACCTTTGTTCTTGGCCCTTCCCTCAGGGGGTCTCCAGGTGGGGCTTTGTGGCCACGTCTCTGCCAGGCCTCAGCTGCGACTCGGCTTCTCTTTTCCTAAACTAACCTGCCTCAATGCCCCCTCGGAGAGTTTACACCCTTACTCTCGAGGGGCGCTGAAGGGCGGCGGGCTTTCCTCTGTAGCTGCTTCCTGCCGGTTAGGGGAGCAGCTGGCTGTGACAGACTCTGCTTCGCTCTGTCTCTTGGAGAGGTGCTTCGGGCCTCCCACGGCTGGCACTCGGACATCCCGTCAGGTGCTCCTGGCGAGCCAGTGCTTCCTCGGGCAGCTGCTTCCTCGGGCTAAGTGCACCAGTGGCACTTCCTTCACCGTTAACCACTGTGGGGGAGACGAGGCCCACAGAGTGAAGTCCCTTCCATTTGGCCCTACTAGGGACTGAGGCCTGTTCTCCTGCCAGGTTTTGGTCAAGCCTGGTCTCCAGGTTCAACGTCAGGCAGAGGTAATGTTGTAGCAGTTGAGAGAGGTTCAATTATTTGCGTATAGAAAGGCCAGGACTCAGGAATGATTTTGAGAAGGAAAAACGGTTTATTGATGGCCAGCTGGACTCGGGAGCTTTCTGTTTCAAACCCAAGCCGGCAACAAGAATCCTGAGTTCCTTTTATGCAGAGGAAGGGCTAAATCGTTCTTTGTTCCAGTGCTCAATAGGTTTTGAGGGATGAAACGGGGTCCCTGTTAAGGGACGAGCGGGGTCCCGTTGTGGGACGAGCGGGGTCCCATTGTGGGACGAGAGGGGTCCCTGGCGTGGGGAAGAAAGCCTCGTACGGCCGCTGAGGCTTCCCTCGGGGGCTCCGAAGGCGTGGAGGGCGCACGACCCAGGAAGGAGTCGCGGAGACAGGCTGATGGCACAAGTCTGGTTTATTGCAGAAGGGGATGCAGATTTATAGGATTGGGGAGTGGTGTGGCGGGTTCTGATTGGCTAGGGCAAATGCTGTTTCCATATAAGGCAATGTTCTGGCATTGGGCTAGTGATTGGCCGGTAGAGTATGTGCTAACTCTTGATAGGCTGACACTGTTACTAAGCTGATAGGTGGTTGTAAGCTGTTGCTGGGCAAACAGCGTACTAAGAGATTAGGTTTAAGGGAGGGGGGAGGGGAAGTGAGAGCTGGGCTAGGCGGGAGATAGGAAGGGGGAGGGCAGTGCCGGCCAGCCCTTAGCAGCAAAGGCCTAGTCAGGCGTGGTCACCTTGTCTAGGCCCAGTGGGCAGAGGCGGTGTCACCTCCTGCCGCACTGTTTGCCACTGAGGCAAGCCGGGTGCCCCTCCTCCCACATCTCCCCCTTTGTTTTTAATATGCCGGGGCTCTCGACGTTGGGGGGGGAGGACGCGGAGGGGAACAGGGGAGGAGGCAGAGGTGAAGGCAGGGGTGGAGGTGCTCAGGCACGTGCTCCTGAGAGTTTTATTGGTGCCTCTTGATCATAGTGGGTCGGTATAAGCCCCCGACATGGAAGGAGAAAGCCATCCAGCGATTCTCCCAGACCGCCGTGGATTGTATGAGGTCACCAAGGTTCAGGAGCAGCAATGCAGAGCGAAAAGATAGGGGTGAGAAGAGGGGGGGGGCCGCCAGGTTATGGAGTGAGGCGGCGGAGGTTCTCGGGGCCCTTACCCTCGGAGCGGTGCAGTGGTGGGGTTGCTTTGGCCCCACATTGGGCGCCAGTTGAGGGACGAAACGGGGTCCCTGTTAAGGGACGAGCGGGGTCCCTGTTGCGGGACGAGCGGGGTCCCTGTTGCAGGACGAGTGGGGTCCCGTTGTGGGACGAGCGGGGTCCCTGTTGCGGGACGAGCGGGGTCCCGTTGTGGGACGAGCGGGGTCCCTGTTAAGGGACGAGTGGGGTCCCGTTGTGGGACGAGCGGGGTCCCTGTTAAGGGACGAGTGGGGTCCCGTTGTGGGACGAGTGGGGTCCCGTTGTGGGACGAGCGGGGTCCCTGTTAAGGGACGAGTGGGGTCCCATTGTGGGACGAGAGGGGTCTCTGGCGTGGGGAAGAAAGCCTCGTACGGCCGCTGAGGCTTCCCTCGGGGGCTCCGAAGGCGTGGAGGGCGCACGACCCAGGAAGAAGTCGCGGAGACAGGCTGATGGCACAAGTCTGGTCTATTGCGGAAGGGGATACAGATTTATAGGATTGGGGAGTGGTGTGGCGGGTTCTGATTGGCTAGGGCAAATGCTGTTTCCATATAAGGCAATGTTCTGGCATTGGGCTAGTGATTGGCCGGTAGAGTATGTGCTAACTCTTGATAGGCTGACAGTGTTACTAAGCTGGTAGGTGGTTGTAAGCTGTTGCTGGGCAAACAGCGTACTAAGAGATTAGGTTTAAGGGAGGGGGGAGGGGAAGTGAGAGCTGGGCTAGGCGGGAGATAGGAAGGGGGAGGGCGGTGCCGGCCAGCCCTTAGCAGCAAAGGCCTAGTCAGGCGTGGTCACCTTGTCTAGGCCCAGTGGGCAGAGGTGGTGTCACCTCTTGCCGCACTGTTTGCCACTGAGGCTGCCGGGTGCCCCTCCTCCCACAGGTTTGAATTAGCATCTATCTTCCACATCCTAGGTAAGCTTTTAGCGTGGACTTCATACATTCTAGATAAGCTTTTAGCACATTTGGTTTGCACTTTCCCTGCATATTTAAAGTTTATAGAGTTTGCATTGATAAACTGTTTCCTGGGACTGGAGTTGTTGCCATGGTTACCAAGGGCAGGACTGCAGCCTCTCACCATCCCACACCCACAAGTCAGGACAGACAGCTTAGGTTAAGGTTATCTCTGAAGAGACAAGAGCCTCCCACCCATAGCCCACATCAGTAACTCACGTTGGGGCTGGGAGGATTTTGTTCCAGAGCTCCTGGATGACTTGGTGAGCTTCCCTAGGTGGATAAAGTATTTGGGGAGTTCCTGGGTCTCCTGACCTGGTGCCAGGTCCTGGGCGGCGAGGAAAGGTCGCCATTTCAAAGGGCTAAGCTGGAGCGGGTCTTTGGAGCCATGCGCAGCCGCAGCAAAGCAATGGGCAGGGTGGTGACCCAACGTGACAGTGTCCTGGCAAAGTCTGACCAGAATTTGTTTTAGTAGAAACTTTCTTTCTACTTACCCTGAGGACTGGGGCCTCCGGGCCTTTGAAGACGGTGTCTCGATGTGGGCTATGGGTGGGAGGCATCTGCTGGCCTTGTGGGTGTGGGGCCTGGGCCTGATCTGGGAGCAGGTGCTGCTGGGGGCTCATGGGGCTGGGCTGAGCAGGGGCCCCACCGTTGTGAAGGAGTCGTTGCTGATAGGCCTGCAGACTGGCTCCTGCCGGCACTCCAGGCCTGGGGGAGCTGCCCGTCTGCCCCGTACGTCCTTGTTGTATCTGTTGCCTGTGATGCTGCATCCGCTGCTGCTGCGGGGGTAGCTGACCCCTTGGGGTTGCTGGAACCGGTTATGGCTGGCCATTCCAGGTCCTATCCCCGGTCCTGCTCCCTGCTGCTGCTGTTGCATCATCTGCTGTCGTCTCGACGTATCGCGGAGCTGAGAAGGCACGGTGCTGTGATTCTTGTTTGTCGGCTGAGCCTGGGGGCTCATCCCTCCTGTGGGTGGCTGGAGTTGCTGCTGTGGTTGCTGCTGGGGCAGACCAGCCCCCTGGACGCCTGCCTGCATGGGATCCATGTTCTGCATGGCTGGGCTGGAGTGGACCCCTGCTGGCCTGGCTCGGTGGGGGGCTGCAGCCCTGGCTGGCCCTGGGGGATGCCGGGCTGCCCGGGCAGGGACTGCGGATGAGAGCTGGCGTGCTTGGCAGCCTGCTGCTTGATGAGTGCAGCCAACAGCTGCGGGTTGGCATGAAGGATGATAAGCACCTGCTGCTGCTGCAGGGAGAGCTGGGAGACCTGAGAGTCCGCAGAGGTTTGTAAGGCCCGTGGAGACACAGGCCCGGTGTGAGTGGGCTCCCGCCTGCCTGGGCAGTCCTGGTGGGGAGCCATGTTCAAGGGCTGGCCCTGCTGGGCCACCGACATCAAGGCTGGCCTTGGCGTCCGGGGTCGTAGGTGCTGGGCCGAGGCCACCTGCTTGGGCCCAGGGTGGCTGCTGCTGGATCCCTGTGGGCCCCATCCCTGGCTCCAAGGTCCACTGGGAGCTCTGGCCATGGGGGGGGCTCATTCCCATGGGAGCCATCGGAGTCACCTGGGGCAACTGCTGCTGGATTGGCCTTTGAAAAATTTGCACGTGGGCCATCTGGCGCTGCGTCTCGGCTGCCCTCTGCATCTGCACTGCCATCTCCACTGCTGCAGGTGGAGGCCCAGGAAGCGGGGGCTGAGCAGCCTGAGGGGGTCGGAGGGGCTACCAGGCCTGCTGCCTTCCCCTGGGACACCAGGCCAGCACTTGACTTCTGGGCAGGTAGGGGGGATGCTGTTGGGAGGGGTAGGCTGAGGCTGAGAGGTGGGCTGGGGCTGGGGCGTCTGAGGGGTGGCGGGCTATGGGGCAGTCGGTGTTGGAGTGGCAGGAGTCGGCGAGGGCAGGTCCTGCTGCTGCCCCACCACTCCTGTCCACTACATGCTGGCCATCCTCCTGCGGAGCATCTGGGCTTCCTGGAGACGGTGCTGCAGCTGTCGGAACTTTTGCTTGATGTTGAGGCAGAACAGCACTGAGCACTTATTCTCCAGGCAGTGCTTGGCATGGTAGCAACAAAGGGCAACGAGCTGCTTAGAGATGGGGCACTGACTCTTGATTTTTCGTTTGCAACACCTGGTGTGCCACACAACCCACTTCATCTTCCGACAGGAGGGCAGAGAGCAATTAGCATTTCGGCACTGGCAGGCACGGACCAGAGACTGGATGCAGCGCTGGATGCTCAGGCGGCGAGAGACTCCTGGGCTCGGGGTGGCTGCAGCCTGCTGGTCGTTGCTTTCATCATCTAAGCCAAGATCTAGCTTCTCCATTTTGTGGTCATGGTTTTCAGTGTTACAGCAGGAGATGCACAAATCACAGTCCTGGGAAAAAAACGTAGGTCATTCAAAAGCACTTTACGTGTTCTGCTTGGGCTAAAAGCTTCCTTTAAAGAGTCAAAACCAGTCTCTCCAGCTGTACTAATCAGACTGGAGGCCAGGCCCTTCCACCTTGCCTCGCCACCCCTGGCAATGGAGGAGCCCGGGAAGGCCCAAGGGGCCTGTGGAACATGTCGGGGCATCGCACTGCAGGCGATCCCAGCCCTCCAGGCCCTCTCCTGCCCACGAAGCGGGGGCGTACCTCACAGACAGTGCAGCGCCATCTGGTCTCCACGTGGTGCCTGCACTCGCGGCAGGTGTAGACAGAGCGGCCCTGGCGCTGGGTGTGCAGCTCCACCCGCATGCACGGGGTTGACCACTGGGCTCTTCGGAGTGAAGAGAACTCCAGGTGCTTGTCGCTTGCTACGGTGAGGAAGGCCTGCCAAACGTCCATCAGATGACGGGACGAGAGGGTCAGGGTCAGCGAAGGGAGGCAGGGAGTCGGCTGCAGGGCCAGCGATGAGACGGATCGCAGGAAAGACCTGCAAAACAGAGCCTCACTCTGATTCTGGAGCTAGAGACTCAGGTCTTGGCGGGTCAGTGGCAGGCAGCTGAGTCAGGCTGGACACAGGCTGGAAAATTCCGCATTGGTTTTACAAGGTAACACCACAATGATACTAAATGGTATCGGCACATCTCCTGCTTCACACAGAGATCTCTCCTGAGACTGACTACGGTGGACCTGAAATTCACATCTTGTTATCTTTTCCATTTCATTCAGTAGTTCCTTCAACATAAGAGTTGTCTAGTGCAGGTAAAGCACAGGTACCATGGACATTTTGCTTTAAGATAAATCTAGTTTAACCAGGTTTTACTCATGAGGAAACAAATCAGACAAATCCAATCTGAGGGACATTCTGCAGAAGCAGTGGTTCTATAGAAGCAGTCACAGCTAAGTAAGCACACAGGAAACAGGAAGGACCCACCTTGCACCCATCCTTGGAATTCAGCAGCTTACTAACTAAGACATGTGCACACAACTCAAGCTAAGACACGAGAAACTGCATGGTTAGAGAATGACTTGCAGGAATGTTTGGGAAAATACCCACTGGCTATTTTCTTCCCCATGAATGAGTACAGATGAGAAATTTAGTAATTTAAGTTCATATCATGACATAGCCTATTTTCTGAATTTTAAAAATAACATGACTATTAAGAATACACTTTTAGTCACATCTTTAAAACAGATTTTTGCTGATCTACAACTCTTCTAAAGCTTAGTTTTTTCTTTCAAAGATTTGTAAAAATATCAAAACACTGATATATTCAATTGACTGAATTTAACAAACGGCTAAAACATTTTGTCACATATACTCATCTTAAAAATATTTTGTTGAAGTGTTTTTCTTTTGTGCAATCGGTATAATTTTGCAAATGACCTAGTTAGAACAAAAATATAAGGCTTTTGTTACTAATGTTGCTGGCTCTATATTCTGTTCTATGCAGTTTGTTTCCATTTTCACTGCTTCATTTCCGTGCTCCAACTGACCTCACAGTCATGGACGACTCCCTCCTTCGCCGCCTTGCCAAGCATCTTTTCGTACCACTCCTGTAGTCGCTGGGGCTTGGGCGTCTTCTGGTCGGGAGGATGGCAACGGAAGATACAGTCATCTCCTTCACTCGGAGGACATGCCCAAATATGCCCTGTCGTATACCTATCAAAACAAAGCAAAAGGAAAAGATGATTTTCAAAACGGTCACAGTCAAGAGAAAAGATCATCTGTTCTGGAAAGAATGCTGCTACATTTTACACCACAAGGTGGAGCCATACAGAAACCTATGATTTCTCCCCAAGACAACAAAGTGTTCAACCCAGCATTAGAGCAAAACTCTTAGGCCGGAACTAGGCATACTACATAGCACTAATATTAGATAGCAAAATGACTACTTCTTTTGTGGATCACAGAGGAATGTTGAGAATTTCAGTCACTGAGGTGAGATCTTAGCTCTGGACCCCCAAATCCCAAGTTTGCATATTAAGACCAAATGAAACCTACAATGGAAAGGAAAATGGCTCCATTTCAACAAGAATGCTAAATAAAATGACAATTCTTAAGATGAACAACCTGCAAGGAGAATTAGCAGATATTTTCAAGGATACTACCAATACACTGTACATTTAAAGGTAAGGGGCCAGTCTTAAGATTTTTCATGTCTTGAAAGTTTGCTGTGTTTTTGGGTCTCTACACTCAGGTGTAAAAGGATCACATGTAGTTTTAGGGTCTAGCTCTTCAAATCAAACTGTACCCAAAGGCTTAACTGAATCAATGAACGGTTTTTAAAAATAGCATTCATTATCAATATACTTACCCTAGTTTCTTGACATACTCCAAATATCCAATTAGAATTTCATGACAGACTGCCGTCCTCAAGCATTCAGGACGGAAGAAATGAACACAATCGAGATAAGATATGCATACTCTCCTGTGCAAAACGGGGAAAAACATTTGAGTTCGTGGGGCTAAAAACACATTCCCTCCATCTGTGCTCGTTGCTAACTTTATCTGTAATATTCATTACATGATACTGTTGGTTGTAAAATACTAGATGATGAACTCTAGAGAAGTTAAAACCAACTCTCAAGTGGTTGAGTGCCTGCTTCCCACGTATGAGTGTCCTGGGTTTAATCCCAATATCTCCTAAAAAAAAAAAAGTATTTAACACAACTTAGATTTAAGCTAATTTCCTGAAAAGAGGCAGGTAAAGTTTCCCATTTCTAATCTCAGGCTGCTCTTCATATCCTTATCCTGATTACTCTGACCAAAGAAGAGCAATGTTGAACAGTATTTTCTGTACCTGTCAGACATTTCAATACTACTGATTTATTTACCACATGGACAGTTAAGATGACGCATTCCCAAACCAAACATACCATACTCTTTCTGGCCATTATGTCTTTTCACCCATTACAACTTCACACTCCTAACCAAATTAGAAGCCAGCAATGGGCACCTGAATTTCAAGTGGTACCTCTGATTGGGTGGAGGGCAGTCAGAGCCGTACTCTTGGACGTGATGGGTTATAGAATACTATGCACTCATTACAATAACAACAGACATGGAAGGATGTCCATAATGTATGACAAGATGCAAAAGTATTTACTGCGGAGAGGAATTTGGGTATGGAAGGGCAGGTGAGAGACTTTCATTTTTAAAACTTTATAAACTTTCATATTGCTTATATTTTATAATAAGCATAAATTATTTTTAAGAAAAAGGAAGCTCAATACAGGAATAAAACATTGTCTCTAGCCAGCTGAGCCTTCTGAAGTTGCAAGAATTACTGCAAATATTTTAAGCTTTCTTACCCACAATGTAACAAGGAGAGCTCTAAAAAAGTCACATTTAAAAGACAAGCCAGAGTGAAAATAAAGAAGTAGTCACTAACTCCCCCTACAGCAATTTTCCTTAGAATCATTTTTGGAAAACTGTTCACGAGCCCCACCCCGACCTGCTCTTCTCCAGCATCAACTGCGTGGAGACCCTGTTCCACTGAAAGCCCCTCGAAGCAGCGCCAGCTCCCACTTTCCTTTGAAACAGAGCTGGATCAGCCCCATTCCTGCAGTGGGCAGCCCATGCAGCCAAAGGCTAAGTGCCACAGTGGGGAAAAAAACTACCCGCTGCCAGTAAAGCCACTGGTGTGTGTAGAGGGCAATACAGTGACGATCCCGACACAGAGCTTGGGGCCCAAGAAGAGCAGGCTCTTTAGGCTGTATTGAGTCATCGTTAGGCAACTTTGCCTCTTGTTGGGCAATTGATACTTTGACTACCGCCCTGCAGTTCAAAGCCCTCTCCCTGCAAAAGGTGTGAAAACACACCCCACCAGGGCGGTCATGACGCAGTTTGTCACCACAGGGTGGTGCTCACGTGGTGGAAGGAATGCTGCAGTGCAAACCCCCCGCCCCCTCTGCATTTTTCAATTTTCCTACTGCAGTAGAAATAGTCAACATCTGGCTAATTTAACAGCATCTGTAATAACACCAGTTTACTAGTTTCCAGGTACTAGAGATTTCTTATTTCCACTGTTAAATCTTTCAAAAGCATTTCACTTTTATAGTAAAACTGTAAAATTAGGAAAAAAACCCACAAAAACATCAAAATGTCTGTTTATAATTACATGTCCATGCAGTCATATATTCATTCAAAACTAAGAAAACTTGTGGAAAAAGCCAAAATGATATGCCATTAAGTGGGGGGAAAAGCATAATACAAGACATGTACAGGTTAAAACAATAAGAGAAAGGGGTAGGGGAGCAGGTACAGCTCGGTGGTTGAGCACCTGCCTCCAACATATGGGGTTCAATCCTGGAGAGAGGTCTATTTTTATTTGTTGTTTTTTTTTTTAAAGATCCCTTCCCCTGCCCCAGTTGTCTGTTCTCTGTGTCCATTTGCACGGGAATCCGTATCTCTTTGATGTTGCATCATCTTGTGTCAGCTCTCCATGTGTGCAGCACCATTCCTGGACAGCCTGCACTTTCTTTCGCGCTGGGCGGCTCTCCTTACGGGGCGCACTCCTTGCGCATGGGGCTCCCCTATGTGGGGGACACCCCTGCGTGGCACGGCATTCCTTGTGCACATCAGCACTGCGCATGGGCCAGCTCCACACGGGTCAAGGAGGCCCGGGGTTTGAACCACAGACCTCCCATGTGGTAGACGGACGCTCTATCCTCTGGGCCAAGTCCACTTCCCTCTATTTTTATTTTTGAATTCTAGGTTATTTCATGTTTTAAAATTGGATTTTAATGAACTTTTCCCAATCTCCAGAGCAATCTGTAAAAACTCTGTGATAAAATCCTAGAGAAAATATTGGTATATTCCTCACCCAGAGGGCCAGATGACCTCATGATGAAGTACACAAATCTGATGCATCTTCCTGCCACACTCTTTACATTCAACAAACCTGGAAATGCAGAACCAAATCCAAGATTAATTCCAAAACTTTAATCAATTCAAAGTTTAGCATATGCCCCTTGATTTCTTACAAAGATGGAGCCAAGTCACTCGCAAGGGATTGGAAAAATATCTTTTGTTTTTAAAAGCTCTTTAGTGTTACAGGTAGAGCAATGTCAAAAGCAGTCATTTTAACTGTGACAGTGTAAAGGTAGCGAGAAGGCAAAGCTCACGACCTCTGCCGCTTCCAAGTGCGTCTGCCAGCCCCCCATCTCTAGGGACACTGGAGGAGTGGCGCAGGTCAGCGCCCCTTAGTCTTAAAGGCCTCATGACAAGGGGGGGATATGGACGCCCCACCTGCTCTATGAGCAGCGATCACCTGCATGAAACGCAGAGGACGACAAGATGGAACATACAGACTGAGGACAGGTAGCGTGGTGTTCCACTTGGGTTTTTTATATATGTACGAAACATCAAAGTATTAGGTAGATTCAATGAAATATATACTAGTTGTAAGTATGCTAACAACCCTAACACTTAATGTTTTCCACATTTCCCTGAGCTATATTAGGACCATGTAGAGTTAGCCCAAGAATACAGATAACCACACAAACCAGTAAGGGACGGAAGAAGGAAAATTAAAGTTCACTGAACATTCAAGGAGATTCTGAAACCACTTACAGTTCAGGATCCAGTGTGTCATTTTTTCTTTTGGAAAATTGTTCTTTATTTATCGTACTAAGGAGAGAAGATAAATACAATGAGAAAGAGTGATACCAAGAGACAACAATCTGATCACTCTTCTAACTAAAGGGAACTATAAATGGATTAAGTCCTCTAGGACTATACTAAACATATATTAAACAAGTAGGTGCTTGGCTAACACAAAGTGCTTGATTACGTAAAGGAATGCTTGTGCTTTTGAAAAGGACTTTCTTTATAGGAAATCTACTTCCCCTTATAGGAAAATGGAGATCCTGGGCAGAACTAGCAATAGCTAATTAGCTCCTTCTTCTTTATCTTGCCTACTGTTTCTGGTGTTTGAGATATTTTTATCTTTTTATAGTTTAATGTTCCTAGACTAAGCTACACAAGGTGGTTTTTATAGTGGGAGGTAAACCTCTATTTAGAAATAATATTCTTTTTTTTTTCCTAGAAGAGTCTAGTCAAACAGCATGTTATATCAGTAAAGCTTTTCTTTTTTTTTTAAAGATTTATTTTTATTTATTTAATTCCCCTCCCCTCCCCCGGTTGTCTGTTTTCTGTCTTTTTGCTGCCTCTTGTTTCTTTGTCCGCTTCTGTTGTTGTCAGCGGCACGGGAAGTGTGGGCGGCGCCATTCCTCGGCAGGCTGCTCCCTCCTTCGCGCTGGGCGGCTCTCCTTATGGGTGCACTCCTTGCGCGTGGGGCTCCCCTACGCGGGGGACACCCCTGTGTGGCACGGCACTCCTTGTGCGCATCAGCACTGCCCGTGGGCCAGCTCCACACGGGTCAAGGAGGCCCGGGGCTTGAACCGCGGACCTCCCATGTGGTAGATGGACGCCCTTACCATTGGGCCAAAGTCCGTTTCCCCAATAAAGCTTTTCAACCTTAAGAATACGTGTTTCAGGTCATTTATAATTACCACCCACCCCCCAGGGGGAAAAAAGGTAATTGTGAAGGGTAAAAATTCTATATTTCATACTATGTATTTAAAATTTTTTTCATGTCTCCTATCCTGAAATCCAGCACAACACAATGCTTATAGACTCACTATGTACAAAAACTAACAAATCAACTCTATCTGGAGGAGGAAGACTTTCACAAATGCCATTTTTCCTTACAAAAATGAAGACACGCCTCAACGTCTAAACTATTTCTCACACAGTTACAGCAGACACAGAGCAGGGGTTCCTGACAAGGAGCCCGCGAGCTTGAACTGAAATTCCAGTAAGCATTATTCCTGTGGGGATGTACAGGTGTGGGCATGACGTATTTATTAAAGAACACACAGGACAGCATGGATGTGTAAGGAGTCCACGATTTCCACCTGGCCAGCAAAGGGGTCTGGGGAGCAAAACCCTGGGGGAGAGGCTCCTCTCTGGAAACGCCCTTTCCTGAATGGCCTGAGGCCTTACTTTTCGACTCAGGGGGTCTGAAGACGAGCAGCAACAGAAGGCCTTGGGGCTTTGTCAGAAGTGCCCCCTCTCAGGCCCTGCAGACCCGCTGCATCAGGAGATTTCCAGGCTCTTCCGAGTCTGAGCGGCGCTGCCCTGAGCTGCAGGGCGCTGGGCCAGCCGCTCGGCCTACGTGCGCTCCCGAGTGCAGTGAAAGTCCTCTTTTCCAACGGCAAAGCTGGCTTCTCTTCCTACGTTAGGAACGCTTACCTAACAGCGGACACCCACGGTTTAGCCAGCGGCCAGAGTGTCTCTTAAGACAGAAGAGTCTCCAGTATCTGTTTTCCAGAACAGTACTCAACCCCTGCTATACTGCATTTCAATAGTGACCGAAAGGGAAAGTGCAACTTCAGAACCCAATTTGGAAATAGTAACCTTTTTGTCCCCTTCAGAATGCCTGTTTTAACAGTAACACGACAATTCTGTCATTCCACTTTTATTCTTGTGGAATGTTCTGAATAGTTATTGTTTATTCTAGTTTACACCAGAAAATATGAACCTGAAAACTATCAGAACTATACAGTAAACAGTTCTTTTTTTTAACAAAATATTTCAAGTTGAAAATACAGTCTTAGAGTCTAAATCTTTAAAAACTGGGAGCGGGTATAGCTCAGTGGTTGAGTGCCTGCTTCCCATGCACGAGGCCTTAGTTTCAATCTCCAGTGCCTCCTAAACATCAAACAACAAGAAAACTTACAGAAGTGCTCTTAGACCGTTTCTGGGCAGATTTACCACACGGTGAGAGCCTATGAGACTGCGAAAGCCCGGCCCAGGCTCCTTCTAGTAAGTCACTTTCATGAACTCCTCAATTCCTATAGTTTGCTAAATTCAATTCACTGTGACAGCGATTTAGGTATTCTGTTAGCCTACTAAAGAAGGCTGTAAGATGTAATACAGTACCCCCAAACACAGAAGAATTAAGCATAAGTTCCTCTGCATTAACCTTTTAATATTCTAATGCCGATGAACTCTCTAGATCAGGGTTGTCAAACAGAACTTTCTGCACTGGTGGAAATGTTCTATCTCTGTGTGTCCAAAAGCCTGAAATGTGCTTAGTGCAACTGAAGAAAAAAAAATTAATTTTAATTAATCTATATTTAAATGGCAGTAAGTAGTTAATGGCCAGTAATTGGAAAGTGTAGCGCTGGACCTTAGAAACTGAACATAATCACCTGACATCAAATAGAAATAAGACAGCACTTTTCAAAATAATGAAGTTACTTACGTTTGAGGCTGGGAAGGGTCATCCCCCAAAGAAACGCTCTCCCCTTGGATTGCACTGAAACACGTCTCACAGAAATGAAACCTGCGGGCAAGAAGCCGGTGCTGGGGTGAGCGCTTCCCCCACAGCACAGCCCAAGCCCAGCAGCGAAGCCGCAACCACAGCAGCCAAGCGGGGGCGGGCGCAGAGTGCAGGTCACCAAGGCCACGCAGATTTTTGGGCCCCACAGTTTGGGTTTTGTTTTGTTTTTTTGTGTGTTTTGTTCTGTTTTTTTTTTTTTTTTGCAATCAAAACCAAGTGCAGACAACAACAAGCATGAGTGAGAAAAAAAACACACAAAGCAAACGAAGAAATGAGGGATTGCAGGACAACAAAAACATAAAAGCAAGACAGGAAAACACAGAGCGGAAAGCCAAGGCAAAGCACAGATCAGCATTAAATATCTCAAATGGGATCACAAGTAGCAAACGATTACAGCAAATAAAATAAAAAAGTTCCACTTAGACCCATACCATTTCATTTCAGTAATTAATGTTCCTTGATGGAAATAAAAAAAATCAAGAGGGATAAATATCTTGGGGAGGGAAGAATCGCTATTCTGACCATTATGTAAACATAGCTATCTAAAGGAAAAAAATCCACTATGGATTCAGTAGCACAAAGCAATCATTTTAAAAAAACAATAAGAGATCGTCCTTTTGATCCAAAGGAAGCCACAAAAGTAAAGAATGTGTTTTTCACCAAAAAGCCTGCATAAGCAGTTAAATACTGACTATAGCCATCGACTGACACATTTTAAAAGGCAAGGAATGGCACTGGTGTGTCGCAGGTACGTGGTCACCTTGGACCTTTGTACTTTGGTACAAAGATGAACAAATGGTGCAGAATGATGTTAAAAATCTAAAAATGGTGTAAATTTCAAGATTGTACACTGAGGAAAGTCCTATGCCCATCGTTACCTGCTTTTTGAGAATAAGGTGTTTTTAAAAACTTGAGTCCCAACTTATCCAAGGTTTCAGTGAGTAAAAAACTGAATTCTAATGACTACAAAGTATTAGGAATGCACATAACTTTTGTAAATAAAACGAAAAGTTTGAGTGACTTTTACAAAGCTAGAAATGCGCCTATAGCACACAAGCTCAGCGAGAAACACCAACCTGAGCTGGGCATCGTTAAAGAAACACAGGGAATTAAGCAGCCAGCCTTTCTATTAGTTTATCAGAGCCCCAAATAAACACTCCATGCAAGGTTTCTCATGGGCCGACTGCTCAAAACAGGAGTCAGATCCTGGTTAAGATAGTAGTGAATGCAATTTATGAGATTAAGGTCATTATTGGCAGGAGAAAGTAAGGCAGAAGTGCTTCATTTATTAGAGCCATACCCATCCTGTAATAAGTCAGTTTTTGTAGGGAAAAGTCTGGTGCAGCAGAGCTAATTTTGGAATTTCTCGTTTTTATTTGCTTACTAGAGGCAAAGTAAAGACTTGGGACCCTTGTTTTCAAACACTCCCAGGAGAACCACTTAAGGACTGGCTACAAAGGGAAACATTTCCAAAAAGATGTAAGCTGGCTAACAAGCTTTGGTTCAAAGTTTCCAGGTAGTTTTCAGAAAAGAGATAGTCACCAATTTCATGGACCAGCAGAAAGGCTAATTATAATTAATTAGTAAATCGCAGTTTTGCCTGAGGTTGGGTGAGCTATATACAGTGTTTGGATGGACAGAGAAGGGGGATTGGGATGCAGTCCCATCTCTGCCACCAATTCAGAATTACTGAACTTTCCAAGGCCTTGGGTTCCTCAGGCTTCTTTCTTATAAAAATAGGGGCTCAGACACCTGATACAATGCTGTTCTATTTTCTGATAGAAAATTTTGTAATTCTGCAAAGACAGAATGCGAAGAACAGAACTCGTGTTGTACAGCTGTTTTCAAGCACGCTGCCAATGAACCACAGCTGTGTGCGTGCTGGCCCATGCACGTGCTCTCCCTGGACACACGGACACACGGACCACGGGCCACACACGGTCAAGCTTACCTGTTCTGGTAACTGTAGTAAGTGGCATCACGAGGGATTGTGCACAGTTGTTTACCATAGCAACAGAGCGTCTGTGGAAAGAACTCCAGCTGCAAAAGAAACCATGCATTACATAGCACAGAGGCTGAAGGCCGAGTCTGAACAGTTACACTGGCAAACCAGAAACAGAAGCCAGCAACGCCGTGGTCCTCGCTCGTGTCACCCACACTGGGCTACTGCAATTCCCGAGACCGTTAACAGAAGGGAAACCCTCCAAGCCACCCTGAGGTGGGCGTAGCGCTCCCAACTTATCACAGAACTCAGCAGGACAAGCAGAGCTGGGAAATGTGAATTACTATGCCTGGAAAAACCGTTACGTGCCAGGCGGTTTGCACACAGACGGCTATGGTAAAGGGCTTGCTCCAGATGCGCTTGCAATGTGAGCGTTCAGGATTCTCATGGGTGGAGTTCTCAATACAGTTCACATCTGTGCAAAAAGTGTCTTTACAGAAAGTCCATCCTATATAATCAGACATTACCGGGTCCCACGCAAATAAGTATAAACAAGGCATTAAAGACCCTTAAAAGCCAGAAGTAGAACTTTCTTTTACCTCTAGATACCCTAGAAAATTTATAGCTAGGCCTGACAGTCATTTCTTACCTTTCTGCCACAGCAATATCCAAGGCTTTGCATGACTGGATCAATTTCTTGTTCAAAGACCTCAGACAGTTTGGAACAGTATTTGTACACTTGCGATGTCTTCCGATGATACAACCAGGCACTGTTGAACACAAGCCAAATATCATCCACATACTGCCAGGGCTCCTGATACTGTCCCGTGTCCAACTTCCTCTTGATGGTAGACAGATCCAGGGGGCTCTTGACAATGTCAAAGTCATCCTAAGGAGAACAAAACACCAAATGTTATCCCAGAGGCAGAATATTTAAGGCAGATGACTCAAGTACCCTCCTATTACCCCTAATTTTCCAAGTAATGTAGAGGCTGTGACTTCTCTCTATCACCGAAGAGTTGACTGACAACCATTATTTCTTTAAATCATTATCCATTTATTTCTGCCACCCCTCACTGCTTGCATTTGCTGTGTCCATTTGTTGTGTGCTGGTCTTCTCTCTCTTTTTTTTTAAAGGTTTTAAAAAAAATTTATTTCTCTCCCCTTTCCCGCCCTCCCCACCCCAGCTGTCTGCTCTCTGTGTCCATTCGCTGTGTTCTTTCTGTGTTTGCTTGTATTCTTGTCAGCGGCACCCGGAATCTGTGTTGCATTTTGTTGCATCATCTTGCTGTGTCAGCTCTCCATGTGCGCAGCGCCATTCCACGGCAGGCTGCACTTTTTTTTGTGCTGGGCGGCTCTTCTTCCGGGGCACACTCCTTGCGTGCGGGGCTCCCCTACGTGGGGACACCCGTGTGGCAGGGCACTCCTTGCGCGCATCCGCACTGCGCATGGGCCATTTCCACACGGGTCAGGAGGCCTGGGGTTTGAACCCTGGACCTCCCATGCGGTAGGCGGATGCCCTATCTGTTGGGCCAACTCCGCTTCCCCTGGTCTTCTCTTTATAGGAGTTACTGGGAAATGAACCCAGGACCTCCGATGTGGGAGGGAGACGCCTAATTGCCTGGGCCACCTCCTCTCCCTTTTAAATTATTATCTACAAAGATAGCGAAGCTGCTCGGAGAGCAGAAAGAGTAAGAAGCGGACACCAGGGCTGTGAGACACTCTCCAAACAACAGACACGTCTTCTGCTACGCCGCCAAGGGTCTCACCACGGCATGTGTGACAGTGCTTTAAAAGCCAAGACGACACAGATCCTTAAAAGGCTAGTTCCAGAAGGGGCAAGGGGCCTACACATTATTAAACTAAGCAGGGTGAACTTCAAACATTCTAACCAAAAGAACTTTTGGTAGAGTCAGTAAAGGGACGTTGTGATTAGATCACGTCAGTTAAGGGCCTTTAATTAGATTGTGGGACCCAGAGTGGGTTCCAATCCTTTTATTGGAATCCCTTATAAACGGAGGACTAGGGCAGCAGACGTGGCTCAACTGATAGAGCGTCCACCTACCATACGGAGGGTCCAGGGTTCGATACCCAGGGCCTCCTGACCCGTGTGGTGAGCTGGCCCACGTGCAAGGAGGGCAATGCCACGCAGAGGTGCCCACACACAAGAAGTGTGCCCCACAGAGCCGCCCCACGCGAAAAAAGTGCAGCCCACCCAGGAGTGGTGCCACACACACAGAGAACTGATGAAACAAGACTTGGCCCGGTGGTTAGGGCGTCCGTCTACCACATGGGAGGTCCACGGTTCAAACCCCGGACCTCCTTGACCCATGTGGAGCTGGCCCATGCGCAGTGCTGATGTGCGCAAGGAGTGCCGTGCCACGCAGGGGTGTCCCCCGCGTAGGGGAGCCCCACACACAAGGAGTGTGCCCCATAAGGAGAGCCGCCCAGCGCAAAAGAAAGTTCAGCCTGCCCAGGAATGGCGCCACACACACGGAGAGCTGACACACAAGATGATGCAACAAAAAGAAACACAGATTCCCATGCCACTGACAACAACAGAAGTGGACAAAGACGCAGCAAATAGACACAGAGAACAGACACCCGGGGTGGGGGGGGAGGGGAGAGAATAAATAAATAAATAAATCTTTTTAAAAAAAGAGAGAGAGGCAGTTTCCCGGTGCCGCCTGACAATACAAGCGGACACAGAAGAACATACAGCGAATGGACACAGAGAGCAGACAACAGGGGGAAGGGGAGAGAAATTAATAAAAATAAATCTTAAAAAAATAAATAAATAAACCGAGGACTAAAAGCAGGGACACGCAGAATGAAGCAGCAGAGAGAGAGAACCCAGAAACTGGGATCAATGGAACACAGAGGCTGAGAAGAAGCCACCTTTAGCCCAAAGGTGAAAAAGAGGCTCAAGGAGAAGGCAGAGACAAGCCACGTGTCACAGCTGAACTCGGAGAGCAAGGCAGCTGCCTGGAGGAGAATGCAGAGACCAGAGACCAGCTGCCTTTAGCCTGCCCAGCAGCAGGAGGCCAGGACCGCCAGCGGACTGCCTGGCTGAGGCAGCGTCTCTGACGATGGCTTGATATGGACATTTTTACAGCCGCAGAACCTGAAGCTTTTAGCCTAATAAATTCCCATTATAAAAGCCAATCCACTTCTGGTATGTTACACTTGCAGCCTTCAGCAAACTAGAGCAGGGAGGCTATGGGGACGACTGCTAATGGAGACAGGGTTTCTTCTAAGACGAAAGTGATCTATACCGATAGGGCAATGGCTAAGCAGCTGTGAGTATAGTAAGAACCAATGGTTTATATACTGTACATTGTATAATACATGAATTACATCTCAATAGGGTATTAAAAAAAATAAAACAGAAGTACCGCCACATACTTACAGGGATTCCCAGAAGCTGAGGGTCCACAGGTTGGCGGAAGGGAAGGGACTCTGGGTCCTGACGGAAAAGTGCCTCCAGAGTCGGCATCAACGCCTGCCGTAGCTCTTCTGGTTTGAAAACTAAACGATACATTTGAAGTTAGAATCAACTAAAGAAAAGACGACAAAAATATTCAGGTTTAATCTCTTAGAGTACCTTAAGAATCACAAAACATCAACTCGACTACACTGTCCCGTGGAAATATCTCTAAGGGCTCAGCTCCTGTTTCTAACTCCGGGGAGGGGAGCAGTGCTGTCTGCCTCAGGCAGTGCCAACGAAACAGCGTATCTCATCACCTTAAACATCCCATGGCTCAGCTAAACTTTTCAATCAGAAACTTGTTAAAATAAGAGTTGGCCAAGTAGAAACGGAACCCGAAATTTTTAAGGAGATTTCTCAAGACACTGGTGGTAGGACGCGATGTTGTCAAACGAGAACAGGAAGACGTCCTCACCCGTGACATCGGTATTTAACAAGTCGGACATGAAACCTGGCTGTCACCCAAGGAGTCAGAACCACCAGAGGCAGCAATCCCTCATAAAGATGATTGGTGTTTCAGAGTTTAGGAGAAGAGAAATTTAACTTTTTTGTTTTTAAGGAGGTACTGGGGATTGAATATAGGAAGCAGGTGCTCAACCACTGACCACATCTGCTCCCCAATAGGAGTTGGTTTTTTTCATTTGCTTGTTTTGTTTTTGGAGGTACTGGGGATCAAACCCAGGACCCTCATACGCGGAAGCAGGTGCCCAACCCCTTGAGCGACATCCACTCCCACATTTAACTATTTTTAATGACAAAAAATTTAAGTCTAAAAACAGAGAATGAAATGGCTATTGCTAGACTATTAGACTTGTAGTTGATTAAACTATGTTCACACATATTCTTAGTATGTTTCTCAAAAGTATAGGAAAGATTTGTACGTGAGTCCCAAATGGTGTTAATTTATGTTACTATTCAAGAAGCTAGTCTTTTTTTTAAAGATTTATTTTATTTGTTCCATTTCCCCCCCCCACCCCCCGTTGTTTGTGGTCACTGTCTGCTCTCTGTGTCCATTTGCTGTGTGCTCTCTGTACCTGCTCATCTTCTCTTTAGGAGGCACATCAGGAACCCACCCGGGACCTCCCATATGGGAAAGAGGCATCCAATCACTTGAGCCACCTCAGTTCCCTGGTTTGTTGTGTCTCTTATTGCCTTCCCCCTTTGCCTCCTTGTTGCATCATCTTGCTGCGCCAGCTTGCCGTGCCTGCCGGTTGTGCCAGTTCACCTTCTCCAGGAGGCACTGGGAACTGAACCCAAGACCTCCCACGTGGCAGGTGGGAGCCCAATTGCTGGAGCCACAACTGCTTCCTGAGCTAGTCTTTTTATGGGTTCGATTTTGAGCATTACAGTCTGAGCAACGGCCTGATTTCTTCTATACACAAATTAATTTTACCTTCAGAACAGCATATTGGTAGTACTTTAGATTAAAAACTTCAAGGTATGAGGGTGTGGGTGGTTGTCATGAAAAAAAATCAGGCTAAACAGATGAGAGGCTTTTCTGTTTCTCGTACATGGTTTCGCTCAAAATAAACATAACTTGAGAAAAGTGATTCTTAATAGTAAGATGGGGGTTTGCTGCTGCCTAAATTAAAATAAACAAAATTTACTTTTAAATGAAAATAATTTTTAAAATTCAAAGGTTTTGTATTACTGAAATACTCATTATCTTCTCCAAGGACAGCCACTCATCCTTGAGTAAATCTTACATTGCTCACATCCTGAGTTCTACTCCAAATAGTAAGTAAACTAATTTCTGTATCACTTAAAGTTTAACACTTTATGCCATGCCACACTGTTTGCTCAGCTCGACCCACTAATTTCCAGCAGAACTGTTCAAAGCGGAGACCAGATCTGAATTGGTCTGCCTGGGTTCACATCCCAGCCCAGGCACTAAACCAGCTGAGTAACCTCGGCAAATTACATAACATTTCTAGGTTTCAATTTTCCTACCTGTAAAATAGGGATCAAAAACCTCTTCGAGTAGTTGTGAAGTTATTAAATGAAGCAATGCAGGTATCTGGCATAGTATGTGGCACATAGTAAATGAACAATAACTATCCGCACTGTCGGAGTCGCAGACCCGAAGGGTATCGGGAATGAAAGACAGAGAGAGACTGGGATCCGGGGATCCTGGGAGGCTGAGGCAGGAGGCGCGCTTGAGCCCAGGCGTTCTGGGCCGCAGTGCGCTGTGCCCATTGGGGGTCCCCGTTAAGCTGGACATCAAGATGGTGACCTCCCGGGAGCGGGGGACCACCAGGTTGTCTGAAGAGGGGTGAACCGGCCCAGGTCGGAAACGGGGCAGGTCAAAACTGGCGTGCCGATCCGGAGTGAGGCCGCACCTGTGCACGGCCGGTGCTCTCCAGCCTGGGCAGCGCAGCGAGACCCCGTCTCCTCATCCCCGGGTTTGATCCTTTTCGCCGGTACCCAAATTTGCTCTCCATTTTGTGAAATGACAAGAGCATAGCCTCGCCCCCATACTTTGATCCTGCCTTTTTTCCATTCATGGCTTAAAATATCTTTCCAGAATATCGGTTGATCTTCATTTCCTGTGTCCACTGTAGATGTCTGACATTTTCCAAAGTGACATTCCGCAGGTGTCAATGAATTATAAACATTAAGAAAATTTAAAGTAAATAAAGCTTTTGCCGATTGATCTTTTGGTGTAATAATACCATCATATTGTTGGTGAGCTCGTTAGCAAGTAACATCTAGCCAAAATGGCCGCTAAGCATACATAATGGCTATCACAAACGGCACCGCCCTTCTTCCTCGTCATCTTGCTGCCAGAGAAGCCCGCGCGCCAACTTCAAACCTGCCTCATCCAATCAGTAGCCGCTTCAAATTACCCAAGCCCCCTTAGCCTAGCCATAATTGCCACGTCACCTCAAGCCCCCACCCCTGCCTATATAAGCTGTACCACTTCCCCAATAAACCAGACCTGCGCCACGAGCCTGCGTCTCCGGGGTGGTTACTGTGTGATTAACCTGGCTGTGTGGTACCGGGGCCCCGTCATCACTCACAACCCGTTCGAGAAGTTCGCCTCACCGAGGTGAAAGCCGTCTAGCTAACCGCCACAGGGAACAGCAACACATATTACTACTGTTACGACTGTCTCCAGCATTCTAGTTGAGGGTATTATTAATATTTTTTTCTTTTCTGGAAGAGAGATCGGGTTTAGAGTTTGGTAACCTCATATACCCACCCAACCCTGAAAAACGATGGGTATGAATGACCCAGTGGTTGCAGCAAGTCAATACACCTGAAACAAAGAAAAGTTGTTTTCCAACACTGATACTAAGCGGTCAGCTCAGAGCACCCAGCTTGGCGAAACGCAGTGCCGTGCATCCCTCTCTAACACCCAGGAAGCCTGATCTCACACTCCGCTACTTGGTTTCTTCCCTGAAACTTACTCTTCCTCTTGGACTGTCCTGGAGCTGGAGATGACTGGGTGGTTGAAGTGCTTGGCTGCTCTTCTTCCTCTTTTACTTCAGTTTTTAATTCAGGGCCTCTCTCTGCTGTTTCTGTAGCTTCCCCATTACAGTCTTCCACTTTACTCTAAAAAAGGCAAGAATTTTCAGTATTCCAAATACCCACCTGGGAAGTAACAAGATCACAATCATGTTATCTCCTCTCCCCTGTGGACATATCTGAAGATCCTTTCTTACACGGGAATCACGGAAATGAGACCTAATTAGAATACTGTGACATGATTTTTTTTTTTAAACTTGGGTTTCTAGGCTAACATCTTAACAAAATCGACCCAGTAACTGCCCTCCTCTCACCTCTGGAATACCTCCTGGCTGAGCAGCTGCTGGTTCTGGTTGATCCACTTCCATGTTAGCCTCCATTTTCACTTCCTGTGAAGGCCGCTTCTCAGGAATGGTCTGAGAATTCACTTCTGTGCTGCTAGTAGATGGACGGTTTGATACCAGCCCTTCAATGCTTACAGCTGGCTGAGAAAGCTGGGCAGAAAGGAGGGAGGAAAAAAACAAAAAGTTCACCCATTATACAACCAAATTTTAGGCTACAGAACAGGATGGCCCCCCGTTTTTCTAGGCTAGTGTCATTATTTCATTAATGATGCTTGTACATATTCTGCCTACTTCACCCCTTTAAGTAAACAGTGGTTAAGAACAGGCTACGAAGACTTGCAAATACAGGTTACCTAGCCATGAGACAGACAACAAACGTTTCTCTGGTAGCTATCATTCTGTGGGATAAAAGTTACAAAGATGATTGTCTCACAGGAGCTTATATTTAAATAGAAACGGAAGGAAGGAAAAAAAAGGACTTTTTTTTGGTGTTTAACTTTTCGTTGGGAGGTTGTGATTGTCCTGAAAAGTAGAGAGAACTATATGAGGCACTCCCGGGCTGGGTGGTCGTCTTGAATCGCCAGGTTCTAACCGCCTACTTTCCTCAGCATGTGCCAAGAATGCAACACTAGCCGGCAATCGCTACGCTTCCCCAAGTCTTCCAGTGTGATGTCTCATAAGAGGTTAGTGATTTCAGGAGAAAACCCAAAATAGGATAAAGTGAAGTGGATGCCCAGACTCCTCTCTGCACTTGCCCGTCCTGGACAATTAGAGGCTGGGATGACCAGCTGACAACGAACGGTGTTTTAGCAGGTGACTCACAGGACTTCCCACCTAACAGGAGAGGACTCCAGTGTTAGAAGGAACTTATTAAATAACGAGCATAACGTTCAAAGCTGTCACACAATGTTCTATTAACAAGGATTCCATTACTAGATAAGATTTTGTATTTCTCTTTTATGCGTGACCAGCCTCAAACAAGGAAGCTAGCTGTGAGTTTGCTCCAGACCCATAATTCTATCATTTTTAGATCCTGCTATTTTAATTTTATATCGAGTATTATTAGCGCAGACTGCTTGAAAGATTCTTGAGTGTATGTGAACCACTTGGTGCACTACACGATACCCTAAACAAGCAGCAGGGGGTCCTCTCTCCTTCCACGTCTTTAGGAGTCAGAACACAACGTGAAGCTCACCATGGCCAAAGCCAGACGTAAACAAAGTGCTGTGAGCTCCTTCTAAGTAAGTTAAGTTCTACAAAAGGAAGGAAAAACAGAGGAAAAGAAAACTGCTAGCTAAAATGAGATTCCAGTCTAACTGGTAAAATAGTTGATGTGGGCTATGGGTGGCAGGCTCTTTGTCTCTTCAGAGATAACCTAAACTATCTGTGACTTGTGGGTGTGGGATGATGAAAGGTTGCAGACCTGCCCTTGGTGAGCAGGAGACAGTTTAACAATGCAAGGTCTATAAACTTTAAGTATTCAGGGGAAATGCAAAGTAAATATGCTAAAAGCTTACTAAGATGTGGAAATATATGCCAATTCAGGCCTATTGAGAACTGAAACAAAAGGACCATTTGGCCTTTCCTCTCTATATAAAAGGGACTAAAAAATCTTGTTCGGGGCTCGGGATTCAAACAGAAAGTTCCTGAGTCCAGCCGGCCATCAATAAACCATTTTTCCTTCTCAAAATCATTCCTGAGTCCTGGCCTCTCTATACTCAAGTAATTGAACTTCTCTCAAATTCTACAACATAGTGAGAGATGAAACAACAGGGAAAGGAAACATCACAAAAGTAACACGCTGTAACAATTCCACTTTAACCACATCTCTGCTCACTGGAGTTGCAGGCTGTTGCTGTAAATTCCTTGGGGTCTCTCCGCCAGGGCAAGATGCCCGCTTCAAGCCTCCAAAGGAAGAAGCTCTCGGCGGGCTAAGGCAACAGAGTTTAAGCCACTGAGGCACACTTAGCCACATAGGCACCCCTTCAAACGCACCGGCCGAATGAACCGAGATACCTTGATGGGAGAAAGCTAGTCCGTTTATTGTAAAGGGGGACTATCTTATACTCTTTTTTGAAGGATCGTGTAAAAGGTTGATTGGATGATATCGAGAGGGGTGAGCTGCACGTCAGAGCTCTAGTGCTGCTTGCTGGGCTCTTATTGGGTCTGTGCTCACTCGGTTTCAGTTGCCTTTTCCTGGAAACGGCCAGTTTCCAGTACATGCTGAGTCATTGCTTTAGGCGCCATTTCATTACTTCCGCGCCGTTTTCTCCAGGCGCCATTTTGTTGTTTTGTTTCCTTTTCGTGCCGTTTTGGTAGGACTTTCCACCGAGGGGTTTTTTGCTGGAGTAAGAAGCATTTTCAACCAAAATTCATAGCTTTGTAAACTGACAGAATGTCCTGAGAAGGTTATTTGGCAATTGTTAACGAATAAAAAGCTTGTGGACATATTCTTTGACTAAAGATTTCTACTTCTGATAATCTGTCTTATAGTTTTATAGCAACGTACAGATATTTGTGTGATAATGTTAAAAGAAGCAAAAAACCGGAGCCAAAATTAAGGGACTTAACTACTGACAGGCACAAACTTTCATTAGCATAAAATTGTGCGTATGAACACAGGCACCTAAGAACAGCGCCTCTTAGAGGGATGCGAGGCAGTGTCTGGGTTTTGTGAAACACTTGTTTTTTACTGACTCCTGCTCCTCGATGGCTTGAATAGTTCTATGTGCACATATTACTTCCGAAAACTTTAATGAATGTTGTTTCTCTAAATGAAGAAAGATACTCTTGCCTTCATTCAGCCAAGCTTCCTTGAGTGCTTGGGTAGAACTCTCTATTTAACAACAGGCCAGCTCTCTGAAACATAGTTGCTAGAAGTATTTCTGAAATATATTGTGTCATCCACAATTCTGTATTTGTCACTGTAAAGAACTCCATGTGAAGATATTCCTTTACAGAAAAGTTATTTGTTTGAAGGCAAAAATAACAGTGCAATAAGGTAAAAGAAAAAGTGAATACTCTCTATTATGAAGTTGCTTATCTTACTACATGAAAACAGCACAACATTCCAAAGCCTCCAAGTCGACTTAATACCGGGCATATGATTGCAAGCAATGACTCAATCTTAACTTGAGAAGGAATAACCTTACGCAAGCTGGTTTTTTAAAAAAGATTTATTTTATTATTTCTCCCCTCCCATTCCCCCTTTCCCCCCATTGCCTGCTCTCCGTGTCCGTTCGCACTCTCATTAGGCGGCTCCAGGAGCCGATCCTGGGACCTTCCAGGCTGGGAGGCAGGTGGTTAGTCTCCTGCACCGCCTCAACTCGCTGCTCCTCCGCAGCCTCTGATCCGCTCTCCTCTGTGTACCTTGCCGCAGCATCTTGCTGCCCCAGCTTCTTCGCCACTGGCCGGCGCTGGGCGTCATTCCCACGCAGGGCGGCACTGCTGCACAGGCCGTCATTCCCACGTGGGCCGGCACTTTGCATGGGCCATCTCGCTGCGTGGGCCAGCTTGCCCTCACCAAGAGGCCCCGGGCATCGGACCCTGGACCCCCCATATGGCAGACAGGAACCCAACTGGTTGAGCCACATCCGTCTCCCATATATAAGCTCGTTTTTAAGAAAAGAGTGAGCATTCACTTGAGAAGTCAAAAATGAACACAAAAAGAATTAAGAGAACCTAAAAAAACAGCAAGAGAATAGATGCGGTTTGATCCAGTTTACGTCCCCGCAGATCTTCTGCAGCTCATTTAACGTGCAGTTTTGTGGTGTTAGAGGAGGTGGCGAGGGCTTGATGCCCGTATTGATAAGCTATTTTAGAAAGCTGAAGGGCGGTTTAGTTTGCACCTTTTCGGGGGCGATTTGTAGTCCTCACTGTTCTAGATTGTGGAGTAACACTTTAAAACCGTTTGTTAGGTGATTTTGATTAGGGTGTGCTATGAGAATGCTATCCATGTAGTGGATGATTTGGCAGTAAGTTTGCAATGGTAACGTGGCAACGCCCACGAAATTTTGACATAGAGGGGACAGTTTTTCATGTTTTGGGGGAGGATTTTCTATTGGTACTGTTTAGTGGGTAGAGCACGGTTAACTGCCGGAACTGTGAAGGTGAAATATTGGCGATCTTGTTTATGCAGTGGGATGGAAAAGAAACAATCTTTTATGTTTATGATAAAAATATAACCATTTTTGTGTACAGCTGAGGGATGAGGAGATCTGGTTGTGGTGAGCTCATTGTTTCCATGAGAGTTGACGGCTTGTGAGTTATGAAGAAAGCGCCATTTGCTCGTTGTTCTGTTTTTTTGTATAATAAATGCAGGAGTTTTCTGGGGCTGGCCCTGGGCTCTGTGAGCTTAAGGTTTGGCTGTTGTTGGACAAGGGTTTTCTTACTTTGACATTTAGAGCACTGGGCAGAAATCATACCTCGTAACACTCGCTGCGGGCTTCTGCGATGCTTTGTTTTAATTGAACAGTTGGATTCCCTTGGTTTGCACTAATTTTAAGTCTGCTGCGAGGCTCTGGCTGAGGGGAGGCGGGGGAAACCCGGCCCTGGAGGGAGGGGCGAGCGGGGGGGAACGGAGGGCAGGCTCCCCCCGCGCCCCCCACGCCTCCTCTGGGCCCACGGCGAGCGCGCGCAGCCCGGGAGATCCGCCGGAAGGGCCCGCGCGCGCCCAGAGTTGCTGCCGCCGCCACCCCGGGGACACCGTCCCACCCACCCCTGGCCACCACCGGAGCCCCCGGCCCCGCCGCCGCCACAGGCCGCCCCGCCGGGGACCCCGGGGAGGGGGGCGGGGGTCCGGCGGCGGCGGGGGGCGCGCCGGGGAGGGTGTGCGGCCCTTGTGTCAGGGCCGGGGCTGGGGGTCCCCGGAGCCCCCAAAGGCAGCGCGCGGGGCTGGGGCAGGGGCGACGCCGGGAGGGCGCGCGTTGCTCCGTGAACTCTGCAGCGCATGCGCTCTAGCAGGGCAGCGCAGGCCCGGGGGTCGCGCAGGGAGGTGGAGAGCCCGGGGGGGCGCGGCTGTGGGTCCCAGGACTGGCCACGGGCTGCCCTGGCGCTGGACGTGCCTCCTCCCGGGGGCGCGGGGGGCGCGCAGCGGGCGCAGGAGGGGAGCTGCCCGCGGGGGCCGCTTACCCGAGGGTCAGCTGTGAGCCCCTCCTCAGGCCCCACCTGTTGAACGAGGGGCTCGTCGGGGCGAGGACGAGGGAGATAAACTCGCTCCACGGGCTCAGGACGCGCGTCTGCTTTCCCGAGGCTGGTGGGTGGGGGGCTCCGCGCGGAAGGAGAGGCGGGCTGGGGGCCTTGGCTCCGTGCCCGCGCGCCATCTTTTGGGTGCGCCCAAAAGCATGTGGACTAGCGAGTGTGCCAAGTCCCTGGAGGAACCCAGCGTCCCCCAACTTCAGAATGACTGAATTTATATAGGTTGGATCCCTTGTTGTGCTTTCAGAAATATTACACCAGGCAGAGCAGGTGTAGCTCGGGGGTGAGCACCTGCTTTGCATGTTTGAGGTCCCAGGTTCCATCTCTGGTACCTCCTAAAAAAAAAAGTTAAATGATTAATGCAGTATCATAAGGCAATAAGGTTTTTCAAAATTACACCAGAATAAAGATTTGGAAAGCAAAACAGAACAGAGCTGATGTGACTTACCAGGGGACAGAGAGTGGACTATTAGTAATTAACCACAAGGAAAAGAAGAGAAATTGGATACCTACTGCACAAAAAGTCAGTTCCAAGTGTATTGAAAAAACGTGAATTTAGAACACGGTATTTGGTTTAACATCATTAGATATATTACAATATATAATAGCAAAAAAACCTTGCAAAGAAATTTTAAATCTTATATTTCCTTTAGTGGTATTGTTTGTAGTGGTTGGTGTTGGAATTATTTTTCTGAAGCTATTTAAACATGTAAGCTAAAGACAAGATTACATTAATATAATATTTATATTGTTGTTGTTAGACACCCAAAATTCTCATATAAGAGAAAAGAGAACAAGTACAAAATTAAAGAAGCGAAGATGTTAAATTTGAACTGGAAATAGCAACAGGTTTCCAGCAGTGACCCCTAACATAAACCACAGACTTTAACTAACAAAGCTGGGACGGGTTGGACTCCTCTAGGGTCTCGGCTGTGTCACATCAAAGAACTTAAGAACATGCCAGGCTAGTTAGGCCAGAACAATTAACTTATTGGAAAATGGGGGAAGAGAACAGCTTTCTGAGAAATGGGAGAGAAGGATGGAAGGGCACCCCGAGACTTGGGGCAGGCGCCTCTAGGCAGAGCGAGGGAAGTGGGTTGTGGGTCATTGTAAACTAGTAACTATTCTGCCCCTTGCTCTGTCAGGGGAGGGGCCCCAGCAGCTTGCTGTTCTGATTGGTCACCCCACCCGTCAGTTCCCCAAGGGGCCAATGGTGCGGCCCCTGGAGGGTGTGGGGCTTTCCCTTTATCCTGAACTCGCTCTCCCTCCACACGGGCTTCCCGCAGGGCCCCTCCAGCGCCCTCCGGTGGGGTCTTTCCCCAGGGGGTTTCCAGGGGGGTTCCGTGGCCACGTGTTCCCTGGTCGTGTTTTCTGACAGGTCTTCGACTAGTCTCCCCTTTCAATAGTACAATTATTAAAAAGTGCTATGATCACTTGAACGAATGTTCCACAGCAACGCAAGGGGTGGGTGGGAACCCTGTATTTTATGCATGATTGTTCTGCAAACCCAAACTTCTCTAATAAAGAAAAATAAATATGTAAACATATTTTCCCCCTAGCTCTATTCATTGAAAAGGCCTAGACACAAAGTGGCAATGGACTCCTAGAGCACCCATTTTGGGTTTCTAAATGCCATTTCCTTATTTTAAGGAACGATGACATTGTAGAAAAGTAGCTGACTTTGACCTGGTGCAAAAATGTATACGCTGAGCCTGGATATCTTGTGCCAGAAAATAATTGAATTAAGTGTTCATAGGTTATTGGAGTGATGTCAAAAGAACCTAGCAGGCAGATGATTGATTCTGTTGGGGGGGTGATAAAGGTGGTGAGAATGTGCAGAGAATTTTCTTTCTTTATTTAGAAATACCTATTAAAGTATTTCGATGTGTCCTAAAGTTTAAAATTCTTCAGCAAAAAATAATGATGAAGGGGCTCCCACTAATCAAAGACTGATGACTGAAATTGATGGAAATTCATTAAATATATAAAAATCTATGAGTCCATAATGATGCATTAAAAAGAAACGAAACAGAAACAAAAAACAAGGGCTCATCTGCCACCATCCGAGATGATCTTTACACAGATCCCTTACTCTGAAATGGGTCACCAAAGAGGAGGAATCAAGCATTCACCGGCCTTTCCAGTAGCAACTGCAGTTTTGGGTAAGCAATAGCCTTAGTTTACAACAGAAAGCACCGCTTTGCAGAAGAATGACTGCCCCAAAGTGAGGAAGGAATTAGAAAATTAGAAAGTCAAAGGATGCTAAACCCTTTAGGCAAGAGGTTAATGGGGAACTGGAAATTTACCTATTACCAAAGTACTAGCCCTCAGGTTACTTGCTGGTTGCAAAGTAGAAAGGGATTCCCATGCGTGCAGACAGGAAAATTACAGAAGACTCTTCAAAGTCCAAATACAGGGACGCAGATGTGGCTCAACCACTTGGGCACCTGCCTACCACATGGGAGGTCCCGGGTTCGGGTCCTGGTGCCTCCTAAAGATGAGCGACGCTGCCCCAGCCACAACGAGAGATGCCACGAGCCAGCGGACACGGCAGCCCATGGAGAGCGGGCCACTGGGCACTTGCCTCCTCTGTGGGAGGTCCCGGGTTCGGGTCCCGACGCCTCCTGGAGAAGGTGAACAAACAGTGAGCAGACGGAGGGGAGAACCATCTGGGGGAGGGGGGGATAAATAAAGAAAAATAAAGTAAATAAAATAAATTTTTTTTTAAAGTGCAAAGTATAGCAACTTTGCAAAGTACAAAGTATATGCACAAAGTATAGCAACGTTCTGTTGATGTCCAGCATAGACATTCTTTCTCCCCACACACTCTAAAGACCAATTCCTGAGACCCCTGGGGTTTCAGAGAGAGAACGAGTTATTTGTTTGTGCAAAGACCGTCAGCGGCCTTGTGGCCCCAAAAACTGCCTCCTGGATCTGCTGAAATCCTAACATTTTATCACATCTGGGTGCTAAGGAGTAATTGGGGTGAGCTGGACACAGGTTCCTCCACAGCAAACGTTAGGGTATGCACAGGACGCGGTGGGCACCTAGCCAGGGGGCCTCACAAAGTGACGGGGTCCCAGGGATCCAGGTCCTGGGGAGAGGACACGGAACAAAGGCAGCCCCAAGGCTGCACACATGGACATTAAACAGGAGGCAGAGTGGTCACCTCCTCAAAAGAAACGCTCACATACAAAGGCAAGGTCCTTCCAGAACGATCTTCACCACGGCAGGAATTCAGCTGGAAACGGCGTATACAAAGCATGAGGTCAACCTCGCCAGGTGCAGAGGTTCCAGGTGTTACCTTTGGCTATTTTATAATTTACTGGAAGTAAAAGGCACCTATATAATGATGTAGTAATCATAATTATTTGTTAATTCTTAACCCTCAGTTAGACGGTTAAATACATTGGAGATAAATACGTGCATCGCACAACGATAATGTAAGTCCAGGGAGTGAAAAGCACTCATTAGAGTGAAGAACGCCCTGGGGAGGAGGGAGAACGCGAGGCTTGGAGAGACAGAGATTAAAAAGGATTAATAAATTCTGTTATCCTAAGCTGGGTGGTGGGTACAGGTGCTTGTTTTAGTGTTGTTGTTATTATTACCACATAGATCTTTTATTATTTTGTGTGCATAAAACAATCACTTTTAGAATGTATAATGTCCAGACCACTGGGAATGTGAGGTAGAAGAAAACAAAGAAAATGCAATCAATTCAAGAGTAGACAGAAGGAAAAAAAAAAGCCAAGAAAAAGTACAGTAAAAGCTCGACCTAAGATGTTAGAATTCAGACATATGACCACTCACAACAAATGTACATGGGCTAAACCTGCCAGTTAAAAGACAGTGATTTTCAGGCTGGATGGAGGGACTCCTCAGGCACCAGGTCTCTGTGTTCTATCAATTCGGCAACAAAGTGAATCCCAGGATGCCTCAGCTCCTCGGGCATTTTCCGTCCTAAGGTAGATCCCAGGTCGACAAAGCCCCAGCTCTGAGTCCCTGAGGGGGTCAGGAGAGGGCAGTAAGTAAAGGGCTTGGGCCTGGAGGCTGGGGTCACTTCCCCCGGGCTCCTCCCTGGGACGCTCGGGGCAATAGCAGGGTCCCCCTCTGCCCAGTGGCCACTGGCTTCCCAAGGCTCGGTTCCGAAGCACCACAGCCGGGCAGCTTGCTCCTTCCAGGGCTGGGAGCCGGGGGTCCGAAGCTGAGGGGTCAGCAGGACCACGCCCCTTCTGAGCGCTGGGGCGGACCCTTCCTTCCCTCTTCCGGCACCCCTGGCCGTCCTCTGCTTTTAGACTCACACCCCAGGCCGCCCTCCGTGTGCCCGGGCCATCTCCGCCTTCCTCCTACCAGGCACCTGGCCCTGGATTGGGGCCCACCCTGAAGCCAGGACCTTTTCACCCAGAAATCCTCGCCTGGACCCTTCCTGCAAAGACCCTGTTTCCAAACAAGGTTGCGTCCACAGGTTTGGGGCTGAAAGTTCAGCACACCTGCTGGGGCTCAGTCAGCCGGCTGGCTCACGAGGCACGTCCAGCTGATCACCTGCTGGCTCTTTCCCCGCAGGTGTGTTCTCCTCCGTTTCTCTTCATGGAACCCCCCCAGACGCTGAGACCTGGTGGCAGGATCAGAGGCCAGCGAGCTCGAGTGCTGAGGGCGCAGAGCGCGATCTGTGGGTGGGTGGGCAGGGAGGACGGGGGTGGCTGGGAGGCGGCCCTCCCGCGAGAGACCTCCAGGCAGCCGAGGAGAGTCCTCCGAGCCCCGGCCACGTGTGTCACGGGGGACAGAGCGTTTCCGTCCAGCCGTCCTGAGCCGGGTTACCTGCACACTCGCCCAGAGTCCCCGGAGGCCCAGCTGTGGGTGGGGCCTGGGCCGGCGGACATGGGGCCAGCAGCATTCGGGCACCTGGTGACCGTCTGGGGACAGAGGCGAGACCACCCCCGGGCCAAAGCGGGCAGAGCGGAGGGCCTGGCGGGGCATTCTTTCCTGGTCACCCTCCCCTCCGCGGGGGCTGCCACCTGCCCGAGGGGCGTCCACCCCCCTTGGTGGCCCTCCCCCATGGTGCCCGAAGGCCAGCACCCTGGACAGGGGCCCCGCCCTCTCAGGCAGTTCACAGGCAGCGTCCCACCCTGGGAACTGGGGCTGCGCAGCGGCAAACTCTAGCCAGTCCTACCTTTACAGGTGGGCCAGGAAGGGCCACCTGCCTTCTCCAGGGTGGAGGTCCTAGCCTCCCCCTTCCCCAGCCTCCCTCGCCGCGAAGTGAGGCCCTGTGACTGAGCTGCAGATCCTGAGAGGTGGGTGGGGATCTCTGATAGGTCCCTTCTGCTCTGCTGGAACACAGAAGCAATGGCCGAGCTCCAGCAGCCATACGGGGTCGCGAGGCCAGCCCTAGGCATCTGGAGCTGAGCGCCAGAGGCAGCCTGTGTAGCCAGAGCCATTGCCAGCCCCGGCTGCCACGAGAGAATTAAACCATCTTGCCTAAACCACTGCGACGTGCAGTCCAGCCCAGCCCCTTCAGAGGCCTGTGACTGAGGGGGAGAAAGTTCTCAGGCTGTGTCCGGAGCCCGCCCACCCAGGGGAGGGGGGCACTCAGGAGAAAGAGGAAGTGGTGGAGGGGAAGCGGCGGGTGCAGAGCGGGCAGGTGGGTGCGTGGCGGAGCGGCCGCTGAGCCTGCCACCGAGCGCTGGCCGAGCAGGATGGACGCCAAGGAGGCGCCCTCGGAGGTGGGTGAGCGGGGACGGGGGCGGCGGGAGGCCCGGGAGGGGGCTGCGCTCAGCCTGCACGTGCGCCCAGAGCTGGGACGTCGCCAGCCCCCCGGCCGGGCCTGCGGACGACCTGTCCCTCCCCCCATTGTGCGGCAGAATCCAGGGGCCTCAGGGTCACGGGCACATGGACGGTCCAGGCCCTGCCCCCGGCCGGACCAGCAGCCCCCAGGCACAAGTCCAATCTCGCTGGGCCGCCCCCGGGCTGCAGCGGCCTGGCACCTGCCCCCCCCCGCCCCGCGTGAGACGTCACCGTCGGTGGGTCTCCCCCCGGCACCCCACCCCAGGCCCGGGGGCCGCAGCGAGCGAGCAGGTCTGCAGGTCCAGCAGGCCCCCCCAGGCCCCAAGGATCCGTCCTGCCCAGCAGGAGGCGGGGGGGGGTGCTCTCCAGGCTGGGCCTCTGTGGCCCGGGGAGGGGTCCCACCAGGCTCCAGGACCGCCCAGCAGGGGAGGGACAGCCCCTCCAGGGATGCTCAAGGCCGGGGCCAGCCCAGGCGCGGCCTTCACAGCAAAGACCTGTTCTGAGAGCTGGCCAGGGGGCTGTGTGGTGACCCTGTCACCAAGGAGGCTGGATGCTGGACCGAACGCCCCTGCTGAGGGGACTCTCCAGGCCGCGGGGTGGGGAGGCGCCCTGAGCTCTGCGGGGAGGGGGAGGGGAGGCTGGGCCACGGCGTCTGCACCCCCAGGCCCCCCCAGCCACTCCCGCCCTCGCGGTGCAGACGGCCCCCAGCCCCCACTCCTGATCCTGCAGCTGGCGGCCTGGGCCCCGGCTGGCTCCAGCACAGCGCCCGGAGCCCATCTAGGCAGTGCAGTTGCACCCGGGGCACCCAGAGCGGGGGTACCTGCCACCCAGCAGGGCCCAGGACCCTCGAGGAGGCCCCTGCACAGGGGGTCCCGTCCAGCCCACGCCGGGCCCGCCGGGGGAGGTGACCCCTCTGCCCGGTCCGTGCAGCCTCCGCCCCCATCAGGCATCACGCCCCCGGGACCAGGTCCTGGCGGGAGGCGGCTGTTCACTGTCTGCGAGGAGGCCCGGCGCAGGTGAAAGCAGAAACGGCGTTTTCGGTTGTGGTTGAAACAAGGAAGTGCGCTCAGTGGCCAGACCCCACCGAGAGCGGGAGCACGGGGCCTCGGGGAGCGTGGGGTGCAGGGAGGGCTCCAGCCTCGGGGCTCCCTGGAGGTCGCCTGGTACTGCCCGGCGGGGGAGGGGCGCGCGGCCTGGCGGGGCCCCAATCTGGGGTGCACCCTCAGGCCGCCCTGGGGAGGCTCCTGGGGGCTCGGTAGGTGCCTGGAGGGGCCCCCACGGGCGGCTGTGCCCAGCGCCCACCTGTCAGGGGTGGGGGCTGGAGCTGCTGGTGACGCCAGGCCCCCCGTGCAGGCAGCGCTGAGGCCTCTGCAGAGACCAGCCGCGGGCCCCACGTGGGTCTGCTTCACGCCCCCGCACAGACCCCGGGACAGAGCGGCCAGCCTGGTAGGACTGGGGGACCCGGAGGGGCTGGGGGCCCGGCAGCCTCACTGGTCCTAGCCGGAGGGGCCAGGACAGGCCGGAGCCAGCGGTGGGGTGTCCCAGGGAAATGGGGGGCACGCGGACCTGCGGGGGGCCTGGGGCCGGGTCCCCTCGTCCAGGGCCTCCCCCCGAGCTCAGGCCAGCCTGTCCTGGGCCGGCAGGACCCCAAGGCCGCAGCGTCGAGCCCCCGCCCCGTCCACAGGCACAGGTGCTGGGGGCCCTGGCCGTGCTGTGTCTGGGGGTCGTGCTGTGTCTGGGGGCCGTGACTGTGTCCCGCCTCCTGGGGCACGCGCCTGACCCGCCCACCCGGGACTGCCCCGGGGAGGGGCCCCCTGGGTCCTGGGGCCGAGGCCCCCACCTGGCCTGGGAGCCCCCGAGAGAAGAGAGACGGGACTCCAGGGGGAAGGAGCAGCACTCGTGCCGGTGAGGGGGCGACGGGCCTGCGGGGTCTGGACCCCCAGCACCGCCCCTAGGAAGGTGGGGGTCCAGGGAGGGAGGCAGTGGGGGCAGCGGGGAGGGCCGGCCTGGGCCTAGGAGGATGGGAGCAGGGGCTCTTGGCTGCGCACACATGCTGGGCACGGCAGACGCCTCCCAGGCCCACCCGAGGGCTCCCCACCCCTCCCCGCACTCAGCCATCCCTGCCTGGCCCCCCAGCCCCCACGGGGAGCGTCCTGGAGGCAGCTGGCCTCCTCCTGGCCCAGCCCCTGCTCCCCCGGGCGCCCCCACCCTGCCTCTGCAGGGCCACCCAGGCCACCGCCTGCTGCTCGGCTGCCCCTCTCTGCACCCTTGGCCTGGCGTGGCCAGTGGGGACAGCTGGCTGCGAGGCGCCCGGGCAGCTCCTGGGCCCACGCTCGGGCTCTCTCGGCCCCACAGACTCGTGCTTGTGGAGAGCATCCCCCAGGACCTGGCGCCCGCGGCCCGCAGCCCGGCAGCCCAGCCCCTGGCCCACGCCTGGCTGCAGCTCCTGGACGCGGCCCAGGAGAGCGTCCACGTGGCCTCCTACTACTGGTCCCTGACCGGGCCCGACATCGGGGTCAACGACTCGTCAGCGCAGCCGGTGCGCCCCCAGCTGAGGCCCCCAGCTAGTCAGGGCAGGGCCTGGGGCCGGGGAAGTGGGCGGGCCCTTCCTGGGGGGCTCTGGGGCAGCCCCAGCCACAGGGGGTCAGGCCTCCAAACACGACCCAACTCCAACCTGGGGCGGCGGGCTGAGGGGGGAGCTGGGTGGTGAGGGTGACCTGGGCTGAGCTGGGCTGAGGGGGGAGCTGGGTGGTGGGGGTGAGCTGGGGTGAGCTGGGCAGTGGGCAGTGGGGGGGAGCTGGGCTGAGCGGGTGGTGGGGGTGGGCTGGGAGGTGGGCTGAGGGGTGAGCTGGGTGGTGGGCTGAGGGGGAAGCTGGGAGGTAGGCTGAGGGGGGGAGATGATAGGGGGCAGCTGGGGTGGGCTGGGCGGTGGGCTAAGCTGGGCTGAGCTGGGTGGTGGGCTGAGGGGCGAGCTGGGCGGTGGGGGTGAGCTGGGCTGAGCCAGGTGGTGGGGGTGAGCTGGGCGGTGGGCTGAGGACGAGCCGGGTGGTGGGCTGGGGTGAGCTGGGCGGTGGGCTGAGGACGAGCCGGGCGGTGGGCTGAGGGCGAGCCGGGCGGTGGGCTGAGGGCGAGCTGGGCGGTGGGCTGGGGTGAGCCGGGCGGTGGGCTGAGGGCGAGCCGGGCGGTGGACTGGGGCGAGCTGGGCGGTGGGCTGGGGTGAGCCGGGCGGTGGGCTGGGGTGAGCCGGGCGGTGGGCTGAGGGCGAGCCGGGCGGTGGGCTGAGGGCGAGCTGGGCAGTGGACTGGGGCAAGCCGGGCGGCGGGGTGGCCTGAGGCAGCCTGTCCAGCGAGGGCAGCCGGGGCGCGCCCCTGGCCTGGCCTCACGGCCGCTGGCCGCACAGGGGGAGGCTGTTCTGCAGAAGCTGCAGCAGCTGCTGGACAGGAACGTGTCCCTGGTGGTGGCCACCAACGCCCCCACGCTGGCCAGGAAGTCCAGTGACCTGCAGGTGCTGGCGGCCCGAGGTAGGTGCAGCACGGAGGGGCGGGGGCGACGGGGTGTGGCCTGGGGAGGGGCCCTCTAAGAGCACAGCACCGGGGGGTCTTGGGAGGCCCAGGAAGCTCAGGCTGGGCCCCCAAGAAGCAGTGGGCCAGTCCCATAACCTCGCCGTGCCTCAGTTTCCCCGCCTGTAACATAGGGACAATACTCATCGACTCAGGACTGGCGTGAGGACAGGGCAGTCGAGCCAATCACAAAGCGCTTAGGGCCTGCTCGCCGCAGTTAGCGCGACGGAGAGAGCTCCTCTGACCGCCTGAATTCCCCGCCAGGTGCCCAGGTGCGCCAGGTGCCCATGGGGCAGCTCACCGGGGGCGTCCTGCACTCCAAATTCTGGGTGGTGGACGGGCGGCACGTCTACGTGGGCAGCGCCAACATGGACTGGCGGTCCCTGACGCAGGTGAGCCCGAGCCAGCGAGCGCAGGACCCCCGGGAGCTCTGCCTGACGCTCAGGTGTCAGGAGAAGTCAGCAAGTGGAAACGGGGGGTGGGCCACGCTCAAAAATACAATAGCGGGGAGGACAGAGGGCGGCTGGACAGGTGGTGGAGTCCTGCGCGGCTCGGGGAGGGGTCCGAGCCCACTTCCGGGGAGAAGTGCAGAGCAGGGGCGAGAGCGCCCTGCAGGGGAGAGCAGCCAGCACCGAGCACGAGACGCCAACAGAGAAATTAGGAGCCGCTTGCGTCTCCTCTGCGCTTTTACACGTTTAAAAAATGAGAATAGGCGAGTATCGCTTTGATCATCAGAACACAATGTCCTGCGAGGACACCAGGCCTCCATCCCGGGCACCGAAGCCCTGGCCGAAGCCCGCCGCGCTCAGATCCCGGCAGGTGCTGCGCGGCCGATGCCGTGCCCGCTGGGCTGCCCTCCCGCCCCGTGGCCGCTGACCCTGGCGCCCGCAGGTGAAGGAGATCGGCGCCGTCATCTACAACTGCAGCCGCCTGGCCCGAGACCTGGACAAGACGTTCCAGACGTACTGGGCGCTGGGGGCACCCGGGGCCGTGCTGCCCAGAACCTGGCCCCAGAACTTCTCGTCCCACATCAACCGCTTCCGGCCCTTCCGGGGCCACTTTGACGGGGTGCCCACCTCCGCCTATTTCTCGGTAAGGATGGTTAGTGGGGGCCCACAGAGTGCCCCGCTGCTCTCTGTCCCCAAGCACCGAGAAGAGGCCACCAGGCCGCAGGAAACTGCTCACACGCTGACCTGCCCAGCAGGGAGGGGGGCCCCGTGGCCCTGGCTGTCACGCGGGGTCCGGGAGCCCCCACTCCAATCTCAAAGGGCCCCCCCAAGCCCAGGGCATCGCGGGGAGGTCGGGAGGCCGAGGGCGCCCACCTGCCCGCTGGCCCACCTTGCCCAGTGGACACAGGCAGGGCCCCCTCCCGGAGGCTGTCCATCTGGAGCAGGGCCGACTGCCCCCCGCTGCCCCTGCACCTGAGCAGCCCCTCCCCACCCCCGGGGCGGTCCAGCCACCCAGGCAGCTTGGTTCCCAGACGTGGGGAGCGGCGTGGGGGACCTTCCCTGCTCCGGCCCCGGGCGCTGGGCAGGGGCTGGGCCTCACGCGCGCTCCTGGTCAGGCGTCACCGCCCGCGCTCTGCCCGCACGGCCGCACGCGGGACCTGGAGGCACTGCTGGCAGTGATGGGGTCGGCCCGGGAGTTCATCGACGCGGCGGTGATGGAGTACTTCCCCACCACGCGCTTCAGCCACCCCGCCAGGTGCGCCGGGAGCCGGCGGCCGAGGAGCGGGGGGCCCGGGGGGCTGGCCCGCGGGCCTGACCGCCCCTTGCCCAGGTACTGGCCGGTGCTGGACAACGCGCTGCGGGCAGCGGCCTTCGACAGGGGCGTCCGCGTGCGCCTGCTCGTCAGCTGCTGGCTCAACACCGACCCCCGCATGTTCCCCTACCTGCGGTCCCTGCGCGCCCTGGACAACCCCTCGGCCGGCGTTTCTGTGGACGTGGTGAGGACGCGCCCCGGCCGGGCTGGGGAGGGCAGCGCCCCGTCCGGCCCCGCTCACTGCCCCTCCGTCCCCAAGAGGGTCTTCATCGTGCCGGTGGGCAGCCACTCCCGCATCCCGTTCAGCCGGGTGAGCCACAGCAAGTTCATGGTCACGGAGAAGACGGCCTACGTGGGTGAGCGCGGCGGGCGAGGCAGTGGGCACGACCCGAGGCCGCCCAAGCCCAGAGAAGGGACAGCAAGCCTGCGGAAGGGGCAGCGGCGCCCGGGCCAGGCCTGCCGGAGCGGCTTCGGGCACCGCCCCCCGTCCCTCTGGCCCCTCGGCCGTGGACCGGGAAGGGCTAGCTGGGGGGGCAGGTCAGCGGGTGCGTCCCCGACGTGCGGGAAGGGTGACCCCGTGACCGGCTGCCGCTCCGCGCCCCCAGGCACCTCCAACTGGTCGGAAGACTACTTCAGCAGCACGGCCGGGGTGGGCCTGGTGGTCAGCCAGAGGGCCCCGTGCGCGCGGCCCGGGGCGGCCACGGTGCAGGCGCAGCTGCGGCGGCTCTTCGAGCGGGACTGGAGCTCCCGCTACGCCGTGGGCCTGGACGGACAGGCCCGTGCCCAGGACTGCGCCTGGCGAGGCTGAGCCCGGCGCCCTCTGCGACGCTGGCTGGGCCCGGCCGCAGCCAGGGCTCCGGCTCTGCACGGCCAGCTCCGCGGGGCCTCGGCCAGCGCTGCTCCCGCCCCTCCGCGCTCCCAGCCCCGCCCGCCTAGCCCTCACCTCCTCCGGGACCCCTCCAGGCTGCCCCTCCTCTGACCCCGCGCGGCCTCAGTGGGGCCCACGCACAAAAAAAAAAACTAAGAAAACTCCTCGTGGGTCTCGCGGTGCTGTGTCGGTCCTACACGGGGTGGGTGGGCAGAGGCGCGGCCCAGGGAGCAGCGCGGGCAGAGGGGCATCCCGGGCAGGGGCAGTGAAAGGGCCCCTAGGGCCGTGGGGCGGAGCCTGGTGTGCAGGGGCGGGGCCACAGGCTGGGGGCGGGGCCTAGGACTGTGGGCGGGACCACGGGCCGTGGGGCCAGGTGTGTTATGCAGAGGCGGGGCTTAGGGCCATGGGGCGGGACCGAGGGCTGGGGGCGGGACCACAGGCTGGGGGCGGAGCCTATGACTGTGGGCGGGACCACAGACTACGGGCAGCATGGCGTGCAGGGGCGGGGCCTAGGACTGTGGGCGGGACCACGGGCCGTGGGGCCAGGTGTGGTATGCAGAGGCGGGGCTTAGGGCCATGGGGCGGGACCGAGGGCTGGGGGCGGGACCGAAGGCTGGGGGCGGAGCCTATGACTGTGGGCGGGACCACAGACTACGGGCAGCAGGGCGTGCAGGGGCGGGGCCTAGGACTGTGGGCGGGACCACGGGCCGTGGGGCCAGGTGTGGTATGCAGAGGCGGGGCTTAGGGCCATGGGGCGGGACCGAGGGCTGGGGGCGGGGCCACGGACTGGCGGCGGAGCCCAGAACAGTGGGGCGGGGCCAAGGGCTACTGAGCATGGCGTGGTGTGCAGAGGCGGGGCCTAGGGCTATGGGGCGGGGCCACAGACTATGGGGCAAGACAAGGTGTGCAGAGGCGGGGCCTTGTGCTATGGGGCGGGGTCAAGGGCTGGGGGCGGGGCCACGGACTGGCGGGGGGGGGGGGGGGGGCGCTCAGCGCTGTGGGGCGCGGCCTGGGGCTATGGGCAGGACAAGGCGTGCAGAGGCGGCGCGGGGCTCGGGGCGGACCCTAGCTGCCGAGTTGGGGATCCCAGGGTTTTGGGGACGGGACCTGGCACCGGGAAGAGATGCACGACTTGGACTCAGCCCCTTCGGAGCTCACCCTGCCCCGGGACCCGAGGCCACTGCCCAGCAGGGGCAGGCCTGAAGCCAAGGTTCCCGCCCTCTTGCCACTTCCCAGCCCCCACGCCCCCGAGCAGCCTGCTCCCAGCGCCGCGGCCGCTCCCCCAGGCGCTTTCTGAACAAGCCCTGGGGGCCCCTCTGACCCGGATGGAGACCCCCAGCTACGCTAGGCTGGAGCTCGGGCTGGCTCTGGGGGGCTGAGGGGAGTCGCCAAGAAGCTGAGTGGGGCCAGGCGTGCTCCTGCTCTCAGGGTCCTGGGGGAGGTCTTGGAGAGCCCCCCTCGCCCTTCCCTAGCCCTCCAGGAGCTGGCAGAGCCTGGGCCAGGCACGTGCAGGCCCCCCTCCTGTGCAGGTGGCCCCAATGCCACCCCGCTGTCCTCCCCAGACTCAGGGGGCTCCGCAGAACAGCAGGACGTGGGGGCCGGGCCCCGCGGCCTTGACCAGACCAGCCCAGTGCTGCCATGGCTGCTCCCGGGCTCCCGCCACTGCCCCCGCTCGGGTGCCCTCTGCCCCATTTGCCAGCAGCCGCAGCCCCCCACCCCCCAGCACACACCGCCCCCGGCCCCAGCTCTTCCCCCCCAGGGCTGCACGTGTGGTCTGCCCTTCCTTCTCCTCCTCCGACACCTGTGGCCCCCCCCGGGCCCTCAGCCCCCACAGCCCTTCCTGGAGGCCTCCTGCCTGGGCCTCAAGCCACGCCCTACGGGGACGGGGACAGCAGCCACGAAGCCTGAAGCAGAGCACGGCAGCCCTCAGCCAGCGGGGGCTGCAGGCACGTGACCCGGCAGCCGGCCTTCGGGGTTCAGGAGGTGCCTGGGGGGGCGAGTGCTGTGGCCCTTCCGGGGTGGCCCCATTGCCCCCCACTTCCTGGGCAACCCCTGCTCTTGAGTGTGGGGGGCCTGTGGCTTCCTTGTAACCAATGGGAAATAGCGAGGGCGAAGGGATGCCCCGTCCATGATTCCCGGCACAGGATTGTGACGTCCGTCTTGCTGGGGAGTGTGTGCCTTGCTGGATCAAGGACGCTGCTGGGTGGGGGGCTGCCCCAGCCCCAGCCACACAGCCCACGAGGACCTGAATGCCACCCACAGCCAGGGGCCTTTAGAGGCGGGTCCTGCCCCCGCCGTGACCCCAGCTGACGCCTGATCCTTTGCAGCCTGTGGGACGCTGAGGCAGAGGGCCCAGCTGAGCCGTGCTGGACCCCTGCCCCACAGAAGCTGGGGGACGAGGAGCGTGTGTTGCTACAATCTGTGGCGAGGTTGTTACGCAGCATCGGTGACTGCTGCAGCAGGAGTCGAGGCCACACTGGAGGCCCACCTCCAGGACCAAGGCCCACTGCCCAGATTAGCCCCCGGGTCTCCAGTGGGCACACAGGAGTTGGAGCAGCTCTGGCCGGTAGACAGACCCTGCTGATGTCCCTTCCTCACCCCATGCCTGAGCCCACCCAGTGCCCACCCCGTCAGCCCACTCTCCAAAAGGCTTCCACAGCCCCTGCCTGAAAGACCCTCCCCACCAGCCTCGGCGGAAGGCAGGACTGCCCTGCCCGCTGCGGCGAGGGGACTGCCCCAGCCACGCCCCGTCCTCCGCGGCCACCACTGCCCGGGCATCTCAGGGCAGGTGCCCTCAGGCCCACAGCCTCCGGGGGTCTCAGAACTGGCCCTCGCCCCACGGGGTAGGCCTTAAGAGCAGACCCCCGGGCGACGGAGCACTCCTGGCCAGGCCGGGCAGGGCCGACGCCCCACATGGCCACTCCCAGGGCACCACGGGCCAGCCTTCCCGAGCCGCTGCTCCGCGCCTCCGGTGGGGGTCTCCTCCCAGCCTGGGAGTCTGAGGCAGCGCTGTGCCGCCGTCCTCCCCCCCCGAGCCTCGGGCTCCGAGGAGGATCTGATCAGACGTCTCTGGCACGAGCCAAGGACTGAGCGGGCCCTGTTGACCCGTCCACTGGAGCGGTGTCGTGGAGGTTCTGGGGGGGGGTGGGAGAGGGGCTGGGGGGGGGTGTCAAGCCCGAGACACAAGACCCACAGCCTCATCGTGGGCGCAGCGCTTCCTTTATTCCAGGAGGAAACAGCGGGGTGACCCGGTCCGTGGGCAGCGGGGGCAGGGGCCGCGGGGGGCTGCGCGCACAGCACACGGCAGACACCTGCAGGCGCGTGTCCTGGCAACCCCGGGCACCGAGACCGCCTCCGTCAACTGGCCACCAGGCCAGCCCCCCCGCCCCCTCCGCCAGGTGAGTGCGCTGTCCCGCGGCCCGGCTCCGCCGAAGAGCAAGCTCACGATGAGGGGCAGGCGCGAGCTTTCCTGCAGCGCAGCGGGGAGTTCACCAGGAAGCAGCAGCAGCAGAACCAAGATGCAGCGACACCTTTCTAGGCCCTTCCGCAGAGTCCAGCACCCAGCACTGCGTTCTTGTGAGAATAACAGTCCGCGAGGCCGATGCGCAGCCAGCACCTCCAAGCACACCGACACGCCGTGGGGACCCTGGCGTCTCCTGCAAGGCAGGCTGCCTCCTTCGCCACCAACGCCTTGACCCATTTTCCGTCCGATTCCGGAAGGCTCCGTGGGCGCACACGCGTGCTCGCGCTTCCTGCCCCACTCAGCGCTGCGGCTCGGCAGATGTGAAGCCCGGGACGCCGGCGCCGGCCTCCCGGGGGGCTGACGTCTCGCTGGCCCCCCGGTCCTGCTCCAGCAGGACCAGCTCGGCTCTGGCGGCAGATGTCACCACCCCCCTGGGACCCGGGCTGCCGGGCGCAGCCCCCGCCGCGCCACCCTCCTTCTCTTCGGGGGAGAGATTCTCTCGTGCGTCAAAAAAGGCGACGGCTTCTTCCTGGGCGTCCTGCCCCGCGGGCACTGCCGGCTCCTGGGTGCTTGTGCTGCTCTTGGTGGAAGAGGAGAAGCCCAGTCTGGGGAACCGGAACCAGCCTGCCCTCTCCGGCTTCGCGGGCGGCCCTGGCGCGGGGCGTGCCTCGGGCTGTGCTTGGACAGGAGCGGGCCTCTGGGCGTCCACTTTGGAGTTAGGACCCGTGTCGTCGCTGGAGGAAGAAAACCCGATGCTGGGAAGCCAGAGGCGGAACAGCCCGGAGGGCCTTTTGCTTCCCGCTTTCTCCTTTGGCTCCGCGCCTGCAGCCGACACGGGTGCTGCTGCGTCCTGGGCGTCTTCGGGGAGAAACTCGAGGATTTCAGCCGGCTCGTCGTCGTCGGAACAGCTGGCGGCAAGCTGGCGGCCAGGGCGCGGCTCCGGGGGTCCCGGCTCGCCGGCGCTGGGGGGGATCATCTCGAAGGGCTCTGCGGGGTCGGGCTGGGGGTCGGCGCCCGGGCCGGCCTGCTCGGGGGCCTCTGCCCGGGCCCCTGGCTCTGCGGAGCCTGGCGTGGCCCCGTGCCCTCCAGCCTGCGCGGGGGGCTCCGGAATTCTCACCTTTAGCAAGGAAAATCCGTAAGCAGGCACCCGAGCCTGCGATCCAGGGAGCTCGGACTCCCGCACCACCTGAGTGGACGAGCCCTCCGTCCCCGGGAGGCCGGAGCGCCCCGCCGAGCCGCGCGCGCTGAGCTGCAGGCCCTCGGCTGGCGCACCCTGGATGTGCACCCTGACCTTGGAAATCGGGGGCGCTTCTGTGGCGAGGTCAGCATCGGCCGGTCGCTCCCCGGGGGAGCCGGGCCCGGCCTTCACGATGCTGGCGCCCCAGGCCCCGTCCGCCCGCAGGGCCGCCTCCAGGCTGGCCCGCGGGCACCGCACCTCTCTCACGGCGGGGATGAAGACGTCGGCCTCCGCGCTGGGCGCCGGCGCGGCGAACTTGGGAGCCCGGAGCCTGGGGAACGTGACGGTGACCACGGAGTCCTCCCAGCGGCGGCCCGTCCCGACCACGGACACGTGGCGCGGCACTTCGGTGCTGGAGGTGGTCAGCGTGAGCGGGCCCTCGGCGCGGGGAGGCCGTGCCCCCGCGCTCTCCTCCCCGCCCGGTCCGGGAACGGGAGCCTCGCCGGGGTCTCCCGGAAGGGCCTGGAATTCCGCAAGCCTCGCACTGGGCATCCGGAGGTGGGAGGGGGCGTCGGCAGGAAGGGGCCCGTCCTCGGGCGCGGCAGCGGTGGGGGGGTGCGCCCTGGAGACCGCACTGCCCGCGGGCCGCTTGACTGCCTCTGCGTAGGACGCGGGGGCATCTGTGCCCGGGGGTTGCAGGTGCGGCCGAGCCTCCGCCTCTGGCCCGGGAGCACCAACCCCCTGACCCGGCCCCGGGGTTTCCTCCCCACCTCTGGGGTCGGCGGCGACAGGCACGTGGGTGTGGGGGGCTTCCGGGAAACCCGCCTGGCGCTGCGCCTCGGAGGACACGCGCCGGGAGCTGTGCCCACTGGACGCGTGCGTGTTAAACCAGCTCTCCTGCGCCTCTGCCCATGCCACCCCCACGGGGGCCCCCTCCTCGGAGCTTCCCACCCCGGGCGGCTGGAGGGAGGCGTCCACACCGGGGGCGCCTGCCCCGCGGGCCAGGCCTGCGGACACGGCCACAGCCGCGACTCCCTCACAGCCCACGCGCAGAGGCCGGGCAGGCTGGGACACGGGACTGTCGGCCGCGGCCTCGGCCGGGCTGAGGTGGGGCTTGGCGGAGCCCACGCTGGGCATGCGGGACTGCGGCGGGGGCGGGCACCAGGCCTCTCCTGGGGGGCCTGCTGTCGGGCCAGGGACGGCCCCGTGGCCACCGCCGGGACCCGCGCTCTCTGTGCCTTGACGGTCGCCTCCTGCTGCGGGTCGCGGAAGGGACGGAGCCGCGTCCTGCGGCAGGCTGACCCCTGCCTGGGCTTTGGGACACGCCAGCGTGGGCGTGGCGAGGTGGGGTTTTTCCCCCTCCCCCGTGCCTCCCTCTTTCTCGGGGGGCAGGTCCGTGCTGGTTTCCGGGTGAGAAATGCCAGTCGCAGGCTCGGCAACCGCCTGACGCACGTCGGAAGTCAGGCGGAGCTTGGGGTCTCCCGTGCTGCCATCCAGGCCCCCTTGAATCTGCACCTCCTTTTTTGGAGACCAGCTGAATGAGGGGAGCTTGAACCTCGGCCTTTTCAAAGGCCGCCCCTTCCCTTCACCACCAACATCTTCAGATGGACCTTCCGGAACTTTCCCTGCCATGGCACCAGGAGAAACGAGCACACCCGCTTCGGGGGTGGCAGAGCCGTCAGACGATGGCAAAGGCGTGCACAAGTGCAGGGTGGGAGGAGGAGGTGAGCACGGCGCCGGGACACTGGGTGCTCCCGCAGGACCTTCCGGGCTGGGAGACGAAAACCCAAAAATAGGTTTAAAGAATTTAGGAAAAGACACCCTTCCATAGGACGGGGAATACGGAAGATCCACAGGGATCTGGGCAACGTCCTCGTGAACGTCCAAGTCCACATCAGGGAGGGTCACGTCCGCCTTGGCCCTTTGGACGTCGGCTTGGGTGGTCTGGAGGTCTATCTTGGGGCCCTTCAGGTCCTTCTTTGCACCCTTCAGTTCCAACTTGGGCACCTTGATGTCCACATCGGGGCCTCTGAAGTCCACCTTGGGAGCCTTGAAGCTGGGCATCTGGAGCTTGGGCAGGTGTCCCTTGACTCCAGCTCCCTCAGCCTGCGCCGTGATCTCACATTCCGCCCGCGGCATCTCCGGGAGCTTCACCTCTATCTCCACTGGCTTCACCTGCAGGTCGGCGGACGGCAGCTCAACATCGAGGCCACTTGCCTTGAGTTCGCCCTGCGTGGACGGGAGGGACACAGCCCCTTCTGCCACTGGCAGAGTCACATCGACCGACGCCTCGACGGGCTTGCTCGCCGTCGAGAGGCCAAAGGAAGGCATCTTGAAGGAGGGCATTTTGAACTTGCCGTCCTTGGCCTTGACGTCCTTGTCCCCGAGCTTGGCGTCGGCGCCCACTTTCGCGCCCTCCGCCAAGAGATCTGGGCCTTGGACCTCCACGGCCAGTTTTGTTTTTGGTATGGCCACGTCCACATCTGGGAGGGTGACGTCCAGCGTGGGCCCCTTGACGTCCACTTGGGTGGTCTGGAGGTCTACCTTGGGGTCCTTCAGCTCCTTCTTTGGACCCTTCAGGTCTAACTTGGGCACCTTGATGTCCACATCGGGGCCTTTGAAGTCGACCTTGGGAGCCTTGAAGCTGGGCATCTGGAGCTTGGGCAGGTGTCCCTTGACTCCAGCTCCCTCAGCCTGCGCCGTGATCTCACATTCCGCCCGCAGCACCTCCGGGAGCTTCACGTCCACCTCTCCTTGCTTCCCGTGGAGCTCGGCAGCTGGCAGGTCGACATCTAGGCCCGTGGTTTTGAGTTGGGCCTCAGTGGACGGCAGGGACACGTCCCCTTGTACCTTTGGCAGAGACACTTCCACCGACACCTCGACGGGCTTGCTCGCTGCCGACATGCCGAACGAAGGCATCTTGAAGGAGGGCATTTTGAACTTGCCGTCCTTGGCCTTGACGTCCGCGCCAACTTTCACGTCCTCCCCGGACAGCTCTGGGGCTTGGGCAACCACTGCCACCTTGGCCACGTCCACGTCCACGTCCACGTCCACGTCCACATCAGGGAGGGTCACGTCCGCCTTGGCCCTTTGGACGTCGGCTTGGGTGGTCTGGAGGTCTATCTTGGGGCCCTTCAGGTCCTTCTTTGGACCCTTCAGTTCCAACTTGGGCACCTTGATGTCCACATCGGGGCCTCTGAAGTCCACCTTGGGAGCCTTGAAGCTGGGCATCTGGAGCTTGGGCAGGTGTCCCTTGACTCCAGCTCCCTCAGCCTGCGCCGTGATCTCACATTCTGCCCGCGGCACCTCCGGGAGCTTCACCTCTATCTCCACTGGCTTCACCTGCAGGTCGGCGGACGGCAGCTCAACATCGAGGCCACTTGCCTTGAGTTCGCCCTGCGTGGACGGGAGGGACACAGCCCCTTCTGCCACTGGCAGAGTCACATCGACCGACGCCTCGACGGGCTTGCTCGCCGTCGAGAGGCCAAAGGAAGGCATCTTGAAGGAGGGCATTTTGAACTTGCCGTCCTTGGCCTTGACGTCCTTGTCCCCGAGCTTGGCGTCGGCGCCCACTTTCGCGCCCTCCGCCGAGAGATCTGGGCCTTGGACCTCCACGGCCAGTTTTGTTTTTGGTATGGCCACGTCCACATCTGGGAGGGTGACGTCCAGCGTGGGCCCCTTGACGTCCACTTGGGTGGTCTGGAGGTCTACCTTGGGGTCCTTCAGCTCCTTCTTTGGACCCTTCAGGTCTAACTTGGGCACCTTGATGTCCACATCGGGGCCTTTGAAGTCGACCTTGGGAGCCTTGAAGCTGGGCATCTGGAGCTTGGGCAGGTGTCCCTTGACTCCAGCTCCCTCAGCCTGCGCCGTGATCTCACATTCCGCCCGCGGCACCTCCGGGAGCTTCACGTCCACCTCTCCTTGCTTCCCGTGGAGCTCGGCAGCTGGCAGGTCGACATCTAGGCCCGTGGTTTTGAGTTGGGCCTCAGTGGACGGCAGGGACACGTCCCCTTGTACCTTTGGCAGAGACACTTCCACCGACACCTCGACGGGCTTGCTCGCTGCCGACATGCCGAACGAAGGCATCTTGAAGGAGGGCATTTTGAACTTGCCGTCCTTGGCCTTGACGTCCGCGCCAACTTTCACGTCCTCCCCGGACAGCTCTGGGGCTTGGGCAACCACTGCCACCTTGGCCACGTCCACGTCCACGTCCACGTCCACATCAGGGAGGGTCACGTCCGCCTTGGCCCTTTGGACGTCGGCTTGGGTGGTCTGGAGGTCTATCTTGGGGCCCTTCAGGTCCTTCTTTGGACCCTTCAGTTCCAACTTGGGCACCTTGATGTCCACATCGGGGCCTCTGAAGTCCACCTTGGGAGCCTTGAAGCTGGGCATCTGGAGCTTGGGCAGGTGTCCCTTGACTCCAGCTCCCTCAGCCTGCGCCATGATCTCACATTCCGCCCGCGGCACCTCCGGGAGCTTCACCTCTATCTCCACTGGCTTCACCTGCAGGTCGGCGGATGGCAGCTCAACATCGAAGCCACTGGCCTTGAGTTCGCCCTGCGTGGACGGGAGGGACACAGCCCCTTCTGCCACTGGCAGAGTCACATCGACCGACGCCTCGACGGGCTTGCTCGCCGTCGAGAGGCCAAAGGAAGGCATCTTGAAGGAGGGCATTTTGAACTTGCCGTCCTTGGCCTTGACGTCCTTGTCCCCGAGCTTGGCGTCGGCGCCCACTTTCGCGCCCTCCGCCGAGAGATCTGGGCCTTGGACCTCCACGGCCAGTTTTGTTTTTGGTATGGCCACGTCCACATCTGGGAGGGTGACGTCCAGCGTGGGCCCCTTGACGTCCACTTGGGTGGTCTGGAGGTCTACCTTGGGGTCCTTCAGCTCCTTCTTTGGACCCTTCAGGTCTAACTTGGGCACCTTGATGTCCACATCGGGGCCTTTGAAGTCGACCTTGGGAGCCTTGAAGCTGGGCATCTGGAGCTTGGGCAGGTGTCCCTTGACTCCAGCTCCCTCAGCCTGCGCCGTGATCTCACATTCCGCCCGCGGCACCTCCGGGAGCTTCACGTCCACCTCTCCTTGCTTCCCGTGGAGCTCGGCAGCTGGCAGGTCGACATCTAGGCCCGTGGTTTTGAGTTGGGCCTCAGTGGACGGCAGGGACACGTCCCCTTGTACCTTTGGCAGAGACACTTCCACCGACACCTCGACGGGCTTGCTCGCTGCCGACATGCCGAAAGAAGGCATCTTGAAGGAGGGCATTTTGAACTTGCCGTCCTTGGCCTTGACGTCCGCGCCAACTTTCACGTCCTCCCCGGACAGCTCTGGGGCTTGGGCAACCACTGCCACCTTGGCCACGTCCACGTCCACGTCCACGTCCACGTCCACATCAGGGAGGGTCACGTCCGCCTTGGCCCTTTGGACGTCGGCTTGGGTGGTCTGGAGGTCTATCTTGGGGCCCTTCAGGTCCTTCTTTGGACCCTTCAGTTCCAACTTGGGCACCTTGATGTCCACATCGGGGCCTCTGAAGTCCACCTTGGGAGCCTTGAAGCTGGGCATCTGGAGCTTGGGCAGGTGTCCCTTGACTCCAGCTCCCTCAGCCTGCGCCGTGATCTCACATTCTGCCCGCGGCACCTCCGGGAGCTTCACCTCTATCTCCACTGGCTTCACCTGCAGGTCGGCGGACGGCAGCTCAACATCGAGGCCACTTGCCTTGAGTTCGCCCTGCGTGGACGGGAGGGACACAGCCCCTTCTGCCACTGGCAGAGTCACATCGACCGACGCCTCGACGGGCTTGCTCGCCGTCGAGAGGCCAAAGGAAGGCATCTTGAAGGAGGGCATTTTGAACTTGCCGTCCTTGGCCTTGACGTCCTTGTCCCCGAGCTTGGCGTCGGCGCCCACTTTCGCGCCCTCCGCCGAGAGATCTGGGCCTTGGACCTCCACGGCCAGTTTTGTTTTTGGTATGGCCACGTCCACATCTGGGAGGGTGACGTCCAGCGTGGGCCCCTTGACGTCCACTTGGGTGGTCTGGAGGTCTACCTTGGGGTCCTTCAGCTCCTTCTTTGGACCCTTCAGGTCTAACTTGGGCACCTTGATGTCCACATCGGGGCCTTTGAAGTCGACCTTGGGAGCCTTGAAGCTGGGCATCTGGAGCTTGGGCAGGTGTCCCTTGACTCCAGCTCCCTCAGCCTGCGCCGTGATCTCACATTCCGCCCGCGGCACCTCCGGGAGCTTCACGTCCACCTCTCCTTGCTTCCCGTGGAGCTCGGCAGCTGGCAGGTCGACATCTAGGCCCGTGGTTTTGAGTTGGGCCTCAGTGGACGGCAGGGACACGTCCCCTTGTACCTTTGGCAGAGACACTTCCACCGACACCTCGACGGGCTTGCTCGCTGCCGACATGCCGAACGAAGGCATCTTGAAGGAGGGCATTTTGAACTTGCCGTCCTTGGCCTTGACGTCCGCGCCAACTTTCACGTCCTCCCCGGACAGCTCTGGGGCTTGGGCAACCACTGCCACCTTGGCCACGTCCACGTCCACGTCCACGTCCACATCAGGGAGGGTCACGTCCGCCTTGGCCCTTTGGACGTCGGCTTGGGTGGTCTGGAGGTCTATCTTGGGGCCCTTCAGGTCCTTCTTTGGACCCTTCAGTTCCAACTTGGGCACCTTGATGTCCACATCGGGGCCTCTGAAGTCCACCTTGGGAGCCTTGAAGCTGGGCATCTGGAGCTTGGGCAGGTGTCCCTTGACTCCAGCTCCCTCAGCCTGCGCCGTGATCTCACATTCCGCCCGCGGCACCTCCGGGAGCTTCACCTCTATCTCCACTGGCTTCACCTGCAGGTCGGCGGATGGCAGCTCAACATCGAGGCCACTTGCCTTGAGTTCGCCCTGCGTGGACGGGAGGGACACAGCCCCTTCTGCCACTGGCAGAGTCACATCGACCGACGCCTCGACGGGCTTGCTCGCCGTCGAGAGGCCAAAGGAAGGCATCTTGAAGGAGGGCATTTTGAACTTGCCGTCCTTGGCCTTGACGTCCTTGTCCCCGAGCTTGGCGTCGGCGCCCACTTTCGCGCCCTCCGCCGAGAGATCTGGGCCTTGGACCTCCACGGCCAGTTTTGTTTTTGGTATGGCCACGTCCACATCTGGGAGGGTGACGTCCAGCGTGGGCCCCTTGACGTCCACTTGGGTGGTCTGGAGGTCTACCTTGGGGTCCTTCAGGTCCTTCTTTGGACCCTTCAGGTCTAACTTGGGCACCTTGATGTCCACATCGGGGCCTTTGAAGTCGACCTTGGGAGCCTTGAAGCTGGGCATCTGGAGCTTGGGCAGGTGTCCCTTGACTCCAGCTCCCTCAGCCTGCACCGTGATCTCACATTCCGCCCGCAGCACCTCCGGGAGCTTCACGTCCACCTCTCCTTGCTTCCCGTGGAGCTCGGCAGCTGGCAGGTCGACATCTAGGCCCGTGGTTTTGAGTTGGGCCTCAGTGGACGGCAGGGACACGTCCCCTTGTACCTTTGGCAGAGACACTTCCACCGACACCTCGACGGGCTTGCTCGCTGCCGACATGCCGAACGAAGGCATCTTGAAGGAGGGCATTTTGAACTTGCCGTCCTTGGCCTTGACGTCCGCGCCAACTTTCACGTCCTCCCCGGACAGCTCTGGGGCTTGGGCAACCACTGCCACCTTGGCCACGTCCACGTCCACGTCCACGTCCACGTCCACATCAGGGAGGGTCACGTCCGCCTTGGCCCTTTGGACGTCGGCTTGGGTGGTCTGGAGGTCTATCTTGGGGCCCTTCAGGTCCTTCTTTGGACCCTTCAGTTCCAACTTGGGCACCTTGATGTCCACATCGGGGCCTCTGAAGTCCACCTTGGGAGCCTTGAAGCTGGGCATCTGGAGCTTGGGCAGGTGTCCCTTGACTCCAGCTCCCTCAGCCTGCGCCGTGATCTCACATTCCGCCCGCGGCACCTCCGGGAGCTTCACCTCTATCTCCACTGGCTTCACCTGCAGGTCGGCGGACGGCAGCTCAACATCGAGGCCACTTGCCTTGAGTTCGCCCTGCGTGGACGGGAGGGACACAGCCCCTTCTGCCACTGGCAGAGTCACATCGACCGACGCCTCGACGGGCTTGCTCGCCGTCGAGAGGCCAAAGGAAGGCATCTTGAAGGAGGGCATTTTGAACTTGCCGTCCTTGGCCTTGACGTCCTTGTCCCCGAGCTTGGCGTCGGCGCCCACTTTCGCGCCCTCCGCCGAGAGATCTGGGCCTTGGACCTCCACGGCCAGTTTTGTTTTTGGTATGGCCACGTCCACATCTGGGAGGGTGACGTCCAGCGTGGGCCCCTTGACGTCCACTTGGGTGGTCTGGAGGTCTACCTTAGGGTCCTTCAGGTCCTTCTTTGGACCCTTCAGGTCTAACTTGGGCACCATGATGTCCACATCGGGGCCTTTGAAGTCGACCTTGGGAGCCTTGAAGCTGGGCATCTGGAGCTTGGGCAGGTGTCCCTTGACTCCAGCTCCCTCAGCCTGCGCCGTGATCTCACATTCCGCCCGCGGCACCTCCGGGAGCTTCACGTCCACCTCTCCTTGCTTCCCGTGGAGCTCGGCAGCTGGCAGGTCGACATCTAGGCCCGTGGTTTTGAGTTGGGCCTCAGTGGACGGCAGGGACACGTCCCCTTGTACCTTTGGCAGAGACACTTCCACCGACACCTCGACGGGCTTGCTCGCTGCCGACATGCCGAACGAAGGCATCTTGAAGGAGGGCGTTTTGAACTTGCCGTCCTTGGCCTTGACGTCCGCGCCAACTTTCACGTCCTCCCCGGACAGCTCTGGGGCTTGGGCAACCACTGCCACCTTGGCCACGTCCACGTCCACGTCCACGTCCACGTCCACATCAGGGAGGGTCACGTCTGCCTTGGCCCTTTGGACGTCGGCTTGGGTGGTCTGGACGTCTACCTTGGGGCCCTTCAGGTCCTTCTTTGGACCCTTCAGTTCCAACTTGGGCACCTTGATGTCCACATCGGGGCCTCTGAAGTCCACCTTGGGAGCCTTGAAGCTGGGCATCTGGAGCTTGGGCAGGTGTCCCTTGACTCCAGCTCCCTCAGCCTGCGCCGTGATCTCACATTCCGCCCGCGGCACCTCCGGGAGCTTCACCTCTATCTCCACTGGCTTCACCTGCAGGTCGGCGGACGGCAGCTCAACATCGAGGCCACTTGCCTTGAGTTCGCCCTGCGTGGACGGGAGGGACACAGCCCCTTCTGCCACTGGCAGAGTCACATCGACCGACGCCTCGACGGGCTTGCTCGCCGTCGAGAGGCCAAAGGAAGGCATCTTGAAGGAGGGCATTTTGAACTTGCCGTCCTTGGCCTTGACGTCCTTGTCCCCGAGCTTGGCGTCGGCGCCCACTTTCGCGCCCTCCGCCGAGAGATCTGGGCCTTGGACCTCCACGGCCAGTTTTGTTTTTGGTATGGCCACGTCCACATCTGGGAGGGTGACATCCAGCGTGGGCCCCTTGACGTCCACTTGGGTGGTCTGGAGGTCTACCTTGGGGTCCTTCAGCTCCTTCTTTGGACCCTTCAGGTCTAACTTGGGCACCTTGATGTCCACATCGGGGCCTTTGAAGTCGACCTTGGGAGCCTTGAAGCTGGGCATCTGGAGCTTGGGCAGGTGTCCCTTGACTCCAGCTCCCTCAGCCTGCGCCGTGATCTCACATTCCGCCCGCGGCACCTCCGGGAGCTTCACGTCCACCTCTCCTTGCTTCCCGTGGAGCTCGGCAGCTGGCAGGTCGACATCTAGGCCCGTGGTTTTGAGTTGGGCCTCAGTGGACGGCAGGGACACGTCCCCTTGTACCTTTGGCAGAGACACTTCCACCGACACCTCGACGGGCTTGCTCGCTGCCGACATGCCGAAAGAAGGCATCTTGAAGGAGGGCATTTTGAACTTGCCGTCCTTGGCCTTGACGTCCGCGCCAACTTTCACGTCCTCCCCGGACAGCTCTGGGGCTTGGGCAACCACTGCCACCTTGGCCACGTCCACGTCCACGTCCACGTCCACATCAGGGAGGGTCACGTCCGCCTTGGCCCTTTGGACGTCGGCTTGGGTGGTCTGGAGGTCTATCTTGGGGCCCTTCAGGTCCTTCTTTGGACCCTTCAGTTCCAACTTGGGCACCTTGATGTCCACATCGGGGCCTCTGAAGTCCACCTTGGGAGCCTTGAAGCTGGGCATCTGGAGCTTGGGCAGGTGTCCCTTGACTCCAGCTCCCTCAGCCTGCGCCGTGATCTCACATTCCGCCCGCGGCACCTCCGGGAGCTTCACCTCTATCTCCACTGGCTTCGCCTGCAGGTCGGCGGACGGCAGCTCAACATCGAGGCCACTTGCCTTGAGTTCGCCCTGCGTGGACGGGAGGGACACAGCCCCTTCTGCCACTGGCAGAGTCACATCGACCGACGCCTCGACGGGCTTGCTCGCCGTCGAGAGGCCAAAGGAAGGCATCTTGAAGGAGGGCATTTTGAACTTGCCGTCCTTGGCCTTGACGTCCTTGTCCCCGAGCTTGGCGTCGGCGCCCACTTTCGCGCCCTCCGCCGAGAGATCTGGGCCTTGGACCTCCACGGCCAGTTTTGTTTTTGGTATGGCCACGTCCACATCTGGGAGGGTGACGTCCAGCGTGGGCCCCTTGACGTCCAGTTGGGTGGTCTGGAGGTCTACCTTGGGGTCCTTCAGGTCCTTCTTTGGACCCTTCAGGTCTAACTTGGGCACCTTGATGTCCACATCGGGGCCTTTGAAGTCCACCTTGGGAGCCTTGAAGCTGGGCATCTGGAGCTTGGGCAGGTGTCCCTTGACTCCAGCTCCCTCAGCCTGCGCCATGATCTCACATTCCGCCCGCGGCACCTCCGGGAGCTTCACCTCTATCTCCACTGGCTTCACCTGCAGGTCAGCGGACGGCAGCTCAACATCGAGGCCACTTGCCTTGAGTTCGCGCTGCGTGGACGGGAGTGACACAGCCCCTTCTGCCACTGGCAGAGTCACATCGACCGACGCCTCGACGGGCTTGCTCGCCGTCGAGAGGCCAAAGGAAGGCATCTTGAAGGAGGGCATTTTGAACTTGCCGTCCTTGGCCTTGATGTCCTTGTCCCCGAGCTTGGCGTCGGTGCCCACTTTCGCGCCCTCCGCCGAGAGATCTGGGCCTTGGACCTCCATGGCCAGTTTTGTTTTTGGTATGGCCACGTCCACATCTGGGAGGGTGACGTCCAGTGAGGGCCCCTTGACGTCGACTTTGGTCGTCTGGAGGTCTACCTTGGGGTCCTTCAGGTCCTTCTTTGGACCCTTCAGGTCTAACTTGGGCACCTTGATGTCCACATCGGGGCCTTTGAAGTCGATATTGGGAGCCTTGATGCTGGGCATCTGGAGCTTGGGCAGGTGTCCCTTGACTCCAGCTCCCTCAGCCTGCGCCATGATCTCACATTCCGCCCGCGGCACCTCCGGGAGCTTCACGTCCACCTCTCCTTGTTTCCTGTGGAGCTCGGCAGCTGGCAGGTCGACATCTAGGCCCGTGGTTTTTTTTTGGGCCTCAGTGGACGGCAACGACACGTCCCCTTGTACCTTTGGCAGAGTCACATCGAGCGACGCCTCTACGGGCTTGCTCGTCATTGAGATGCCAAAGGAAGGCATCTTGAAGGAGGGCATTTTGAACTTTCGTTCTTTCGCCTTCATTTCTTTTTTTCCGAGGTCATCTTTCACGTCCATCTTCAAACCCTGTGTGGACGTGCCAGGACGTTGAGAGTCCACTGCTATATTTGTCATGTTCATGTCTACATCGGGGAGGTTTACCTCTCCTGTGACCCCTTTAATGTCCATGTGGGCGGCCTCTATATTTGCCGTCGGTACCTCGATGTCAGCTACAGAGTCTTTTACGTCTGCTTCAGGCACTGTAATGCTGGGTATGTGGACCTTTGACACGTGTCCCTTAACATGTATCCCTTTCCCTTTGGCCATGGCTTCCTCTGACACCTGTCCCTCTAACACCTTCTTTGCTGCTTTGCCTGTGTTTATGTCAACTTCTGCTCCTGGGAGCTGGGCTGTCGCTCCTGTGTCCTCGATGTCACTCTCCAGAGATGTCAGGGCCACGTCTACTTCAACACTTGGAATGGACGCTTCTACATTGGGTGTTGTTTCTTTCCTTGGCTCTGACACCCCGAAAGCTGGTCTCTTAAATTTGGGCATCTTGAACCTGCTGTCTTTGGTGGCCAGATCTTTTTCTTCAAGGACGAGGCTGCCCTCCAGTCTCACCCCTTCCACTTTTCTTCCTGGAGTTTTTATGGCGTTCAATTCTTTGTCCTCCTTTTCGTATTTTCCTGCTCCTTCATCTGCTGTTACTTCTCTCCTTGCTGCGTCCCCTGCGTCCTGTCTTGCCCTTGCCTCGCCTTTTGTCTGCACGTGTGTTTCTCCACCTGCCTTTAGCCCCTTGCTGGGCGACCGCCCGAACGAGGGCCTTCTGAACCTGGGCACCTTCAGCCTGGCCTCGCCGTCCTCCGTGTCGGCTCCCTCTCGCCTCGCCCGTTCCTCCTGGGTGCCAGCTCCTTCTCCAGCCACCTCACCCTGCCTCCACCCGTTCTGGGGGACGGGGACTTCTCCTTCAGCCTCCACCACTTTTTCTTTTGAAAATCCAAATTTCGGCGTCTGTAAGTTGGGTATCCGGACCCGGATTTCCTGGGGGCCGCTCTCCGTGCCCCCGGCAGCCGTGCTGTCCCGCGGGGACAGGCGGGCAGTGCCGGCCTCCAGCCCCCAGAGCCCGCCCTGGGGTTCCTCCTCCGCCTGCCCTGTGGCAGGGCCGACGTCCAGCGGCTTCCGCCTCGGGGTGGCCGCCTGGGCCGTGACCACGGAGCGCGCGGCCTCCCCCAGGGCACCCTCCCCGCGGCCGGGGCTGCCGGGCGGGGGCCTGGCCTCTCGGGCCTCTGGGGCTGCCTCCTCGGGGCCCCCCGCGGGAAGCGCCTGGCCCTGGGGCCCTCTGCCGGGGTGCCCTGCCGGCGGCTGGCCCAGCCCGGGACCCGAGCGGAACCTCAGGTTCAGGAAGCGCCCCCTCCGCTGGCCGCCCGGCCCGCCCTGCTGCTCACCGGCCGGCCGCCGGGCCTCGGTGTCTGAGCCGGTGGGGAAGTCGTCGGTGGAGCCCGGCTCGCCGGCCTCCGAGGAGCTGCGGGACCTGCGGGGCCCGGGCCCGCGCTTGGCTCTGATGGACTGGAATTTGGGCCAGGACAGCCTCTCCTTCTGGGGCCGCCGGCCCCTGCCCTCCCTGGGCGTGGCGATGAGCCTCTCTCGGTCGCCGCCTCCTTCCAGGGTCTTCGTGGGGGTCTCCACGGCCCCGTCGGCAACATCGTGGTCCTGAAACACAGGTGGAGGGGCTCGTGGAACCTGCCCGGAGCCCGGTCGCCGGGGACACGGCCAGGGGTGGGGGCGCGTCCTCACCTTCTCCGCCTCCCCCGGGCCCGGCTGAGCACCACGGGCAGCCCCCTCCTCTCTGGCAGGAAGTCTCCGCTTGATTTTGAACTGAACCTTGTAGGGCTCTGAGTACTGAAGGATTTTGAGAGCGTCTTCGTATTTAACATCGTCGAAGAAGATGGTTGCGCTGAGCAGCTGATCTCCTAGACGAGGGAGGTGCGTGCTCAGGCCCCACCCCGCCCTGGGAGGGGTCCGCAGGGAGCGGCAGGTGAAGGAGAAGGGGGCCCTGCTGCGCCCGGCCCCTCCCTCCACCCAGCCCCGGCAGAGGGTTTACCTCGATTTCCCAGCCGAGAAAACCAAGGCCCAGTGGCCTCCAGCCTGGAGGCGTGGCCCTGCCCCCCAGGCCACACAGCCCCCGGGGCGGCACCAGAGGTGGGGCAGGCGCGTACCTTCCCGCAAGCTGAAGAGCTTGGCAGCCGCGGAGTCCTTCAGCACCTGCTTCACGAAGAGCCCCTGCGGCCCCCCGCCGGCCACACTGTAGCCGCTGGCTCCTGCCTCCGCGTCCGTGTCCAGCGTCACCTCTGTCACCTCCTGCTCAGGACAGGCCAAAACCACACGGAGCCCGGTGAGTGGGCAGCGGGCCGCGCTGCCGGGCTGCCTCTCCTGAGGCTGGGGTCCCACCGTCCTGCCCTGTCCCGGTGACACAGGTCAAGGGGGCAGCAGGCTGGTGGGCCCCGGTGGCTGGGCCTGAGCAGCAGGGCGTCGTGGGAGCCCCCCGCCCCTGGACTCAGGGGTAGCTGCCCGCTGGCCGCCCAGGGCTCTCAGGAGCAGCGTGGACAGGGCTGGGGGCCGCCGGGGCTGGGGGCAGCCGGGGCTGGGGGCCGCCGGGGCTGGGGGCCACCGAGGCTGGGGGCGGCGGGGGCTGGCGGCCGCCGGGGCTGGGGGCCGCCGGGGCTGGGGGCCGCCGGGGCTGGGGGCCTCTGGGCTCCTCGCTCCAGGCAGGACCGCCATACAGGGCGGGGGCCTTGGGTCCAGCCTGGGCCGGCCCTCTAGCCCCAAGACCAGCCTCCAGCCTGAGCCCAGGGGGGCGGGGATTCCCGCGCGGTGGCCCGAGCCCGGCCATCCTGGTCCTCCTCCTGCCCTGGGCGCTCTCGGGGGGCTGTGGGCAGGGCACCCCGTGGCCGCCCGCTCCCCCGTACCCACCTCTGGACGACTCATCCTGGACAGCGTCCGTGAGTCCCCTGAGTCCCGCTTCCACCAGGACCTCCGTCTCCCGGAGGAGGCGCGGCCGCCTGGGGGGTGTCCCTGCAGCCACAGGGTGTGGAGTCACCGCCAGCGGGGCAGGGAGGGGCGGCAGAGGCTGCCCGAGCAGGAGGCCCCGTGTGGAGGCGCCCCTGCCCGGGCCCTGCGCTTCCTGGCGGGGCCAGCCCCCCGCCCAGGGCTCCCCGCTCTGGGAAGCCCCACGGCAATTGGGGTTTTGTAGGGAGGGGTGAGGAATTCGGCAGTGCAAGCGCAGGGCCTTCGGCAAGCAGGCGTCCTCCCACCCCTTCCCCAGCCCCTCCGCAGAGCGGCCCCGGGACCCCCGTCTGCGCCGCCCCCCAAGGACAGCACGTGTGCTGTGAGGCGTGGGCGCGCACCCTGGCCCTCCGCTGCCCTGCTCCAGCGGCAGAAGCACAGGGCCGCCCTCGGCTCCCACCAGCGCTCCGCAGAGCTGCAGGGTGCTCCCTGTTGTCCTCGGCCGGGGGGCGGGCAGGGCAGGGGCAGAGGCGACAGGGGACGGCCAGGGGGGCACGGTGGGCCCCGGGGGCCGCAGGGAAGGGTGGCCTGGTGGCCAGCTCACACAGGGCGACGTCCAGCAGGCTCACCTGGAGCCCAAGGCCAGCGCCCTCGGCCGCGCATTCGTAGACTGGAGAGGATCCCTGCGGCCGTGGCCGAATGCCCTCACCCGCAGGCCCGTCAGTCACCTGGTGGGAGGAGAGAGTCTGGGTACCCTCTGCCACTGGGGCCCTGGCCCAGCCCAGGAACGGAGGGGGAGTAGGGGGCGAGTGCACCCCCCCGGCCTCACTTACAGAGGCGTCCTCTTCGGTTTCTGCATCTGGCTCCTCAGGCTGCAGCTGCCGTCCAGACACTGCAGAGAGAGGCTGAGTTAGCGCAGGTAGGAGGAGGAGCAGGTGGGCCCTGGGGGGAACCAGGAGGAGCAGGTGGGCCCTGGGGGGAGCAAGGAAGAGCAGGTGGGGCCTGGGGGGAGCCAGGAGGTGGTACAGGTGGAGGCCTGGGAGGAACAGGAGGAGCAGGTGGGCCCTGGGGGGAGCAGGAGGAGGAGCAGGTGGGCCCTGGGGGGAACCAGGAGGAGCAGGTGGGGCCTGGGGGGAGCCAGGAGGTGGTACAGGTGGAGACTGGGAGGAATCAGGAGGAGGTGCAGGTGGGCCCTGGGGGGAACCAGGAGGAGCAGGTGGGCCCTGGGGGGAGCCAGGAAGAGCAGGTGGAGCCTGGGGGGAGCCAGGAGGTGGTACAGGTGGAGGCCTGGGAGGAACAGGAGGAGCAGGTGGGCCCTGGGGGGAGCAGGAGGAGGAGCAGGTGGGCCCTGGGGGGAACCAGGAGGAGCAGGTGGGGCCTGGGGGGAGCCAGGAGGAGCAGGTGGGGCCTGGGGGGAGCCAGGAAGAGCAGGTGGGGCCTGGGGGGAGCCAGGAGGTGGTACAGGTGGAGGCCTGGGAGGAACAGGAGGAGCAGGTGGGCCCTGGGGGGAGCAGGAGGAGGAGCAGGTGGGCCCTGGGGGGAACCAGGAGGAGCAGGTGGGGCCTGGGGGGAGCCAGGAGGTGGTACAGGTGGAGACTGGGAGGAATCAGGAGGAGGTGCAGGTGGGCCCTGGGGGGAACCAGGAGGAGCAGGTGGGCCCTGGGGGGAGCCAGGAAGAGCAGGTGGAGCCTGGGGGGAGCCAGGAGGTGGTACAGGTGGAGGCCTGGGAGGAACAGGAGGAGCAGGTGGGCCCTGGGGGGAGCAGGAGGAGGAGCAGGTGGGCCCTGGGGGGAACCAGGAGGAGCAGGTGGGCCCTGGGGGGAGCCAGGAAGAGCAGGTGGGGCCTGGGGGGAGCCAGGAGGTGGTACAGGTGGAGACTGGGAGGAATCAGGAGGAGGTGCAGGTGGAGCCTGGGGGGAGCCAGGGCGCACACATGGGTGGCGTAGCCTATCCTGGACTGCCTGAGGTCATGGCCGCTGGGCCAGGAGGTTGTGGCACCGCGTCAGAGGGCAGTGAGCTGGGACTGGGTGAGCTCAGACACAGTAGACAGATTTCAGAGACTTAGTCTTAGAAAGTTAGTCCAACAAACATAAACATAATAACAAGAGCATCCCTGGGGCTGGCGGGGAGTCAGAACCCAGAGTGGCTACAGTTTATGAGTTGTCCAGTATCCAACAAAAAGTCAAGACGGGCAGAGAATGAGGACAGCAGGTCAGGGAAAGGCGGGCACACCCAACTGCCCATGAGCGTCCACGGGCGTCGACTCAGCGGACTTCAAAGCAACTATTACGTATTTGTTCAAAGAACTAAAGGAAACCATGTTTAAAGGATTAATAAAAAATGTGATGACAGTGGTTCTGTGGAGAGAAAGAAAGAGAAAATACAAAAAAGAACCGCATGGAAATTTTGGAATAGTACCATATGGAGGTCCCGGGTTTGGTCCCCAGGACTTCCTGGTGAAAAAAAAAGAAAAAATGGCGTCTCAGACCGGCGCAGCGTGGAGAGGCGCAGGTCCCCGCGTGGAGCAAAGAGGCACAGGCCCCCATGAGGCAAAGCGACACACTGAAAAGACTATGATGCAACCAGATAGAAGGAAAAAAAACTTACTGGGGCTTCAACAGCAGATTTGAAATGTCTAGAGTCATTGGAGGCATGTGACCTCTCTACACGTGCCTCTTCTGTCACTTTTACTGAACCTGTGGTTGGCGCTGGGGTTGGTGGATGCTCAGGAGACTTGAATCTCGGGGCTGCCCGTGTGCCAGCTGGGCCCTGAGCCTCAGCAGAGTTGCAGCTCCTACTCTCAGGTTCACTGGACTTACCCAGGCCAGCTCACAGGTTGGTGAGGATGGTCAACCACCACACCAGGGAACTGAGCGTGCCTGCAACTGCAAACAGGAGAATCCCATCCATCAGCGGTGTGGGATCTAAGCCCCGTCTCGATATAGAGGTGGAGTGGACATCCCCATCCCAGGGTCCACAGGATGGAAGAATAAAATATGGATTACAGTGGATTTACTATTATTCTACTATAGAATTATTGTGACTAACAATGGAAGAAACTGTATCATTGATGTGGAGACAGTGGCCATGGTAGCTGCTGAGGGCAGGGAGAGGGAAGAAGAGATGTGATGTGGGGGCATTTTCGGGACTTGGAGTTGTCCCCAATGATATTGCAGGGACAGATGCAGGACACTATATATCCTGCCATAACCCACTGATTGGACTGGAAGGGAGCATAAACCACAATGTAAACTATAATCCATATGGTGCAGCAGTGCTCTAAAATGTATTCATCAAAGGCAATGAATGGGCCACAATGATGAAAGAGGTTGTTGATGTGGGAGGAGTAGGGGGCTGGGGAGCAGGATATACAGGAACCTCCTGTATTTTTTAATGTAAGAGTTTGTGTGATCTATGTATCTTTTTAAAAAAAAGAGTCAATAGAAATTAACCAATTTGAAAAACAGAGTGGGGGAATTGGAAGAAAAATGAACCAATTCTCAGAATTTGTGGGACAAAATCCAGCTAACCAAAATATGTGTAACTGGAGTTCCAGAAGGAAAAAAGAGAAAAAGGCAGAAAAAAGACATGGGAAGAAATGAGGACTGAAAACAATCTACAGATCCAAGAAGCTCAATGAGATCCAAGTAGGGGCAGTGGACGTGGCTCAACTGATAGAGCGTCCGTCTACCACATGGAGGGTCCAGGGCTCGATCCCCAGGGCCTCCTGACCCGTGTGGCAAGCTGGCCCATGCACAAGGAGTGCCGTGCCACATATGGGCGCCCCTGCATAGGGGAGCCCCATGTGCAAGGAGTGCACCCCGCAAGGAGAGCCGCCCCACGTGAAAAAAGCGCAGCCCACCCAAGAGTGGCGCTGCACACACAGAGAGATGACGCAGCAAGATGACGTCACAACAACCAAAAAAGAGATGCAGTTTTCCAGTTTCACCAGATAACGCAAGCGGATGCACAAGAACACACAGCCAATGGACACAGAGATCAGACAATGGTGGGGAAGGGGAGAGAAATAAATAAAATAAATCTAAAAAAAAAAAAAAGACCCAGGTAGGAAGAACATAAAGAGGTTCACACCATGACACATCACAGTGAAAACATTTAAAGGTAAGAACAAAGAGAAAATTTTGAAAGCAGCAAGAGGGAAATGATTCATCACGTAAAAGGCACTACAATACAATTAACACGACTTCTCATCAAAACCATGGAAGCTAGAGAGAGTGGAGTCATATTTTCAAAGTGCTGCAAGAAAATCACTGTCCACTGGGAATTCTATATTCTATATCTAGCAAACTATTCTTAAAAAATAAAGGCAAAATAAAGACATTCCCAGATACAGACAGAGAATTTGTTGCCAGCAAATATACCTTGCAAAAAATACTTTTAAAAAGTTCTTCAAGCTAAAAAGAAGTAACAGCAAATGATAACTCAAATTCACAGTAACAAAAAAAGTAGAAAATGGTAAATAAGTGGATAAACGTGAAAGACTGAAAATATATTTTTTTCTCATTTCATCTCTGAACTTCTTTAAAAGACATAAAATTGTATAAAGCAGGGATGGCAAACTTCTGTTTTAAAGAGTCAAATACTAAATATTTTAGGCTTTTCAGTTTATGTGATATCCGTTGCAACTGCTTGACTCTGCAATTGCAGCACGGAAATGCCTCCAAACAAGACTTAAACAAATGAGCATGGCTTTTGCTGCAGGAAAATGTTTTTGTATTTGTTTTTTTACTTTGTGTCTGGTTTCTTTCTTTCTTTTTTTTTTTAAAGATTTATTTTTTTATTTCTCTCCCTTTCCCCCCTCACCCCACTTGTCTGTTCTCTGTGTCCATTTGCTGCGTGTTCTTCGTCTGCCTCTGTTGCTGTCAGCGGACCTGGGAATCTGTGTCTCTTTTTGTTGCATCATCTTGCTGCGTCAGCTGTTTTTGTTGCATCATCTTGTGTGTCAGCTCTCCCTATGCGCGGCACCATTCCTGGGCAGGCTGCACTTTCTTTCGCGCTGGGCGGCTCTCCTTACGGGGCACACTCCTTGCGCGTGGGGCTCCCCTACGCGGGGGACACCCCTGCGTGGCAGAGCACTCCTTGCGTGCATCAGCACTGTGCGTGGGCCAGCTCCACACGGGTCAAGGAGGCCCGGGGTTTGAACTGTGGACCTCCCATGTGGTAGACGGACGCCCTATCCACTGGGCCAAGTCTGCTTCCCTCTGGTTTCTTTCACTTAGCATAATTTTTGTCTGATATTAACATCTTGTAAGATTAACATACATTTGCTCAGTTTCAAACAAAAATGGTCTTATATATGTAATATTACTTATATTCATATTTCACATGAGGTTACACTATGCTATACAGTCCCATGTTACATTTTTTAGTTTTCTTGTTAGTAATATACATAACCTTAGACTTCCCACTTAAATCACTTTCATGGCCACATAATAGTAATGCTAGTTACAGATACCACGTTGTGCTTTCACCTTTTCTATTCATTTCCTAAGATTAGCATACATCCTTTTTACCAATTCTGGACAAGTTAACCCTCAGCTTTCCATTCTCTAACCTCATTCTACTTTTTCTGGTGATCCATATTCAAGTTAGTATTTACACAATATATTTAGTTCATAGTAATGCAATCATACAGTATTGGTCCTTTTGTGTCAGTGTTTCTTTCAGCACCCTAAATGTATCACACCACTGTCTTCTCACCTCCATGGTTTCTGCTGAGAAATCCACATTAAGTCTTACTGGGTGTCCCTTGTATGTGATGGTTTGCTTCTGCCTTGCTGTGAACAGATTTTCTCTTTATCTCTGACATTTGACCGTCTGAGTAGTATGTGTCTTGGAGTAGGTCTATTTGCATTCATCTGATTGGGGTACACTGCACTTTTTGGACATGTAAGTTCATTTATTTCATGAGAGCTGGGAAATTTTCAACCATTATATCCTCGAATACTCTTTCTGCCCCTTTTCCCTTCTCTTCTTCCTTGGAAATCCCAAGACACGTATGTTGCTGTGTTTCGCATCATCATTCAACACCCTGAGCCCCTGCTCAGTTTTTTCTTTCTTTTTTCTCTGTGTTCTTCTTTCCAAATTCAACTGTTTTGTCTTCTGTATCACTTATTCTTTCTTCTATCATTCCGTTCTGCTGTTGTGTGCCTCTAATGTGTTTTTTATCTGACTTATCATGTCTTTCATTCTCTTGAGCTGTTATTTTTCTATTCAGGTTTTCAAATTCTTCTTTGCGCTCACTCAGTGTTTTCTCAATATCCTTTATCTCTTTAGCCAATTGTCTTTCAACTCATCAACTTGATTTTAGAAATTCGCGTGCATCTCATTGATTAGCTGTCTCGAATCTGTGTCTGTTCTGGGGCTTTGATATATTCCTTTTCTTGGGCCACGCCTTCTGTTTTCTTTGACGGCTTGTAATTTTCGCTGCGCTCCGGGCATCTGCCTGGGGTGGTGAGCTGACTCGATGCTCGCCCTCTCGCTCGCAGGAGCTAGTTGCGGGCGGCTGCGTTACTGCTGCTCTTTGATTCTTGGTTCAGCCTGGTCTGAGGGTTTAGGACTGTCCCCATCAGGTGCTCACACCTGGGCCCCGGCCTCTGTCCTGGCTTGCAGGCCACGTCCCAGGGACTTGGGGAAGGAGACGGTAAAGCAGGAAGAAGCTTCTTAGTTACTGTCTTCACAAGCTGCCAGCAGGTGGCGGCCCTCTCAGAAGGCGTTTGCTGCAACCTGGACCGGATCAGCGCGATAGAGGATCCTGCCTGGAGCCTAAGAGCCCGTGATTCAGACTTTCTCAGAGGCAGTTCTGCAGCCTTTCCCAGGGAGGAGATATTTCCACTCTCCTCTGCATCCTCAACAACCAGTCCTGGCCAGTAGAGAGGGAGACTGAGTGGGTTCTTTATCTTTAGCCCCTCGCCGGCTCCCCACCCCACCCGACGGGCTCCTGGACACAGCAGGCCACATCTGTGGGTCAGGAGCTGAGCCGGCCTTGGGCTGTGTCCCTCTCTCCGCTTTCCTCGAGGTGGGTCCCTGCGGCCGCCTTTGTCTGAAGCCACCAGCCTGGAGGCCTGAGGATTCAAAAGTGTCTACGGAAGGGGGTCGTGCCGACATTTGCAGCTGCAGCCTTAACTCCCGCTTTTCCCGTCACAGCTCTCCTTTGCCCTCTCTCTTCTGGGCGGTGTCCAGCCTTCCCCTGGTGTCCTAAACCCTAAAAGATCTTTTTCTAAACTGTTTCAGACTGTCCTCTAGCTATTTTTCTGGGAGAGAAGAGAATCCTCTGTCTTTCTAGTCCGTCGTCTTCCCAGAGGCCTCACCCTGAGTTATAGTTCTGTAGGCGAGAAGTCTAAAACGGTGTGGCAGGGCTGCATTCTTTTTGGAGGACCCAGAGGAGAAACTATTTTCATGCCTTTTCCAGAAACGTTCTTTACGAAACAGATGGCAGCTGTGTGGCATGTGGGACGTGGCTGTCCATCCCCAGCAGAAAGCAATAGTCCAATCCCGCGCCTTTTGGCGTAAGACACACATATGACAAAAGCCAAAAGGAGGGGGAAAAGCCACCTTGCAGCGGAGTTTCTGTTTTTCCAGAATTAAGCTAGTACTGCCTTGGTCTGGGAGTGTGTGGTCGTTTGAGTCTGGGTGGACCCCAGAAGTTCAGGTCCGTAAAGCTGGGTACCCCTGTGGGCGAGAGCCTACCGTCGGGGCCTTTCGATGAGGTCACTGCAGCCAAGGAACAGCCCGGGGGGGCTTCATCCTCTTACCAGAGGCCATTACAAACGGGATGAACATGGGAGAGAGAGCGCACGCCCCAGAAGCAAGAAGCTGAAGCGATGAAACCCAGGAGAGAAAGGAGAGAGCGGTGGGCACTGCCAGGCACCTCGCCACGGACAGGAGTCCAGGCTCACCAGCCGGTCTTTGGGGAGAAAGAGTCGCCTGATGACGCCTTGCTCTGGACAGCTCTCTGAGCCTCGGCACTGCAAGCTACAAGCTAACAAGCCCCCCTCGTTCAAGCCGGCCCGTCTCTGGTCTGTTGCCTTCAGCAGCCCAGCAGGCAAGACAGTGGGAAGGGGCAAGGGCTGTAATGCGCTCGAAAATTTTGGTGTTGATGGAAATGTGCTGAATCTGAATTAAGGTGATGGTTGCATAACTCTACAACATTGCTAAAAAATGACTGAATTGTACATTTACAGTTTGATATTCTTTATGAATTACAAAAAAGAGATATAGATTATGTTTGTAAACTGGTCTGTTCCTCTGGGAGTGATACCCTTTGATTGCATTAAATTCAAAGGGTTTCCATTTACTGGATTATGTTACGATTAGGGCTTTGACTCGCCTGCCTCATTAGGGCATGCAGGGTTGAGTCCCTGCACGGTGGGCTATACAGAGGGACACTCAGTCACGGACACAGAAGTAGACACGTGAGAAGAGAGCGCGCTCCATAGACACAGCAGAGGGCCCAGGAAGAGAGAGCCATTCGCCTGATAAGTCACAGCTGACCTTGTGAAGAGCCCAGAGCAGCTGAGCCAGAGAGAAACGAGCCCTCCCGCCACAGCTGAGATCAGAGCTGGGCCCACGGGGCCTCCAGAGCTACGAGGAGGCGGGACCCGCGGAGTCGCCTGCCATCTTGCTTCGACGCACCGCAACCGTTTGGGAAGGAAGTGACCTTGAGTTGGGCTCTTCAGGGCCTTGGGACTGTCAGCTTCTACCCCAAACAAATACCCTTTATAAAAAACAAAAGATTTCTGATACTTTGCATTAGTGCCCCTTTGGCTGACTGAAAACATGGGTTTTATGGTGTGTAAATTGTACCTCCATAAGGCTGTAAAAGAAAAACGTAAAAGTAATTGAATTCATAAAAGAAAAATAATTAAAATGTACTGCAGACTTTAACTCAAGGAGAAATAAATTGCATGACAACCATAGCATGAAGGACAGGTTGGGAGTAAAGGGAAGTTACTGCTGTAAGGTCTCGTGTTTACATGCAGTGGTGGAATGTTATTGGAAGGTATACATTGATGAGCTAAAGACACAGAGTGTAAACCATAAAACAACCATTTAACAAATAAGAAGAGATGCACAGTTAAAAAGCCAAAGATGGAAATAAAATGGAATGCTAAAATATATAGATACATAAAATACATACATGTGTATGTATAATTTTTTCAGTTAATCCTAACAAGATGAGGAAAAAGGAACAAAGAGAAAAAGAATTAGTAAAATGATAGGAGTAAGCACAAACTTGTTCAAGGAGCTTGATGTATGCAACCTACACTCGTGTTCAGAAAAGGGACTGATAGACAAACAGAAAGGCAAACAGATGGACAGATAGCTAGAATGATACAGTGAATGTGTCATAATGTTAAAACTGGTGGATCTGGGCATCTGGAGAGAGGAGTCTGTTGGAGTTTTTCATATGGGTGATTCTGTAACTGTCCTGTAATTGTGAAACAATTTCAAAATAAAAAGATTTTTTTAAGTAAAAGGAAAGAAAAATACAAGCCATGCAAAAGCTAACCATAACAACTCATAATGCTAAAGGGGACAATTCATCCAAAAGCGGCAATGAGATCTCATGAAATTTATAGAACACTCCCAAGTAGCAACGTCCACATTCTCCTCAGTGCACGTGGAACATTCACCAAGACAGCCCATCTGCTGCTCATAAAAAAGTCTCAGTACTGGGGGAAAGTGTAAATCACACTGTAAACTATAATCCCTCTGGTGTAGCAGTGCTCCAAAATGTATTCACCAAATGCAATGAATGTGCCATGATGATGAAAGAGGTTGATGATGTGGGAGAAGTGGGGGGTAGGGTGTGGGGTATATAGGAACCTCTTATATTTTTTAACATAACATTTTTTGTGATCTATGTATCTTAAAAAGAAAAAAGACCCAAAAAAGCATAAAATATATTTTTAAAAATGCTATTGCCAAAAAAAAAGTCTTACTAAATTTAAGATAATTTAAATCATACTAGGCATTTTTTTCTGACCCTAATGTAATTAAATTATAAATCAACTACAAAAAGATGTGTGGAAAAGCCCTGAAACATTTGGAAATTAAACAGCTCACTTCTAATAACTGTAAAAAGAAATCACAAGGGAAATTAGAAAGTATTTTAAACTAAATGACAATAATAAAAACAACATCAAAATGTGTAGCATGCAGCTAAGGCATGGCTTGGAGGCAAATTTATAGTATTACATGCTTACATTAAAAAAGAACAAAGGGCGGGGTGGATGTGGCTCAGGTGACTGGGCTCCCGCCTATCATATAGGAAGGTCCCAGGTTCGATTCCCAGGGCCTCCTGGTGAGGGCAAGCTGGCCCGTGCCACCGTGGAGAGCTGATGACAGGCAGTGAGCACAAACAACAAGGTGGGGGTAAGAATAAGTAAATGAAATAAAATAAACAAGTCTTTAAAAAAAAAAAAGAACAAAGTCCAAAATCAATGATCTAAATATATACGATAAGAATCCAAAAAAGAAGAAGAAATCAAGTAAAAGGAAGGAAGCAATAATGGTAAGAATGGAAAAGACTGAAATAGAAAAGGGAGACTCAGCTGAGATATAAACAGCACCAAAAGCTGATTCTTTGAAAAGATCAATAAAAATGAAAAACCTCTAAATAGACTGACTAAGAAAAAAAGAGAAAACACAAATTACTAATATCAGGAATGAAAGAAGGCATAACCTCAGACTCTATGGGGGTTTCTCTAAAAAGATAACAGGGGAGATACTACGAATGTTACGCCAGTAAATTTGACAACTTATGTGAAATGGATAAACTCCTGGAAAGGCAGGAATTACTGGAACTAGCTCAAGAAGACAAAGATCAACTGAATAAGCCCGTCACCACCAAGTGGACTTTATCCACGGGACACGACATAGGCTCAGCGTTCTGAATCAATCAAGGGGGAGCAGGTGCAGCTCAGTGGCTGAGCACCCGCTTCCCATGTATGAGGTCCTGGGTTCAATTCCTGGTACTTCCAAAAAGAAAAGTAAATAAAAAAATAAAAGAGAAAAAAATATGAGCACATCTCAGTAGGTGCAAAATAAAACTTATTTGACAAAATACAACATACAAGCATTTTAAAAAGCAAAACTCTCAGCAATCTAATAACAAGAGAACTTCCTCAACCTAATAAAAGGCTCCAGTGAAAAAACCTACAGCTAACATTACATTTAGGGGTGAAAGCCTGAAGTCTTTTGCCCTGAGATTGGAACTGGGGCAAGGAGGTCCACTCTCACCATTTCTAGTCAACACACCTGGAGGTTCCAGCTTATGGAAGACAGCAAGGACCCACAAGTGTCTTTATTCAGAGACATGGTGACTGGGTATCCAGAAAATCCTAAGGAATTCACACACAAAGAAGCTGCCAGAATAAGCAAAATGCGATAAATCAAAGCATATGTGATCAACATGAAAAATTAATTGTATTTCTACATACTAGGAAGAAACAACTAGAAAATGAATGTTAAAAACCAATGCCACTAATAATAGCATCAAAAAATACTCATAATTTTACTTTAACAAAATTTTTACAAGATCTGTACCCTACAAACTGCAAAATATTGTGAGGGAAATTAAAGGAAGACCTAACTCAGTGGAGGAATTTAACATGTTACCATGTCCCCGTGTGGAAGACTCAAGACTGTTAAGATGTTACATCTCCCTAAAAGATTTAATGCGATCCCCATAAAAATCACAGCACGGCTTGTTTTGTTTGTAATTTTTTGTCAAAATTGACAAGTTGACTCTAAAATTTACCTAAAAAAAGGCAAAAGGCCTAGAATAGTGAAAACAATTTAGAAAAAGTAAAACAAAATTGGAGTATTTTCTACCTGTTTTCAAGACAACAGTATGGTAAATCAATGGAAAGGAACAGAAAGTCCAGAATAGATCCACAGTAAATGGTCAAGTGATTTTTGACAAAGCAGTTAAGTTATTTCAATAGGAAAATAACAGTCTTTTCAACAAATCATACTGGAACAACTTTATATTTACTTGGAAAAAATAAACCTGTTAAATGTAAAACTTAAAACTGTAAAGCTTGTAGAAGAAGACATAAGAGAAGCTCTTTGCCACCTTGGGGAAGGGAAATATTTCTTAGATAGGATACAAAAAGTATGTAATTATAAAAGAAAAATTGATGTTAGATTTCATTCATAATTTGAAACTTTTATTCTGATAGCCATTGGTAAGGAAATGAAAATGCAATATGTATCTGACAAAGGACTTGTATCCATAAAACTCCTACAATTTGATAGAAGATTTTTTAAATCTCAATTTAAAGTGGACATAACATTATGAATTATAGACCTGAATTATAGATCTGAAAGTGGATACAACGTGGAAGTGCAGGCTGTATATACGCTACCAGACTGATACATTTTTAAAGCCCATGTGCTGTGTAACGCCAGAGTGAACCAACATGAACGATGCGCTACAGTTAACAGTATAATCACAGTGACACTGTTTCACCCATTGTGACAGGGGCCATGCTGACACGCGTGGCCAACATGAACGATGCGCTACAGTTAACAGTATAATCACAGTGACACTGTTTCACCCATTGTGACAGGGGCCATGCTGACACGCGTGGTATAGGAGAAACGGTGTGGGGGTTATTTAGGGACGCTGTCCTTTCTGGTTTTTCTGTAAAACTGCAACTCTAATTTTTAAAAATGGGCAAAATATTTTACCAGACTTCACAAAAGAAGATGTACAAATGGCTAATAAGCACAAGAAAAGATGGTCAACGTCTTTAGTCTCCTGGAAAATACAAATTATAACCGCATTGGAATAGCACTGCACACCCACTAGCATGGCTTAAATTTAAAAAGACTCATAATACCAACTACTGGTTAGATGTGGAGTAAAGGGAACTGATACACTGCGACGGAAGTATAAAACAGTACATTACATTGGTAAGCAAACCAGCAGTTTCTTATAAAGACAAACTTGCCCTTAACATATGACCTAGGGATTTCGCTCTTCGGTGTGTACCCAAGAGAAATGGAATCACATCCACGCGCAGACACTGATGTTCACAGCTGCTTGCTCACAGCAGCCCATGAGTGGAAACAGCCCCCTGCCCAGCACGTGAGTGGACACGCAAACCATGAAGACACAACCGTCACGTGCCACAAGAAGGATGACTCTGAAAACGCGAAGCTGAGTAAAAGAATCCACACACAAATCAGCAGACATGTGATCTCACGCGTGTGGAATTCGGGAGAAGACATTTCCCAACCTGACTTCCAAAGGCAGAGCAGTGGTTGCCAACGACGGCAGGCAGGACACTCCACCCGCCTGCCCCACGGGATCCAAGGCCCCTCTCGACTGGAAGCAGAGCGGACACCACCACCCCAAATCCTGGAGACTGAAGAATGACCAACAGGAGGGGGAATGCAGCTACGACTGAAGTTGACTGTTACTATTCCAGCTGTGGAGAACTTGTAACATTGGTCTAAAGGCAGTGGGCGAGGCTTAGAGAGGGGAGAACAGGTGAAAGCTGGGGCGTTTGGGGGACATTGGAATTGTCTGCATGACATTGCAATGAAGGATACAGGCCTTTAAACATTTTGTCAAAACCTATAAAACTGTGCAATGTGTAAAACATAATATAAGCTATAGACCGTAGTTAGCAGTAATACTTCATGATGTGCTCATGACTTGTAACAAAGGCGCCACACTAATGAGCGACGTTAACGGGGAAAAGTGGGGGGGGGGGGATGCATGGAATCCCTCTGTGTGAGCTTTACGTGATCTAAAGATACTTTAAAAATAAAATCAAATTAAAACGTTTTTAAAAAGCAGGCCAGTGAGGCACAGCTGCCGATGGGTTTCCTTTAAACCCACCGACAGTGCTTATTTCCTGTGCTTGGAGGAAAATCACTTTGGGGGAGGGGATTTGTTGTGTTACGAGCAAGAGCAAGTGCTAAATTAAAAGATGGCCCCATCTTCAAGTGGGAAAGTCCATTCTTCCTGTAAAACTTGACAAACATCTATTCATTTCACCAATCTATCATTTTTTTTAAAGTTTAAATGCCTTCTCCTTTTGAGGGAAAAAGGGTGCTTTTTATTGTATAAAGCAGCGTCTTATGTATTTTGATATACCATTGTTTGAACTTCCATCTTTAGCTGATAGATTCTCAAATATCCTTGATTTTGGATGTTCACTAGGTTTGTGTGAGAGGTTTCTAGAATGAATCTCTTTGTGCCCTAAAGAGGAAAAAACCAAAATAGCAATGTTTGGTTGAGTGTGTGAAGCTCAACGTGTAAGAACATCTTTTTTGTCTAGGTTTTATTTTTGCTCTTTTTGAAGACATTCAACAACAACAAAAAAAGTTTTGAGAGAAACTAATTTTCTTTGACAAGGATATTACTTAGTATTTTGGCCTATTAAAGTTTCCCTAGTTAGTACTTGAATTCCCTGTGCTAATCATTCAACATATATATTATATAGATACACTGTTTACTCTGTACCAAACTGATTTCAAAAGTACTACACTGAAAATAAACTAGTAATTTGGTGACTGTTTTTCTTCATAAAGTCCCACGTTGGCATCTTCACATTTTCCAAACTGCATCTGCATATCAGAAATGTCACTATTCGAGGTCTTTTTAGTGTGGCTTTAGTATGGCTTCCTTTTGCTACTGTACATACACTGTATCTCTGTTTTATGGTAATAAGTAATAAAAATGTAGACTTCATATTTTGTACAAAATGTCCTATGTACAGAATAAAGTAGTTCAGAGAAACAGAAAAAAAGAAAAAAAGAAAAAGCAGGCCAGTGGCCGCCTCGGGCCAGGCACGGGGACCGTCAGCAGAGGGGCGTGAGGGAACTTTTTCCAACAACGTAGATGACCGTATCTTACTTGTGGTGGCGGAGACAAGGATGTGTACATTGTCAAAACTCAACTAACAGTACAATTGAAATGATTGTATGTTAATTATACTCCATAAAATTATTTTAAAAAATAAAAATAAACCTGTGGGAGGCAACAAAGCCATGTTTAGAGGTAAAAATATAACCTTAAATGAACATAGGAGAAAAGAGGAAACTAAAAGTCAGTGACAGAAATATCCACCTCAAGATTTAGAAAAAAACAGCAAATTAAAACAACTCAAAAGATAGATGGAAAGTCTTGACAAAGATAAAACCTGGAGTTTTCTTTTTTAATGGAAGAAAACAATAAAAAGAATCAAGAAAGCCAAACATGGTTCTCTGAAAAGACCAGTGTGATTGATAAATCCCTGAAAAAAAGGGAGAGGTCACAATTTATCACTAGTAGAACTCTAAAAGAGGACATCATTTTCTTACAAAGCGTAACTTGACAAAATTGACGCAAGAAGTAATAGAAAATCTGGATAGTCCTGTAACAATGAATAAAATGGAATCAGTGATCAAAAATTTCCCTGCAAATCCAGACTCAGTTGGTTTCACCAGCGAATTGCCCCAAACATGTAAGGAAGAAATAATACTAAGCACCACAAACGCTTTCATCCTATCGGGAAGGAGGGAGCTTTTCTCATGTCACGTGGTGAGCACAACAAGAAACAAAAACCAACAAGGAAAGGACAAGAAAGATAAACAATAGACTAATTTATCTTACAAACATAGGGGCAGAAATTCCAAGCAATCGATTATATAATCAAAGTGATATAATTATAATATATCTCGATAGAGCTGGATTTATTCCACGAATAAACCACTAAAAATAAATTTCACTTTAGAGGAATAAAGGAGAAAAACAATACGATCACTTCGATAGATTCTACAAAAGCATTAAATAAAATTCAATAGTCTTCCTTGGTTCAAAAAAGAAAAATTCTCACCAAATTACAATAGAAGGGAACTTCTCAATCTGGTAAAGGTTATCAAAACAAAACAACACAAACGAACAAAAAGCTATTGCAAGCATCATGCTTCAGGGTGAGATACTGAAAGCTGGGCCAGGGCTCACAATTACCAGCTGTCAAGACGTGCAAGGATAGACAAACAGACTCATAAAAAAGACTAGATATTCCAGATGGACGCAGTGAGAAACAGACAAGGTTTTCAATAAATGGTGCTGGGTCCATTAGCTATAGGAGAAAAATTCACTTCGACCCCTACCTCAACCAAGCAAAAATCAATTTCATGGTTCTAAAATTTTCTTTGGTGAAGAATGTACAACATTGTTATTATATTAAAAAGTCATTGATGATACATTTTGGATAGATCATATGGTATGTGAATATATCTCAAAAAAGCTACTGAATAAATAAATAATTGTACTAGAGACAGCAGCTGTGTACAGCAGGAGGCACAGAGAGAGATCGAGAGGTAAAGAAATTTCTTGTTTACTTGTTTGTCTGTTTTTTGCTTATTATTATTGAAATAACGAAAATGCTCTAAGAATGATTGAAGTGATGAATGCACACCTATGTGATTATTCCAAATACCATTCATTGTACACTTTGGATGAATTGTATGCTTTATTAATAGGTATCAATAAAATTGATTTTTTAAAATCAATTTCATATGGATTATAGGTTGAAAGTTGAAGGTTTACCAAATAAAAACTTCTAGAAGATAAATTGAAATGACTTTGGAATAGGGGCACAGAAAGCACTGGCTATAAAGGAAATGACCAATAAATTGCTCCGCATAAAAATCAAGAACTTAAGTTCATCAAAAGACACCCCTGAGGGAGTGGAGGGTCAAGCCGAAGACTGCAGGACCATCTTTGCGACACTTTGATCGAACAAAGGCCTCCTACCCAGAATACAGAGCATTTTTACAAGTCGAAAGAAAACGACAACCCAATAGAAAATCGGGCCAAAATTTTTTGAAAAGGCAATTCACAGAAAAGGACGTCTGACCAGGGGGTAAGCAGTGGTGGGTCCTCAGGCGCCAGGGAGTGCAGCAGCAGCACTGCAGACTCAGGCCAGCGACTGAAACCGACAAGGGCGAGGAAGTGGGTGCCTGAGCCCTGCCCCGTGCAGGAGGCCCTGGACACACACCCTCACTGGAAAACAGTCGGTACCTACTACATAACGTGTGGCTCAGAATGCCATTCCCAGGCACGGCCCCAACCGAAAGGCATGTCTCCGAAAGACATGCTTGCCGTGGCCAGAAAGGCTCAAATGTCCATCAACGTAGAGCAATTTAAAAATAACTGGTGGTGTATCTGTGCAGGGGAATATTAGATGGCTGTGAAAATGAGCTCGCTGTTCGTGTGCAACACAGACGAGTGTCTCAGGCGTAATGCTGAGATGAAGAGGCTGGACGGGAGCGAGTTCACGCGGGGGGACGCCACTCCCACGCAGGCCACGGCCAGCGCAGCCCGGCGGGCTGGCGGGACTCCACCTCTCAATCCCACTACTGGTTTCGTGACTGCGTCCACTTAGTGGAAATGCATCAAGCTACAAACTTAGGATTTGTACTTTCTAATTAAAAACTTTTAAATTTCTACATACAACGAAAAAGGGGAAATCATGAAGTTTATGCCAATAAATCTGAATATTTGGGCAAATTGGACATAGTCCTAAAAAAACACAATACCAAAACTGCATGAGAAATAGTTATCATCTTAAAAACTCTTCGATAATCTGAAAATCAATCCCTGACTTAAAACCCTCCACAACTGAAACTCCAAGCCCGGCTCCCAGGACGTCACCAGTACTTAAGCGGCAGTAGTGGACACGGGCGGCAGGTGCAGGGAGGGGAGGCAGCTCGTGCCCACCCGTGGAGCGGGCCTCCAGCAGGGGGGGCCCCGGCATGTCCCTGTCCTGCGGGGTGGGAGTTTGGGCCCACCTCTCCAGTGGCCAAGCCCAGACCCCTGCCTCCAGAGACCCTTGACCCCTGGTGAGCTCTCAGGAAAGCCACTACCTCCGCCTCCCTACCCGTAAGGCCAAACTTGAAGAGGTGTCCACCCAAGAATGAATCGCCCCTGGGAGGGGCCCCCTGGCCCCTTCTCCCTAACCGGGCAGGGAGCGTCTTGGGGTGGAATGGACGGCGCCCACTTCCTGGGCCCCGCACCGCCATGACCCACCTCGCCCGTGGCCGCCTGCCCCCAGGGACCCACGGCCCCTGCCGCTCTCCAGGACTGGCTCCTCCCCTCTCGGCGGGGCTGCCCCCTGCCCCGTGGCCCTGCCGCTCAGCAGCCCTGTCCACCCCCCAGCCTCTGCTGCCCACCCCAGACCCCTGCAGCCGGGATCCTCCTGGCACGGGGTGGCCGCCCTGCTCAGGCCCTGCCCTGGCTCCCCAGCGCCTCCCCTGAAGGCCAATCCCTGACCTGCGCCCCGGCCTGGCCTGGAGCCCCCGCCCCCATGGCCCCAGGAGTCAGAGGCACTGAGGCTCAGAGCGGCAAAGCCACCTGCCCAGGTGGCTCAGCAGCAGGGAGCGGCCAGGGTTTGGACGAGGTGGGGGGCTGGTGCCAACGCAGGGCAACCCCTGCCCCAGCCCAGCTACACCGCTGGGCCAGGGACGAGCCTGCACCCCCACCCCCCAACCCGGGGCTCCCGGGGATAGGACAGAGGGGGCCAGCTTCCGGGGAGCCCTGGCCACCGAGGCCTCAAGAGCACCAAGGGGGTGCCGAGGAGGGGGCCGAGGAGCTGGGGACCCCGCCGGTTCCCTCGGAGCCTCCCGGCCCCCCGGGGCCAGGGGCCTCTCGTTGGGTGGGGCGTGTCCTGGGGCAGGGGGCGCACCCTGGGGGAGACGGGGTGCTGGGGCCAGGGAACGCCCAGGAAGCGCGCTGGGGGGGCTGCGGGGCTGCGAGCAGGGCCGTCGGGTGAGCACCCAGCAGAGGTGCCCGAGAAGCTGCGGGGGTCTGGTGGGCAGCAAAGGCAGCGTCAGGGAAGGCGCAGCAGCTGGAGGGCCGCGGGCACACCCTGCGGGCCGGGGCAGCGGGGAGCAGCGCAGGAGGGCGGGGGCGGCGGGGCCCGTGGGGGCAGTGGGCCCGGCGGGGCGCTCGGCACGGTAGCCCGGCCGTCCCTCCCGTCGCCTCTCAGGGACCACCAGTCCGGAGCGCCGCCGCCAAGAAGCCGCTTCCTGAGCCCGGCACGCCCGGCCCAGGCGCAAACAGGAAGGGGCGGCACCGTCCCGCGGGCCCGGCCAACGCCCGCCGCGAGCCGCAAGCTCCAGGACCCCGGCCGGCGCCCCCGCCCCGGTCAGCCGGCCCTGCGCCTCCCCACCCCGGCCAGGCAGTGTCGCAGCTGGAACTGGCCCCCCGCCAGGAGAGGAGGTGGGCGGCGCCCCTGCCAGAGGCGGCCCAGCAGGTTGTGTCCAGGGCGCCGCCCAGACGCGCACCTGGGCCTCCCAGGACGCCTTCCGCCCCCTCCTCCCCCAGGGCCTGCGCAGGCCCCCCCTTCGCCACCCACATCCCACTCCTGGGGAGCAGAGCCCCAGCAGGACGCCCGGGGGACGAGCTTCCCCGCCCCTGACCCGCGGGCAGTTCTGGGGAGCCGACAGCCCAGGGGGAGCTCTGCACAGGGGGGGCTCCGGCTGGTGTGGGGAGGGGGCAGAGCTAGGGAGGGGCCGGGTGGGGCCTGGGGGCAGGGGGAGAACGGATGGGGCGCAGCGCAGAAAAGGGGCTCTGCCCAGGATGCCGGCCCCCCCACACCTAGAGCCACAGCACCCCACATCTGTGCTGAGAACTCTGGCTGCCAAGTGGGGGCTCAGGAGGGCCCAGAGTGGGGGGCCTGGGGGTGCAGCTCTGCTCAAAGGAAGCCCAAGCGTGCACCCGGCTCCAGGCAGGGCCAGGGGGCGTGCGGGCAGGTCAGCGGGGCTGGGGGAACCTGGGCCCTCCCGGCCCGCGGGGAGGACACTCGCGGGGCCCAGCGCTGGCCGCCCGAGGAGCACGGGAGTGTGCGCGCTCGCGGGATCTGCACAGCAGCGTGCGCGTGTGCCGGGACATGCAGGCCGGCCTCAGAGCCCCAGAGGGGCCAGGCCGGCCACCGGCAGCGGCCAGCGCGGGGCCCCGGGGCAGGCGGGCAGGCGTGGGCCTCTGCACAGGCCGCCCCGGCCTCACCCCCCCAGGAACCTCACGAGGAAGGCGCTGGGCCTGCTGACCGGTCACGAGACCTCCCGGCTCTCCCAGGCAGCGCCCGCAGCCCTGCTGGCCCCTTCCAGCTTCTTCTCAGGATGATTCTGTCTGGCGAAGGTGGGCAGCGCCCAGCGCAGGACGCTGGGCCGTCTGGGCTCCTGCTTCGGCCCCAGGCTCCAGGCAGGCCAGGGGCCCGGAGCTGGCCTTGCGTCCTGCACCTGGGAGAGGGCTCCCCCCTGCCCCGACCGCCGGGCAGCCTTGGTGGCCCCAGGCTGGTCACTGCGCTCTTGCCCACCACACTCTCCTGTAGCCCCCGGGTGCCTCCCCCAGCCGACTCCTGCAGCCTCCACCCTCTCTGCCCCTTCCTGGGCCCCAGGCCTTCTGGCTGTCCGTCCTTCCCTCCACGTCCAGGCTCGTGGCTGCCTCCGAACCTTTGCACAGGCTGCCTGTCCTTGGCCTGGCCACCCCCAGGCTGGGCTTGGCCGCCTCGCGGTCACTCCTGGCACAGCCCCGTCCCCAGAGCACCTGGCTCACCTAGCATTCCACCATGGAGCCTGCATGCAGCTGGTACATAATAAATGCTAGTGCCAGGCCAGGGTGGGGAGTGGCAGGCCGGGGCCGGCCGGACACCCAAGGAAGGAGGAAGTCTGCGAGGCCTGAGAGTGAGGCTGGGGGCGTGGGCTGGATGGGCAGTGGGGCCAGCCCACCTCGTCCTGCATGTGGAGCAGCCGGCTGGCAGCCCACCCACGCAGGGGGCTCGCAGCCAAAGCAAACGCCCCCTCGCCCCCAGCCCCGTCCCCGCGGGCCCCTCGACGCCTCCAGGAAACAAGCCTGGGCAGGCCTGACGCGCCCGCCCCCAGCACGCCAGGGTCCCCACCCACCAAACAGGGACAGCGGCCGCCGCGGTGACCCCTTTCCCGGGCCATACAACTCGTCCCGGGAACCCGCGTGTCCTGGGCCGAAAGGCTTTGCCGACCGCCCCGGCGGGTCCAGCTCCCCCAGGTGGAATCACCGTCCCCCCTGCCAGTGCCCGGGCCAGCTTGGACAGCCCTGCCGCACGCTGGGGGCCCGGGGCCCGCCTGCAGCCAGCAGGGCTGGGCAGCTGGGGCCGCTCCGGGGCCAGCCCAGGTTTCCAGGTGAGTGGGGGTCTGAGACAGCCCCTCTCTGACCTCCCTGGAGGGTGCAGGTGGCACAAGCTCAGCTGGAGCTCGGCCGCCTGCGCCTCTGGCATCGGGGTGCCCAGCGGGCGGAAGGGGACAGGCAGAGGGTCGAGCCGCCCAGTCCGGTGCCGCCCGAGCCCCTTGCTTGCTGGCCTTCTGGCTGCCCGCCGGCCCGCACAGAGCTGCTGAGAGGCCGGGGGTGACCCGGGAAGGGGGTGAGGGCAGGTGGTGGGCACGGAGGGCGGGCGAAACAGCTTACCTGGGCCAAAGCTCCGCCAGCTCGCCCTGAAGTGAAGATCGCAGAGGCCCCTGCGGCCGGCCGCCTCCCGGCCCGCCCCTCCACCCCGCGGCCCCGCCCCTCCCAGGGCCGCCTCCGAGCAGAGGCTCCAGCCCTGCCAAACACGCCCCACAGCCCACCCGAGGGAGCAGGAGGGGGCTCGGCCCTGCTGCCTGGAGCCTGGGACCCGCCCCCGCCAGGGCCCCCAGCCCCAGCAGCTGACTGCGGGAGGAAACCCCCGCCCGGCCCGGGGGACGTCTGAGTCACTGCAGCCAGCCGGCCTGGGTGTGCACTGAGTGTGCACCGGGCGTGCAGCGCACAGCACAGCAGGGGGACAGGGAATGGGCACACAGACCGTGAGGCAGGCTTGCCCCGACCCTGGGCCTCAGTTTCCCTGTGGGTGAGGGGGCAGGGTCTCAGAGGGGTGCAGAGAAGGGCCGGCGCTCAGAGGCCTGCCTGAGGCCCCCGCGGCCCCGATCCAGAGGCCGAGGCCCCGGTGCTCGCTGGGCGCCCCCACCCAGGGCACAGCGAGCCCCCTCCAGGGCCGGCGTGGCTGCCGGAGGCCGGAGCAGCACTGGGCCGGCACCTTGGGGGATGTGGCCATGGGCGCTGACCACCTGCCCGCACCCCTCCAAGGCTCTCTCTCCCCAGAGGCAGCAGCCCCCTCCCTCGCGGCTCCAGGACGCCAGATGAGCTGGGTGGGGGAGGGACCCCTGCAGACATCTTTAACAGGCCCCTGCTAGTCACCTGGTGCGAGGGTCTGCGGGGACGGCCCTCCCCCCGCCTCTCCACCACGCCCCCCTCTTCCCGGCCGCCCACACCCAGGAGCAGAGGGCAGCAGACGCCGGCCCCTCGCCAGCTGCAGGGGCGCGGGGGGGCCTGGCCCACGGCCGTGCTATCTGCAGATCTGCCACCCAGCACCTCCCTCCAGAACACAAGTCCAGGCCCAGGGCGGGCCGCGGCACCCAGAGGCAGGCCCGCGCAGGCCCCCCAGAGGGCACACGCCCAGCCCCAGGGGGCGGGGATGGCACCAGCCACCCCCCCAAGCCCAGGTCCGCAGGCGGCTGCGGGTGGGGGGCTGGTGGGGGCGGCCGGCTACAGAAGGCCGGAAAGCTCCACGGGAGCAGCCGGGGGCCGCCCCTCCTGCCCTGGGCGGGCAGCCCAAGGGGGGCCCTGGGTGGGCCTGAGGGTTCCCAGGCTGGGAGAAGACCCCGGCCGGGCTGGGGGCACTGGGGGAGGGGGGAGAAGGGAATAGGGGCCACCCCGAGCCCTGCTCCCTGAAAGTGCTGCTGCTAAGTCCTAAGGGTCGCGGCGTGGAGCCCGCCTCCAGGCACGAGCGCGGGGAGCTGGAGGGTCCCCAGCTCACTCTCACCCCCCAGTTCACACCAGCCCGTAGCCCCCCAGGGCAGGGCGGGGGCAGCTGACTCAGCACCTTGCCCCAGAGCGGCTGGGCCCCGCTGGTATCAGCTGGGAGTGCTGGCACGCAGCGGGTCGGGGTGCTGGGCGGAAGGTGGCATCACCCCATTCACCCAGAGCCAGGGTGCCCCAAATCAGCAAAGCATCTGCCGCGCCTCTCCTGCCAGGTCCCCTGCAAAGCGTCTCCGAAACCCAGCCGCCGCCCTCTGGCTGCCCAGCCGCTGCCCTCTGGCTGTCCAGCCGCCCACCGGGGACCTGGCCCATTGCCTCTGGCCTGGGCCCCGACCCCAGACGGACCACCCCTCACTGCAAAGCCCTCCGGCCTGGCCCCTCACCAGCTCTCTATACGCTGCCCCCTCAAATCACTGCTCCCCAATTTGCCAGGACCCTGCGGCCACACATACCTTTGGCCCTGCCCGGTCCCTGGACACTGGCCCGCTGCCACGCTCCAAGAAGCCCCCACACGTGCAGCTGGCGCCGTGCGCCCCCTGGCTCCTGGGCGCATGGCTGGTGGGTGCTGGCTGGGCAGTGCTTGTGGGGAGGGGCCCCAGCCGGAAGGGGTCTCAGGCAAAGACGTGAGACAGTGCCCAGGACCACCCAGCCAGGGAATGCGGCAAGGGGCTGCGCCAGGAGGGGCAGGAGCCAGGGCATTGCCTGGGCTGGGGGCAGGCCGTGGCATGCCCCTGCCCCACCTGCCTCAGCCCCCAGGAGCCCCCGCTGGGCCCTGCTCCACCTGGCCAGGCTGGGTGGCCGCAGGCACGCTCCATCCTCTCGGGCTTCAGTGCCCCATGGGTGAGGGCAGGCAGCCTCTGCCACGCGGCTATGCCACAGATGCAGAGAGCCACACTGCCCAGCCTGTGCCACCGACAGCGACTGCACTGGCAGGGGCGGCCCCAAGCTGCCCGGAGCCTGGGACCCTGCCCGGAGCCCCCACGGGAGCTTGGCATCTGCCAGGGCTGGGGGAGGGACAAGGAGGCCGAGGCAGAGCCTCACAGCTGTGGGGTGTCACGGGGGCACTGTGGGCACTCATGCCAGCCCACTGCGGGGGCCCCAAGGCCTGCCCAGGACACCTCCCCCGTAAGGGCCATCGTCTTCCCTGACCAAGGAGGGACCCCGGCCAGCCCAGCAGGAAGCAAGGGCCCGGTCAGGGTCAAGGGCTGGTGTGGGAGGGCCGGTCAGCGCCCCCAGAGCCCAGTGCCCCTGGGGAGGGGGCTCCACAGCCCCCCAGAGGCCAGCAGTAACAGGGCCTAGAGTCGGACCCCCACCAGGTGGGGCGTTCAGGGCTGGAGCCCCAGACTAAGGCGCCTTGGCTCGTCCAGCAGCCAGGGCGTGGCTGGACAGTGGGCCTGAACCCTCAGGCCACCCCACCGTGCAGACAGGGGACCAGGGCCCCCACTGCACCCCGCTTTCTGGGCCCCACTGTCTTCTCACTGCCACGGGTCCAGGCTAGAGCACAGCTCCCCAGCCCTTCCCAGGACACTGCCCCCAGCCCCTGCCCAGCGCCGCAGGGCCCCGCCTGCCTCTACGGAGTCCCCCTGGCCACGGGTGGCCCCAAGCCCAGCCCCGCCGCCCAAAGCCCACTGTCACCCCAAGCTCCCTGGGGAGAGGGGCCGACGCCCCCCGTGCACAGGAGGGCCAGCCATGGGCAGGCGGGTGGGGGCTGGAAGGGCGCAGCGGGCGGGGCAGCGGGCAGGCGGGGGCTGGAAGGGCGCAGCGGGCGGGGCAGCGGGCAGGCGGGGGCTGGAACCGGCGCAGCGGGCGGGGCAGCGGGCAGGCGCCGCCTCCCGCCCCACCCCAGCCCCTCGGCCTCCTGGGCCCGGCTCCATTTTTCCGTTTTAGAAAGTGCTCCTGACTATTAAATATTTATCCCAGCAAGGCGGAACCCTGGAACCCGGCCAGCTACGGCCTCCAAAAAAAGAAAAACAAGGAAATCTGGAGCAGGGGTGGGGAGCTCACAGCGCAGGCGTCCAGTAGGGCCGACGGGGGGGGGGGGCACCCCTAGAGTGGGGCGGGGCCGGTCCTCCCCTCCCCCCGCCCCCCAGGGCGCCTCCCAGCATGGCCCTCTCCGCAGCCTACCTCCCCCAACCCCCTGCAGCCCCCCCTCCAGGTGTCCTTGCCCCTTGTGCCCATCTTTTCTGTTACCCCCAGCCCTCCCTGACCCCGTGCACCCCTGGGGGCTCGGTGACCGAGCCCCTGCTCTGCACGCATGTGGCCTCCCAAGCCCCAGAGCTGGGACCACCCCGGCTCCCAGCCAGCGAGGGTGGATGGACGGGGGGCGGGGGGGAGGCTGCCCACTCCCAGGCAGAGGCCAGTAGGGTAGATCTGTAGGATAGATCTGAGCTGTCCCCTCCTGGAATGGGAGGCAGTCACCCGAGGGACAGAGCCCCACCCCATCTGCCCAGGGCTGGAGGCCGCTTCTCCCCGCACCTCCACTTCCTCAGCCCCGGCAAGCTTGCCCCACGCTGACCTGAGGCCAAGAAAGGATGCAGAGAGGGCTGGGGTCCGAGGGGGAACTGGGGGGGAACCCAGCAATCTGGGGTGCTTCCTGGAAGAGGCAGCCCCCAGCCCAGTCCAGGACCAAAGAACCCTGCAGGTGGAGGAAAGGAAATGAGGCCCAGCTGCAGGCCGCAGCGAGCCAGGTGGGGGTGGGCACAGCACTCTGCCAGCGTAGGGTGGAGATGGGCTGGGGAGGCTCTGGACACTCCCACCGGGACTCCCCTGGGCCTCGGTTTCCCCAATCTACTTCTTCCCTGGGACCAGGTGGGCACCGCCCAAGTCTTCAGGCAGGGCCCAGCTGCTGCCAGTCCACCCCAGGGGCGACCATTCCTGCCACGGACAGGCCAGGCCGGAGGGGGGCCGTGAGAGCACCCTTGCCCGCCTGGCCGCAGAGCCAGCCCCACCCCACCGCCCAGGGCTGTGTCGGGAGCCAGGGAGCCTCTGTAGGGTGCAGGCTCTGCCCCTCACCGCCCCGAGCCCAGGGCCCCTGCAAAGGGGGGCACAGGCGCCCCCAGAGTGGACAACGGAGGGAGGACAGTCAGGGAGACCACAGCCCAGGGCTGCAGGGCAGGGGCCAGGCCCAGGGGAGGGGGCCACCCAGGCCCAGCTCTGCCTCTGCCCAGGGCCGGGGGCGCCACCAGTGCCCGTCAGGAGCCCCACAGCCCAGGGGGTGCCCCCAGGAGGGGGGCGGGGCGGAGCCCTGCACTGGACCCGCGGCCTGCACGGCCCCAGGCGGACACCAGGGGGCAGTCTCCGCCCGGCCGGACAGAAGGGCCCTCCCTCCCTGGTGGCCGCGCAGGGCACTTGGGCTGGGGAGGCCGTGGTGGCACAGGTGCAGGACGAGGGCGGGAGGCCGTGCCCAGCCAGGGCCCACGGGAGGGGACTGCGGCTGGGAAAGGTTGGACCAGAATTCCCCAGGCCCTTGTCACGAACGCTCCGTGCTCAGAGCAGGGCCCCGCTCCGTGCGGGCGGGCGAGCGCCGGCATCTGCCCCAGGATTCTAGCCCTGCAGGACTCCCCCCAGAGGCGCTGGGATCCGCTGACCTCGCCCCCTAAGAGAAGGGGATTCTGTAGGCGGGACACGAGGTGGAACTTCCCTGGGGGGGGCAGGACACCGGGCCCAGAAGCCCAAACAGGAAACAAGGCCCCCGGCAGGGGAGGGGTGCCTGGCAGCCCCTGGGGCAGGACGGGGGTCGAGGTGCTCCCAGACCTCGCAGCACGGGGCTCTCCAGGGAACCTGGGGTGAGGGCCGAGCTTGGGAGCTGGAGGCAGAGCAAGTTGCCCGGACTTCTCCCCAGAGGCCCTGGGGGTCCCCAGAGTGAGGGAGGAGGGGCGGGGTCCACCCACCCCTTCTCCAGCCAGATGCCCACGGCCAGTCCCCCTGGCCTGGGCAGACCAGGCCTCGGTGCTCACCAGAGAAGTGGGCATCGGGAAGGGCCCTGGAGGCTCCAGCCACAGCCGGGGGCGTGCCAGGCCGAGGGGCGATGCCCTGCCCCTGCGCCAGCGTCGGCAGGTGTCACCATCAACCGCCGTTTTCCCCAAGGACAGGGGTCCAGACCTGCGTCCACACAGCCCTGCCCCCTTGCTGGCTGCTGGCCAGGAGCCCTGGGCGTGGCCCTGCTGCCGCATTGCCGACCCGCAGTCAGGGCGCTGCCCCTGCCCACCCAGATGCTGGACAGGCCTTGGGGCAGGGGCGGGGCAGGCGGGCACTCTGCAGCCATGCCCGGGCACCCGTCCTCCCTCGCCCCGCAGCAGGGGCCCCGCAGCCTGATTCCCACTCCACGCAGGTCCACACCCCATCAGGCCTCAGGCGGGGCCCTGCCGCGACCACCACTAGCCCGGGACGGAGCCGCACGGCAGACCCCGCCTCAGCTGAGGCCGCAACCCGCTCCCCGGCCATTCAGCCCCGTCCTCGTCCAAACCAGGTAAGGGGACGGGCCTGGCTGCGGGTCCCACTGACACGCGGCCCTGCCCCAGCGTCCAAAGAGTATGGACGGGGGACAGAGGGGACAGACAAACTGACACAAGTCAGCGACCGAGAAACTGAGCCGAGGGGGCGCCCCGGAGAGTCGCGGTGAGTGGAGCAGCGGGAGACCGGGACGCGCGGGAAGCGAGGCGCGGGGAGGGAGGCGGCGCCCCGCGCAGCCCGCGGAGGCAGAGCAAGCGGCCCACCCAGCCGGGTCCGCGCGCCGCAGCCTGGCCCGCAGTGCGCGCCCCGACCCCGCCCAGGCGCGCGCGCCCGGCCCGCGCGGAGCCCACCCGCCCGGGGGAGCGGGCTGCAGGCGGGGAGTGGGGCGCACCGCTGCCAGGGGCTCCGGGCCAGGTGGGCAGCACCAGGTGGAAGCAGTCGCACATCGCGGCGGCCGGCGGTGCGGGCCGGCGGGCGGCCCGTCGCGTCCCCGCTCGGCTCCCGGCTCCGGGGCGGCTGCAGTCCGGCCCGGGGCGGGCGGACGGCGCCGCGCTCTGGCTCGCGGGCCTGGCGCTGCGGCGGGCAGCGGGACTCCGACTGCGGACGGAGCCCGCGCCTCGCGCCGGGTCCTAGGCGGCCGCCGAGCCCCCGCCCCCCGCCCGCCCGCAGCAGTCCCTGCGACCACTGCGGAGCGAGCGCGCGGGCGGTGCCGCCGGCCTCATTCAGCCCATTGGCCGCCGCGCGCCCCGGCCCGCCCCCGGCCCGTCCCCGCCCCAGGGGTCCCGAGCTCCCGCTGTGCCCGCCCCCGGCGCCATCCCCCAGGCCCCGTTCCCCACCCGCCAGCCCCGCCCAGACCCTGGCGCCACCCCGCACCCCTCACGGGTCGGGATCCAAGAAGTGGACTTTGGAGCCCCGTGGGGGACGGGTCCGCAATCCCGTCCCCCCGAGACCCTGGACTTGCCCCGCGCGCCGCTCCCTTGACCACCCCTTCAGAACCCACCGCGTGGCCCCCCTTCCGCTGACAGGCGCCCTCCCAGTGGGGTCCCTGCAAGTTGTGGGCAGCTGGGTCCGCAGCAGCGCAGGGAGGCGACCACTTTTATCTGGGCTGGTAAGGACAAGTTGGGGTTCTCCAGGGACGGGGAGGAGAACGGGGGTGCGGGTGGGGGACCAGCCCAGGATGTGCGCTGGGAGGTGGCTGGCAGGACAGGGCGACCCGCGGGGAGGGGGCAGTGCGGGGTCGAGGGGGTGTCCTGGAGCCCACGGCCTCCAGGAGGGGCCCTGCAGGGCTTCCTGGGGGCAGTCTAAGCGGGGACGCCGGGGATGAGGCGGGAGTCAGGCCGAGGAAGGGCGTTCTGGACGGGGAACAGAGCCGTGCTGCGCAGAGGATGGAGGGTGAACAGCTTGTGCCCCGGCCGAAATTTTGGGGTGGGGGCAGGGGGAGATGGTGGAGGGCGCAGAGTGCAGAGGGGCCCCGTGGGCAGGGGGGCCTCCCAAGTCACCAAGCAGGGACTCCCGTGGCCGGTGGGAGCTGAGGAAAGACCACACAGGCAGCTGAGCGTTTCCCTGGAGGCCAGGAGCCCTGGGGGGCGGGAGCTGGACCAGGGCGGTGCTGGGGGGGGGGGGGTTGTAGATGAAACAGGGGGGACTTGGTGAGCACTGGAGCGGGGAGTCCCTGGGATGCGGGTCTCCCTGGCACCGACAGGCAGAGGATGGCCCAGCCGTGCCAGGGAGGTGGAGGGGCAGGCACAGGTGTGGGGCAGGGGGAATTGGGGGGGGGGCTGGGGGGAGGGGAGAGCTGGGGAGGGCCGCACCGCCCAGGAGTTGGGAACTGGTTGGGGGATGGGGCAGGGGGCTGGGCTGGGCGCGCTCACACCCCTTGTCCTGGGGCCCACCGGGAGGGCCACGCACACTCACACCCGTGACGCGGACACGCACACGAATGCACAGACCCTGGCTCACGGCGAACTCGGCTACGTTCCCCACGCACTCAGAGACAGGCGCACTCGCGCCCAGGCACCCACAGACACACTCGGGGATACACGCAGACACGCCCACACGCGTGGGCCCACCCAGGCGCACACGCACCCACGCGCTCTTCAGGACCCAGACGCGCCGTCACGGCTCCGCCCAGTCTCACGCCCCTGCGCGCACTCAGGTGCGCACGCGTGGGGCTCCCGCGGACCCGCACAGGCTGCGGCGGGTGACTCAGGCGGCGCCGTCCCCGCGTTCCCGTCAGCCGCGCCGCAGCCGGGCAGGCTTCCAGCTGCGGGTCAGCGGGACGCGGCTCTCGCTGCCGGGAAAAGGCCCCTCCCGCCCCCAGCCCGGGACCCGGGGGCACGGCGCCCTCTGGGCAGGGCCCCGGCACAGGGTTCGCCCCTGCGCCTGCCGTTTTCCCCGGGGGCGGAGACCCTCCTCCCCCTCTCCTCCCAGGCCCTTCCCTGCGCATTCGCCCGGGGGTGGTCCCTGGTGGGCGCAGCCCGCAGGCAGGGAGAGCTGTCCTCGCGTCACTCGTGCCCCGGATGTAGTGTCCCTATGTCCACCGTTTCTCTGAGTCTGGCTGTGGGAGCCTGGGGGCAGGGCCTGGGGGCAGGGCAGGGCCTGGGGGCAGGGCAGGGTGGGGGGCCCTGAGGAACAGGGACCTGGTGCACAGATCCAGCTCTGAGTGCCCCCTCCAGGCGGGTGACCTCGGCAAAGTCATGTGGCCTCTGGGGCCCTGTCCACATGGGGCGGCCTCGCTCGGCCTGGTGTCCCCTGGGCCGGCAGCTTTGTGGCGGTGAGGCCGTGCCGGGGGCAGGGGTGGAGGCTGGGGGCTGCCTCCGGCCTCTCGCCTCCACTTCCTGCAGCAAGATGGGCGAGACCCCCTGGGTGGCATGGATGGGGGGGACCGCCAGCCAGCCCCTCCCACGTGCTGGGCCCGGTGTGGACATGCCTGGGCACCCACCCTCAGCCCCCTCAGCCCGGGGGTGCCAGGACCCTCTGCGCTCTCTCCACGGCACCTGCCTTCCCCTCGCTCAGAGGCGTGCCCGGAGCCTGGGGCCAGGGTGCTGGTCGCTGTGAGCGCTGCCCTCTCCAGGCTGCCCACCCGGGTACAGGTCCCTGGACCGAGGTCTCTGAAATCCCCAGCTCTGTGGCCCTGGGCAGGTCCAGGCTCCCCCCACGGCATCGGCTTCCTTGTCTCAAAGGGCGCCCAGACCCTTGTCCTGCTGTGGTGAAGCGGCCTGCAGCTGGAGGGGGGGGGCTCAGCTGGACACACAGCCCTTGGTCAGTCTGGTGGGGGCGGGGGCTGTTGGAGAATCTTCCCAGAAAGCCATGGTTCAGGGGGGGACTCCAGCCGGGCTGGGACTGGAGGGAGCCCAGCCATGCCCCCCCCGCCGCACCTCTGCCCGTCCCCCCACCAGAGGCTGGGCCGGCGCCGCCGCAGTGCCCTGTGCTGCCAGGAGCTCCCGCAGCCCTCCCTCTCCTGTCTTCTCCCGTTGGCCCCAGCCCCCTCCCGATGCCCCCTCCAGGGCGCGACGGCCGGCCGCGGCAGGCCACAGCAGCTGGGCCTGACCCAGGAACCACTGCCCCTCCCGGCACAGGCGACACCCCAAACCTGTTCCAAATGTGACCCCCTGGGTGGGGCCGGCTGAAAGTGTGGGAGAAAACTGCTGCCACGTGACATGCCCAGGACTGGCCTCCTTCTTGGGGCCACCGTGACCGGACACTGGGGACCACTCCCCCAGGGTGGCCCTGGGTCCCTGGCCAGGGATCTCTGGCTGTGACTGGACACTGGGGACCACTCCCCCAGGGCGGCCCTGGGTCCCTGGCCAGGGGTCTCTGGCTGGCCTGCAGCCTTCCTGAGGGTCAGTTCTAGGGCCTGGGGTGCAGAACACAGGGTGGGGGGCGGGGGGGGACATGAGCCCTCCTGGACACAGCCCGCCCTGCCCCCACTGGCCGCAGGCCCACTGCCCTCCGCCTCTCCAGGCAGGCAGGGACGCCGGAGGCCAGTGAGGATGCCTCCTTGCGGCAGCCGCAGAAGCAAAAGGCGCTCTGCCGCCCTGCCCGGCCCTGGGCTCAGCGCAGAGCCCAGCTGGGGGGCACGAGAACCCTCTCCTCCCCCACCCTCCCTGGGCCCCTAGCGCTCAGAGGGCGGGGGACCTGCTGGTCCAGGTCTGAGGACTCCAGGGAGCAGACGGGGTTGGTCCCTGGGTCGGCAGCCTCACCCTCCCCCTGCCCACGCCCACCCTGGCTGGTCCTCCGTCTCCCCCAGAGCTGAGAGCCCACTCGGGCCTGAGGTGGCCCCCAGTAGCCCCGCTGCACCCACGCAGCTCAGCACGCCGCGACGCTCGGGAAGGCGCCAAGGGCTGGTGCCCAGTCCAACCAGGGCAGGTGCGCTCGCTGCTCCCGCGGCGCCCCCCGCTGACAGCAGCTGGGGCGCCCGCTCCACGGGCCCCAGGACCGCTGGTCTGAGGACCTGGAGAAGCAGGATCCTGGGCGCGTTCCTGGCAACAGGACTGCTCCCCAGTGCGTCCTCCCTGGAAGGCGGTACTGGGGCCGAGTCCTGCGGACACGGCCAGCCATGGTGGGCTCCAGCAGAGCCGCCACCCAGGCCAGGCTGCCCACCCCCCCCGCAGCTGGGGCTCGGGGAGGGCCCATGTGGGAGGGTCCCGTGGCTCCTCCTCCTGGCCAACCCCCCCACTGCAGCCCCTCCACGGTCCCTTGGGGAGTCAAGGCCTGTGACCCACGTGCCCCCATGCTAATGGAGGCCCCCATTGACAGTCTCCCCTGGGGACTCTCAGTTCTGTCCGTCCCGCCCTATAACCCAGGGGTCACCCATGCACTGTCTGGGCTGTCCCCCCTCCGGCCACCCAATCCCAGGGACACCCCTGCTGTCCCATGCACCTTGGCTCTCCCGAAGGAGCCCCCTCCCACCGAGGCAGCTGAGGGCCACCCAGGGGGGTTCCTGAGGCTGCTGAACAAATCCCCAGGGAGCAGCGGCTCCGCACAGCAGATGCGCATTCTCTTGCTGACCTGGGGGCCACGGGACAGAGTTCCTTCCGGAGGCTTCCAGAGTGGCCGCCCGGCCTTGGCTTCCCACGGCCGCTTCCCCCCTCCTCTCACTCACCAGGACCCAGGCGACGACACTGGGCCCCCTGAGCCAGGACACCCCCCTCCTCGAGTTCCTTACTCCACCCCGTCTGCAGAGCCCTCTGCCCGCGAGGACCCTAACGGGGCGGGGGGGCTGGGACTGCAGCTCCTCCCAGCACAGGGGGGTTCAACCAGCCTCGGGCCAGGGCGAGGGTGACCGCCCCTGCCCGGCCCAGCCCGCCACCTCCGGCAGCACTCCCCCCACTCTTCAGAGGGGCGCGGGGGTTGCTGGGCCTCGGCCTCCCCCTTCACGCGAGGACAGCCCTCCTCAGCACCCCGGCTGGAAAGGCAGGCAAGACGGCGGCTGCCGGAGCCCCCGGGACACCAGGGCGGGGTTTAGAGCCTCCCACCCGAGGCGCCCCCAGGGTGGGCAGGGCGGAGGACGAGGGGCCCGGGCCAGCCCAGGGGTCGCAGTGGGGCACTGAGCCAGCACCCCTGCCCTCAGGCCATCATTCGGCAAACGCTGGACTGACCCTCCCGACAACCGCACCACTCCCCCTCAAGGGAGCCAGAGGTGGGGGCCGAGGACCGCAGGGCCAGCACCGGAGGGGCAGTGTGGCCACAGGGCCCTGCTGTGCTGCCTCTGGGAGGTGAGGAGGGGGCTGGGGGCTGCCATCAAGGGGCTGAGAGTGACTCCTCTTGTAACTTTTCAGTGAAAATTCGGGGTAGCTTGGCAGAGAAGGAACCGGGCCCGCGGGCCCACGGGTGGCAGGTGGGAGGTGTGTGAGCGGGAGGGGTGGGCTGCTCTGCCCAGAGCAGGCCGCCCGGGGCCTGGGGAGGCCAAGTCGAGCCCTCCCCTCAGGGGCACCGTGGGCCTGCGGGTGGGGGAAGGGCTGGGAGGCGAGGTGGCCGCTGACCAGGCAGCCTCGGGCCTGGAGGGGGCGGGAGACCCGGCTCCTCCTGCCCTGCGCCGGCGGGAAGCTGGGGAGGGCGAGGTTCTGGGGGTTCGCAGTCCCTCCTGCGGGAGAAAACCGCAAGCCCCATGGGCCCGCGGCGGGGGTAAGAGGGGCGGGGGGGAGGGGGGGTAAGAGGAACAGGGTAGGAGGGCAGCGGGGAGGGGGGAGGGAAGAGGGGCGGCAGGGGAGCAAAAGGGGCGGGAGGAGGGAAGAGGGGCGGCGGGGGAAGAGGGGCGGCGGGGGGAGAGGGGCGGGGGGAAAGAGGGGCGGGAGGGAGGAAGAGGGGCGGGGGAAAGAGGGGCGGCGGGGGGAGAGGGGCGGCCGCAGGGGAGGCGGGGGCGGGGCGAGCGCCCGGGCTGGCCCCGCCCCCGCGGCTGCGCGCTGACGTCACGGGGCGAGGAGCGACGCCGGAAGCGGGGGCCGCCGCGCGCTGTTGCCTGGCAACGCGCTGGCGCGGGCCGGAGGAGACGCGGCGCGGCGGCGGGAGCGGGACCCTCGAGCCCCGCGCGGCCCGGGCGCGGGCTCCCCGGCTCCGGCGGGCCATGCGGCTGCGGGGCGCGCTGAGGGGCCTCGCGGGGGAAGCCGGCGGGGCCGCCCGCAGGGCCTCGGGCGACGGGGGTGCGAGCCGGGCGCCCCGGGCCCTGCGCCAGGGCGCCTGGGAGCGGCCGGGGACCCCCTGCGGCCGCCCTGGCCCCGCCGAGGCCCCGGCCGAGCGCGGCGGCGCCTGGGGCGAGTTCGCAGGTTTTCGGGAACCTGCGGCCACTTCCCCGGAGCACCTGGAGGGGCCCGCGGACCCTCAGCCGCCCGGAGCCGCTTCCCGAAGGGAGCGCGGCGGCCACCGACCTCACCCGGGCGGACCCGGCGGGACCCGGCGCGCCGCCCCCACGCCGCCCGAGGTACTCTCGAGGGCCCGCGAGGCGTGGGGCAGAACGCGGAGCCCGCGCCCCCGCGCGCCTCGGCGTGGGGCCGGCCCAGCCCTGCTGACCGCGCCCGAGGCACTGGGGGGGGGGTCGGGTCCACGCGGCTGCCGCGCAGGGCGGCTGCCCCCAGCCCGCTCCAGCCTGCAAGGGGCACCTGGTGTGAGTGGTTCATCACTGACTGAGGAAGTCCAGGGATTCTAAAGCCACGGGGACACCCGTCTGCCGCTGGGAGAAGCGTTCAGGAGGCGACGTCCATCGGGGCTGGCGCAGGCCGCCCCCATGCCCCTGCCGGGTTCTCTCTCGTGGTTGGTGAGGTATAATTGATATGTTAGGGGAGTCTGAGCATAACATGAAATCTGCATTTGCTTCTCAATTCTTTTCTGCAAGAAACTCTGTCCCCGATGAACAGAGGCACAGGGACACAAAACGCGTACATAGCCACCACGTGTGCCTCGCACGCCCACCTCCCCAGCTTTCTGCACTTGCCCACACTTGTGCTATAAGTTTCTGCCCAATCCTAGCCCCCCCTCTCCCACCCCTTCACAGTAACTTGGGTGAGAACTGCTCCAACTTCCACTTCCACAAGCAAACCTCGGGTCTTAGCCAAAGTAAAGAATGGGCAGCTTCTTAGCCAGTTAACACGGGAACTGTGCAGCCATTTTCAGCAGGTGTCTCAGCTGCCCTGAAGAGTTCTGCGAGTGCTGTGCCCAGTCTCGTTTCTTACCTTCTTCAGGGGACTGCAGGGCAGGGACACAGACTTCACACAGGAGCACTTGCAGTTCAATCAGCCACAAATTGCATCGGTACCAAAAGAACGTGTTTGGATAAGGTAGCTGGCACAAGTCTTTTCTCAGGTCTGTGTTTTTCTTTTCAGCCTCTACTTGGCTATGAGAAAACTTTCAAGTTTGCTTTTCAAGAAGTACCAGTCCAGCAGGCAACTGAAGGTGTTTCCACCTTAGACCATTTTTTAAACAGCAGCAGTGAAGAAAGACCTGGTCTTGAATCTGTACATAAGCAATTATGGTAACAAACTTAAATTGGAACAGAATGTTTATTGCAAGGATTCTGGGCTTACACTTTCGGTTGGGGGAAGTAGGTGCGTGAGGCCTCATTTTGCCTTTGCAGTGTCCTTCCTCCTGGAGTCCTGTGGTCCCCGAGGGGCCTGGGCAGCCGGGGCCATGAGCTGGTCATCTCTTGAGTCCGCTGTCCCCGCCCTCCCAGTGGCCCTGGCAAGCTTGGCCGGCACAGACTGGCCTGAGGTCGGCTCCCGCAGTGTCCTTGCCCTGCCCAGGGAGCGTTGCGTGGGCAGAGGCTGGCAGGGCCATGGCCGGGCTGGTTCCTGGCAGCCTCTGCAACCGTCGGCCCCAGCTCAAGCGCGGGGCCCACCTGGTGTCCTGGGGGGACACTGCAACCCCCGGCCAGCCGCGTGTGCAGGCCTGGAGCTGCCCGCAAGGCCCAGGGTTCCCAGCAGCTTCCTGGGGCCCGAGGAGTGGCGTCGAGGGGGAGAGTTTGACTCGGCGGCTTTTAGCTCTGGCTGTAGAGCTCAAGGGAGGGTGGACCACGGCTGGGCGGGCGTGAGGGCGGCGAGGGGCACCCTGGGTCTTTCTGGAGGCCTGCGCAGCAGGGCAGCCCTGTCTAGTGCCCAGGCCTGCTCACGAGCTCCGGCACCGGCTCTGGGCCCTGGGGGCAGGAGCGTGTCCCAAACTCTAGGCTGGCTTTGGAAAGGATGTTGGCGCTGGCCTCGTCTCTGCCCAGCTGTCTGTGCGCCTTCCCCTTCCTCCGAGGGTCAGCGCAGGCCTGCCTCCTCCCTCGACCTCGCCTGCGGCCTCCGCAGCAACGCGCGGCACCTGGCGGGCGGCCCCCACCCCTCCCTCGCCGTCTTGTCCGTCTCAGCCCTCCTGTGCGCCCCGTGTTGAGTGTATTTGTCCCCTCGCGATGTGTCCACACTGAGGCCGGGCCGGGCTGGGTAGAGAAGTGCTGTAGAAGGGGGCGAGCAGGGAGGCGGTGGGGCCGCTGGCCGGGACTGGCAGGACAGGACCCTGCGGGCTGCTGGGACGCAGCTCGGTGCTCGTCCTCAGAGCTCGCTGGCCGCGCCTTGATTACGGCATCTGTTTCCCAGTTCTGAGTCTAGGAAACTCTGGAGAGTGCTTCAGAACACAAGTACCACATCCGCTCCACGATGCCCCTGGACTGGATCTCGCTGCCGAGAAAACCTCTTTCTCGTTCTCGGGATAGATGCTGCGCTGAAGGTAGCACGCTCTGTGGGGCCCACTCCGGGTTGGGGGGACCTAGTGGCCCCCCACCCCTGGGACCGCCTCCTGCCGGGGGCACGCCTGCTGGCGGGACCTGAGTTGTGAGCGGCGGTGTCGTGAGCCGCGGGGCGTGGCAGGAAGGGCAGGGAAGCGACTGGCCTTGGTGAGCGCCTGCCCTCCGGAGCGGGAGGCAGACGTGGAGGCTGGTGATTAGAGCCACACGCGAGTGTCGGCGGAAGACGCCGTGGGGACCCGGGATGCGGGGCCCAGGCCTGCCCAGCGAGGTCGGGGGCTTCCTGGAGAAGCCCCTCTGCACCGGGCTTGGGGTGGGCCGAGCAGCGTGCGGACGCAGAGGGCCCTGGGGGCTCAGGAGGGTGGCGAGGCGGGCTCTGCTCCGGATGGTGGATGCGGGTGACGGGCCGGGTGTCCTCTGGGTGTGCAGGTGGAGACTTGGGGTTCGCCTAGGTGTAGCCGTAAGTTCACCCTGGGAGGCATCGCTAAGGCCTGAGGCTGGCGCCAGGCGCAGGGGCAAGCCCAGAGCCCAGAGCAGGGCGGAGGCCCAGGAGGGGCCCAAGGAGGTGGCCAGGGAACCCAGCAGTGGGCGCAGGTGGCCAGGCGGCTCGTGACGCGACGTCAGACGCCCCGTGCTGTACAGCACAAGACGCCACCTCGCCGAGCCGCTGCGTACCCCAGCTGCTCTCAAGGTCTCTGCTTGAGGCTCAGGGCCCAGGGCCCAGGCCAGACACGCGCGTGTCCAGAGGTCCCAGGAACGGTCCCGCGGGGCTGAAGGCCTCCTGGTCCTGGGGTCGTCAGCACTGGGACGGGGCCTCACCGCGGCCTGGAGCGCGCGTGGGCTCAGTGCCCTGCACCGGCCCGGGGGCCCCACAGATGTTGCTGGAAGGTCGTCCCTGGCTCTGGTAGGGCGTGGGGTACCACAGCCCTGGGGCTCAGCAGCGCACACAGTGTGGCCCAGCCTCCATGCTGGGGGGAGTGGAAGTGGGGAGCTCCGTCTGTGCTGGGGGAGTGGTGTAGAAGTGGGGCTCCTGCTGGGGGCTGCCGTGGAAGTGGGGCTGGCCCCCGAGCAGCCGGGTGCTCGCCGCCCTCGCGCTCCGCGTGGAGCTGCCCGCCGTCCACCCTGACCCGGATCGGGCTCGGCCCTCAGGCCGGACGTGCCGCCTGGCGGTGGTCTCTTTCCTCAGGGGCCGCCGTTCGGAAGGTTCTGGCCCCGCAGCGCCTGAAGAAGCTCCTGGAGGAGGCGGCGTGCACGTGAACCCCTGCGCAGCCCTGATCCAGACCAAGGTGCACTGCCACCCGGCATGGGGGGGTGAGGCGGGGGTGCTGCCCCGAGCCCCTGGGGCCCCACAACGAGTCCCTGGGTTTCTCTTTGATGCCTTGTTTGTGAGGAATGAGCATGTGCGCTCGTAGGGCCGGCAGGTCGCTGCAGAGAGAGGCTCCCAGGGAGAGCTGGGGGGGGGGGGGTGGTCCTGAGAAGCTGGGACCCTCGGTGTGGAGGCTGGGATGTGACCGGGCCAGGGCAGCGGACGCGGCTGAGTCGGGGCCTAGGAGACAGGCAGCCTCGGGCCCCAGGCTCAGGCCGCGGGGCGTGGGGAGCATGGAGGGAGCTGGGTGCCTGTCCCCCAGCTCTGGTCTGGAAGGCGGTCTGGAACAGGCCGTGCCCCAGCGTTGCGGGCTGGAGGCTGGGGCCCACCTTCTGCGCCGTGTCCTCTCCTGGGGACTGCCCACTGCAGACCGCAGGACAGCCGGCCTGGCCCCCCGGCCCCGCCCCCCGGGGGAGGGACTTGGGTGCAGTCAGGGGTCCGCACTGAGCCGGGGGAGGGTGGGGACCGGGAGTCCAGCACAAGGACGCTGCTGGAGGGAGCTGGCGGCCACTCGGCAGGGAGCGCAGGGAGGGGCAGGTGGGAGGCTGCTGCCCGGCCCATGAGGGGCCCATGGACGCCAGCCGCGCAGCGTGGTGGGAAGGTGAGGTAGGCGAGGCGGCCCTGGGACCTGGAGCTGAGCGCGGGGCAGGGGTGCTGGGATGCAGCTGAGCGGCCCTGGCCAGTGGAGACAGGTCCTCTGGGTGCCAGGCCCGTTCCTTCAGAAAGCACCGTTGCACAGGAGGTGGAAACTTCCGGAAGCACGCTGCAGGGGTCACCTTAGAGCATAAAAACCTTCCCTGTGCCCACCAAGGCAAGAACTGGGAAGGCGTCCTTTGGTGCTCAGCTAGTCGGACGGCGGGCTGGGGCCCCACGGCGCTGGCGGGTCCACGGCCTGCTGGCCCGGGCGCGCAGCTGACCGGCTCCTCTCCCCCCGCAGCTCTCAGAGGCCCCCGGCAGCAGGCAGGGCTGCCTGGTCACCTACAGCCTCTTTCTGAAGAAGACGCCGCTGCCGGGCAGCGTGCCGTCTCTGTCGGCTCCCAGGAGGAAGGTCTTCACTGTGCGGCAGCTGACGACGGCCTGGCCTAACGGGGACGGTCACTGAGGCAGAGGGGCGCCTTCTGTCGTGATGAGACTGCGTGGTTTTTTGCTGGACCCAGAGCTGCTGTGTGGAATTAGTGCCCAAATCTGCTGCCTGGACTTCTGTTTTCTGTGTCTTTGAGTTTATAATCTCAGTGCTACTTTCCTTATTAACTTTATTATTTTTCAAGAGGTTCTGGGGATCAGACCCGGGGCCTCAGCAGGTGCTCGGTGCTGAGCTCCGCCCACTCCGCCCCCAGACTCCCCACTTAGCCCGCCCTGTGCCGGGTCACGGGGCCACTCACCAGGGGTCAGCTGTGGGGTGTGCCGCAGCCGCCCCGGGCCCCGCTGAGGCGGGCGTGAGCACGGGGTGCCAGGTGCCGGTGCCATGGGCCTGGTCGGGCACAGGCTGGGGCGGGGGCTGTGACGGGCCTGGGCCGGGACAGGGCGGCAGCCCCCAGCAGCGTCCACGCCAGGGCCCCGGGCCAGCAGTGTGTGCCTCCCCCTCACTGTTGGGTTTCTCTGAGTTTCAGAAAAAAGAGGGAAAGGTCAAGTGTCACTGGGCAGGTGGCTGCCAGAGAGCGCCAAGCAGCCAGATGGAGAATGGCGTGGAGGGTGCCCACTGCCCCTGCCCCTCGCGAGCGTGGGCCCTGCCGCCGCTCCCGGACCCCCGCGGCCGTGCAGGGGGCACTCCCGGGGCCTGAGGGCAGGCCTGCCAGGGCTGCCGCACGGGTGGCCTCCTGCGGCAGGGCGGGCTGCGGGCACCAACGCTCTCAAGATCCTACTCAGGCGGAGGCCTCGCGAGAATGGGCTGAGGCCGTTTCCCGCCTGCCACAGAGCCCCCGGCCGGTCCCTCCGGAGGGCGAAGGCGGAGACTGGCCAGAGCGCGCCCCCAGCCAGAAAAGGGCGGAGCTTGGGAACCCTGCTCTAACGTGCACCTGCTTCAGGGCAGCCCCCGTGGTCCTGCAGGGCGCTGCCGGCAGAGACCCCTCGGGGGGCCCTGGCGCCCCAGCTCTGAAGCTGGAACTGCCAGGACGGCTTGTCCTGCGCCCTTCCCCCCTCTCCAAGGCCCTGAGTCCTCACACCACCCGCAGGCACCCTGGCATCCACACTGACTGGTGCTTCTGAACAGGAGCCCTGGACCCCACGGTTCCAAGTGGACCCCCACCCTCAGAGCCCCAACAGCTTGGCTTCTTGTCTGCCTACTGGTGGCACCGCCACCTGCTCAGCTTCCCAAGCCAGAAGCCAGGACCTGCCCCCCGTCGCCTCACACCTCACTTCTCACTTGTGCCTTTGATGCCATCTCCTCGTCCAAGTCCATTTGAGGAGGGGCTTCCTGAGTTAGGGGGACCTGGGCGTTCTAAGTACTGGGTGTTGCCTCCGATTCAGATCTACGAAGTACAACCAGCCCAACAAGTGACAAAGTTATAGTTAAAAAAAAAAACCCAGAGAGGTAAGAATAAAAGAAAGCCAAGAACTAAAGCAATGAGCCTTTCCTCAGAGAAGAGGCACGTGTTGCTCTTTCCTGGTCAGCAGTGGGAGGCCAGTACAGAGAATGTTTGCTTGTTGAGCTTTTAATTGCCACAGGCAGACGCGGGGACATGGGCGTCCTCGGCCCCACAACACAAGTTGGAGCTTGTCCCCCGGCTCTCCACATCTTCACTGTTTGGGCGTAGGATGCCAAAACCCAGAGGTAGAGAGACAAGCTACCCCAAGGCCAGCGGGGCCACCCCCAAGTGGAGGGCAGCGTCCCTCAGAGGTTGGGGGTGGGGTGGAGGCAGGAGAGCCGGGGGACCCCAGCAGTGGCTGGAGATGGTGCCAAGTCCAGAGAGGTGGCAGGGGGCTGAGCGAGGAGCGCAGGGGACTGCCCTCCGGCGAGGACGCGGCACCGAGGGGCCTGCTGTGGTTTCCCAGCTGCTCAAGCACGTGCTGCGCAATGGGTCGGCCTGGCTCAAGGCGCTGAGGCACGTCAAGGCCAAGAGGCGATGCCTTCTTCCTGGGGACACGCGTTCCGGGGCCGGCTGCCAGGGCCCCCGGTCCTGGGCTCCCCTGGCGCCAGGCAAGGCCCATGGTGGCCCCTCCAGCCTCTCCCCCTTCAGTGTTGTGATTTCAGCTTGTTGCTCTCCCTCTGTGGCCTTTCTCTGTGTCTGAATTTCATTCTCTTATAAAGGACTCCAGTACTAGGATTAAGACCTTGCTGGTTGGAGTGGGCCACACCGTAACTGAAGTCGCCTCATCTAAACCCTACGACAATGGGAGGTCTCACATTTAGGAACACGTTTTCCTGGGGTCCGTAGCTCTAAACCACCAGTCTCCCCGGCACAGAAAGTTGAGGTGGAAACAGAAGGCAGAGAACCCTCGAGAGGTCTACAAAGAGCAGAGGCCTGCAGAGAGAGCAGAGGCCTGCAGACACAAGCACAGCAGAGGGCTGCAGACAGAGCAGAGGCCTACAGGCACAGTAGAGGCCTACAGGCACAGCAGAAGCCTACACATAGAGCAGAGGCCTACAGACGCAAGCACAACAGAGGGCTAAGACACAGCAGAGGCCTACAGATACAGCAGAGGCTAATGGGCACGGCAGAGGCCTGCAGGCACGGCAGAGGCCTACACATAGAGCAGAGGCCTACAGACGCAAGCACAACAGAGGGCTAAGACACAGCAGAGGCCTACAGATACAGCAGAGGCTAATGGGCACGGCAGAGGCCTGCAGGCACAGCAGAGGCCTGCGGGCACGGCAGAGGACTGTGGGCACGGCAGAGGCATTCGGCCAGGCGCAAAGCCCAGGCCCCAACACCGGCACCTTGGCTGGGAGTGCCAGCTGAGCTCCAGAGCCTGCAGCACAGCCTCCAGCTGTGCTAAACAAGTGTCCCGATGTCCCTCGAGATACCTGTGGCCTCACTAGAGCCCCACGGAGTCCCCATCCAGCTCCCACAACAGGGGCCTGCCCTTTTTGGGAAGTAATTGTTAATCAGTTCCTTCTGCCCTTTCACACAATAAAAAGTTACCAGACACAAAAAAAGCAAGGAAACATGGTCCACAGCTGCCTCGTTTCCCATGGCTGCTGAGAGAGGCACCAGTCGAGGTGGCTTAGAGCACATCTGCTCTTGGCCTGGAAGCAGGAAGTCTGAAGGCCAAGCCTGGGCAGTTCTCCCCTGCCTCCCCCCGCCTCCCCCGCAGCCCTGTCTGCGCCAGCCCCGCTCCCTGGTGCCGACCGCTGCCTCCATCTGCACAAGGCTGCCTTCTCCCTGCACGGCTTGTCCTCTAGGGAGGACACCACCTGACACAGTCGGGGCCCGGCCATCCGCCCGTCAGAATGCCCCAGGCTCCCTCAACTTGTGCGAGGTGTTTCCAGGTAAGAGCCACCGCCACGGCCCAGGGGCAGGAAACCTCAACCCCCCGTCGTCACCAGAGGCAGACACGGCTCAGCACGTGGTGAACTACGGCAGAAGCGGTACAGGATCTAGTGGAAACAGTGGCAGCATACGTGGGAATATGCAAGTTTACAGCGAAAAAAATGGACATAAAAAATATAACCGGTTCATGACTTGGGCTTAATAGCAGACTAGGCATTGCAGAGGAAAGGATCAGTGAACCTGAAGACAGGTCTACAGAAACTATCCAAAAAGAAACACAATGAGGAAAAAAGAATAGGTATCCAAGATCAAATGGCCTAACTTTGGTGTAATTGAAGTCCCAGGAGGAAAGAAACTGAGGAAAAATACTTTAAGATTTAATGGCTAAGAAGTTTCTAAAAACTGATGAAAGACAATAATATACAAATCCAAGAATCAATACCTCAAGCAGGATAAATAGGAAGCACACCACACCTGCACATATCAAGGAGCCAGAGTAGAGACGAAAGGCGGCAACCCCTCCCAGAGGCAGCGGTGGCCAGGAGCAACGGATCAGCATCTCCACTGTGCCGAAGGAAGAGTTGAGTGGGACTTCTACGGCCACTGAAATACAGCAAGCAAAACGAAGGTACCGAGAGCAGTTGCGGTCCAGCCCAGCGACAGGCTAAACCAGTTATTTGGACAGGAATACTTTGATATAAAGAACGTCATGTAAGGTGGTGAGCTAAACAGGCCAAGCAGCAGCAGGTGCGGGAGGGGGCCGCTGCCGCTCCTCAGGAGAGCCCCTCCTCCGCCAGCAGAGGCTCTGGCCTGCACAGGGGATGGGCTGCTGTAGGGGCGCGGGGCCTGCGGTGGTGAAGGAGCCCCCCAGTGGGCGGGCAGAGGCGGTCTGCATGAGCATCTCGGGGTGGCAAGGCAGGGGTGCGAGGAGGCACACGGGCCGAGCCCAGACACCGAGGCAGGAGTGCATGGGCATCTCACAGATGGCCAGTGTTGATGTGCTACTTGTTTTTAAGGTCAAAAAGAAAAAAAGTGGGGGGAAAACCCAAGATATTTGGATACGAAGTGTTAGATAGCATTAAGGAATTATTAATTTTCCAAGTGCAAAATGGTATTGCGGTTAATGTAAGAAAATACCCTTATTTTTGAACCTTAACATTGAAGTGTTTAGGAATGAAATGTGTCGATATCTGAGACTTGCTTTAAAATTCTTTCACATAACATGAAAAATGTTAACTGGCCAGTGCAGACCGGGCACAGGGGTTTGGCATACCTTTGTGTTTAAACGTGTTTACAGTAAATTGTTGTCTCTGCAGGTTCAGCATACTCAGATTCCCCTGAATGCCGTCATTCCTTCCAGCATGCTTCCAGAAAGTCAAAGGGGAAAACAAGGCCGCTGTGAGTGGTTACCGGCCGGCGAGTTTCTCCAGCAGGGCTGTGACCTAACAGGGACCCTCCCCTCCCGGGCAGCCCCCCCCAGAGCCAGGGCCGCCTGTCGGCAGGGAGGGGAGCCCCCGCGGGCCCCGGGGCCCTGGGTGCAGTGCCCAGTGCACCCTGTAAATGCCTCTGAAAGCAGCGAGGGGGAGCGGCTCAGGGTCAAAGGGCAGGCAGGCACGCTGAGCTGCACACGGGGTCCTTGCTCCACCGCCCTGGGCAGTTCCTAGAGCGATGGTGGCAGGGGGGAGGAGGCGTGTCCACGCCCAGCAGTCAGGGGCCAGTGCCCTCACTCAGCCCCCCGCCCGGCACCCAGCGGCACGTGGGCCCGCGCAGAGCCAGGCCCCGCCAGGGGAGTGAGCGGCCTCCACGGCCCCCACCCGGCTTGTTCCACTGGACGCCGATGGCGGTCAAAGGGTGACCCCAGCAGGGGCAGCGGCAGGTGCCCCGCTGCCCGCACCCAGGGCCACCTGCTCCTCCAGAGGCCCCGCCGGACAGTTCGGGCAGCTCCCAGGCCTCCGGCCGCCTGGCCGGGAGCCGCGGCCTAGCTCAGGATCGGCTCTGGGGTTCCTCGCCAGCACCGGGAGGAAAGTCCCTTTCTGAAATTCCTGTCTGTCAGCCCAAGGCAACGTGACCCCCTTGGGGTGTGGCCGTGGTGCTGGGGGATGCTCCAGCGGACGGGGAGAGCGGAAGCTGCTGGAGTAGGGAGGAGCTGCGGGGCGGGGTGGCCGCGGGAACACAGGCCTCTGCAGAGTGCGCGGGTGCACGCGGGGGTACCGAGGCAGAGTCCTGAGGCGGGGAGCGTGGGGGCGCACCGGGCTTCGCCCTCCAGGCCAGGGGGTCTGCTCGCTCTGCGTCCCGGCCGACCTGGCACCCACCAGCTCTCGGGCTCAGGGGCCGAGGCGCGCCCAGGGGGCCACAGAGGCCCACACCCGCCGCCGCCCGCCCGCCCACGGTGGGGAGGGGCGCGCCCAGGAGGCACCGGCCAGCAGCCCGCGGTGCCGGGATCCGGAGGCCAGGGAGGGCCTGGCCAGGGTGGCCGAGACCAAGGCCCACTGGTCCCTACGTGCAGCAGGGCCTGCCACGCCTCTGCCCCCCGTGGGGGCTCTGCCCCTCGAGCCCAGGGACGGGCGCCCGCCTCCGGAGCCCGCGGGCTGATTTCTGCTGCCCCCTGACCCCTGCTCCTCGGCCAATGCTCCAGCCTCTGAGCCGCAAAGCTCCGGCCCAGCACGGCCACGGCGGCCGGGGGCTGTGCAGCTTTTTGAGAAGAAAACACAAAATCACAAACCCAAGTTAGACTCCGGGTTTTAGTGGAGAAACGACAAAGGGTTAAAGAAACACTACAAATTCCAGAAAAACCCTTTGACTGATGGACTCCCCGACCCCTCCGTCGTTTTCCCTGCGTTTCTCGCCCATAAATTGAAGATGCCTCCTCGTGTGACAGTAACTTTATGGTACCATTTTCTGAGATAAAACTTCAGTTCTCCATGCTGCGGCAGGTGGGTTTTCTGCTACGTTTAGAAACGCTTCCTCCAGCTTAGACGGTTCCCAGCAAAGCCCTGTGGACGTCTGGGGCTGCCGTCAAGCTGGGAAAACCTCTGGGCTTTCTGGAGGTTTGGGAAATCCTTCCGAGGGCTTTCGGCTCCACCCATCCCAGTGCACGGCCCTCCAGCCCTCGTCCCTTGGCCGCCCTCCAGGGCTGGGGATGTGCCTGTCCCCTCGGCGGCACGCGTGCTCCTGGAACGCCGTCCACCCCAGGACCGCCAACAGCTTCGCTGGGCTTGGGAGCAACTGCGGACGCGCAGCTGGCCGGCACGCTCCAGCTCCACCTCCGCTTCTCGCCGCCCAGGCCACCCGAAGCCCACCAACCCAACTAGGGGGCGCAGGGAGGAGAACGGGGGGCGGAGAGGCTGTGGCCAGGGCGCTCCTGGTCACCTCACACCTGATCCCTCACCAGCCATTGACCGCTCTCCACGCCCCTCCGGAGACCCCACCATGTCCTGCCTGGGACCCCCAAGCCGCCAGTGCCTGGGGCAGTCGCAGGGGAGGGGGCTTCCAGCTGCGTCCGGTGGGGGGTGCTGGACAGTGTGTGGTTGGGGAAGGGCCGGCAAGAGCAGAGGGAGCAGGGAAAGGAGGGTCCACAGGCCTGGCGCGCACCGTCCAGCTGTGAGGACCCTGAGGCCTCCCATCGGCCCAAGCGAGGTCAGGGTGATCTGCGTGAGGGAAGGGGCACCCCGCGGGGGTCCTGGGTGGCTGGGAGAGCGGGCGACCCCACTGCCCCGGGCAGGCCTCCGAGGGAAGTTCTCTTCCCACCTGGCCTTACAGCCAAGTGATGCGCTGGACCGAGGGGGAGAGAGACTCCACGGCCAGGAGGCGCAGCCCCACGCCTGCTCGTTGTGCACTTGCTGGATGCGTTTAATTAACGAGAGCGTCACATGTGACGTGGCCATAAACAGAAGAAAAGGAGCCTTTCCAGGCTGAGGGGTGGGAGGCAGGAGAAGCCCCTCAGCAGCACCGTGGGGACGGGGAGTGGAGCTTCACTTCCGGGCGGTCCCTCGGGCCCCCGCATCAGTGGCCCCCGACACAGAGGCCACGGGTCACGGGCCTGACTTCCTGTCATTCTAGACTTCGGTCCGGCCTGCGGGTCTTGTCCCAGCCCTCCACGACCGCCCGCCCGGTCAGCGTGGGGGCCCCGCCCCTGGGCAGGCGCCCCGGGAATAAGATCCAGGAGGGCCCAACCCGGGTGAGGGAGTCCCAGGACGAGACGGCCTGAGACGGCCCGAGACGGCGTTCACACACAAACAGGATAAATCATGCCCTCGCGACGGTCAGCTGCAGCTGAGCAAGTCAGAGGAAGCGCTCCGGAGGGGGCGAGAGCCAAAGGCAAAGGCCAGGCGCCCCTTCCATCACCCCCGGGCCCCGGGCCCCGGGCTGCGAGCGTGGGAGGCTTACACGGGCGCCACAGGGAAGAGGCGCTCCTTGAAGAAAAAGCCCTTTCCTAAACCTGAAGCCGGTGAAACGTGCCGACTACGATGGTTCAGGCTATAAAAATGTCTAAGGTAGCAGCAGAGGATGTTCATAAAAAAGATATACTTTTAAGAAAATAGCTGGAAAATATAAAAAATACAAAAAGTTTAAAAAATATATCTTAAGATAAAATATTGCCCAAAACATATAAAACTTAATTTTTAAAACTCCACCTATCTAAACGAGAGACCCGATGCAGAGGGAGGCCACCCTCGACAGAGCCGTGGTGGGGCAGGGGCCAGTGGGAACGTCGAGGGTGGTCCAGGAGGTTCCGGGGCCGCCCGCGAGCAGCCGCTGTCCCGCGAGGGACGCACGGGCAGGCGCAGCCGCTGTTCCGGACGTCCTGACCGGCAGGAGAGCGAGGCTGGCAGTGGCCGCGGGCGGGCAGGACGCCACGCAGAGCTGCGCCGCTGGCCCATCCGAGGGGCTCTCTGGAGGCAAGCGTCCACGTCCCGCCCGCGCCACGCACTGCCTCCGCCTCAGGTTTCCACCAGGATCTCCACGATGTGGTCGAGCTCGCCAAGGTCAGGCCTGCAGCTGGCGCCGGGGGCCGGGGCGTCGAGCGCGTGGTGGGGGGCCGGCTTCGCGACACCCACCACGCCCGCCAGCACCGAGTCCAGGTCGTAGGCAGAGTCCGCATCTGGGAAGAGGCCTTCCGCGGCGCCGGTCGGCCCGCCGTCCAGCGTCCCCAGGAGGTGGCCCAGCGACCTCGGGAAGCCCCCACTGCTCTCTGGGGGCCCGCCCTGAGGGCTCCCGGGCGCCCGTGCGGCCGCGGCTGTGCAGACGCCCGCGTCCCTGGGGAGGCCGCCGGGGGCCGGCCCCTCTCCCTCTGGCTCCCGCGGCGCCCAGCAAAGGATGTCTGTGGACACGAGGCGGTCGCGTGGCGCCAGGCCCGCGCTCGGAGGGGCCGCCGGCCGCCAGCCGCCGTCCAGGGTCATCTCCTCCTGCACCTGCCGCACGGTGTTGGCAATGAGGACGGAGCGACACAGGTCGGGCTCTGCCAGCACGTGGCACAGCTGCAGCTTCGCCAGGGACATGTCCAGCAGCAACTGCCGCTGCGCGGCGCGGGACGGGGCGGTCTCCTCAGAGTCGGAGCGTTTCCTCTTTAATCCGCGTGCAAACATCGCGTCCTGCCAAAACCAAGCGAGATGCCGTTTAGCACCGCTCACGGCCACAGCCCGTCACCGCCCCGAACGCCCCGAGGCGAGGCAGCCGCAGCTCCCTCCGTGGCAGAGGCACGCAGGGGCGAGAGGGCTCCCGCGCGGTGCTGAGTCTCCCTCTAACCCACGGAGCCCGGGAAGGCTGGCTGGCTTCCCGTTTCTTGCAAATGTCTCGTCCCCACGCTGCAGCACAACTTTTCCCTGTAAGCAGCACAGGAGAGAAATGCGAGCCACGGCGGTGGCCTGGAAACCTGTGCCACAGGGGAGGCGTGGGGCCCACGAGGGACCGACAGCCCGGGATGGAGCCGGGCAAGCCCCGAGCCCAGGACGTGGGGGCGCAGTGCCTCCTCACCAGGCCCCTCGGGGCGCCGGCCGGCCAGGAGCCCTGCGGGGGACAAGACCACGGCTGCACGAGAGCTGCTGGCGCGTCCCCCCCGCATGGTCTCATCTCCCGGAGGCAGGGAAGGAACCGCTGGGTGTGCCTCCTTCTTGCCAGCGCAGGGGCAGCGGTGAATGCCCGGCTGCTCGGTGGCTGCGTCTCCCGAGAGCTTCTCCGAGACGAGGGCCGGCGCGCCAGGCCACAGGGGCGCGTGTCCGCGCCCCAACCTGCGGGCAGCCGGCAGTGACCCCCCACTCGAGGTCGGTTCTCCCCGCGGGCAGAGGCTTTCTGATTACGCCGCCCCCGGGCCCTGTCGGTGTGAAGGCTGGGTTTTGGCCAGAGCTGGCCCGGTGCGGCCACCTAAGCTCCCCGTCTCACTCCTAACTCCTTCGCCCCTCCCAACAACCGGAGGCCACGGGCCGGCGTGGAGGGGGGCTGCGGCCTCAGGGCCTCGCCCGGTTTGCTGGGACCCACAGCGCAGCCGGCCAGGCCAGCAGCCGGGGGAGCTCCGGGACGCAGCCAGCGCTCCAAGGCCCCGGCGAGGCCGATGCAGCTGTGCTCCCAACGCCAGCCGCCAGGACAGCCCCGGCCAGGCCAAGGCCTTGATGGGGGTTGGACAGTCACTTCCGTGCCGTCCTCTGGCGACGGCACGAGTTCCGCCGGCCTCTGAAGTGCACCTCGAGGCGACACGCGCGTCGCCCTCACGTCACTTAGCAGGGGCCTTACGGGCCCACGGCCACGCCCGCAGCAGGAGGGGTCTCGGGGCTAAAGCGCCATCGTCAGCATGCACCGAGGTCCTTAGACAACCTGGGGAAAGGCCCTCGGCTTCCCCAGCCACGGTCACACCGCACCCGAGACCCCAGCCTCAGCCCGCTCCCGGCCACCCCTCTCTGCCTGTTGGTCCTGCTGCTCCCGCCCGGGCTGCCCCATTCCGCCCCTGGCCAGCGCCAGCCTGGCCCTCCGCCCGCGTGCAGGCCTCCTGGGCTGCTCACCCCGGGGCCGGCCTGGGGGCTCAGGCGCACTAAAGCTTCCACTCCCAGGAGGAGCAGGCAGGCACAAACCATCCCCGGAACCGGTTCTAAGCCGAGAAAGCCTGGGGCACGGAAAGCTGTCCTCGAGGGCCACCACGGCCCGTGAAGGGCTCGGGGCAGGGGGCCTTCCAGACACAGGGGCAGGGCTGCAGCCTGACCCCGCCGGTGGGACACGCACACAGCTACACGCACGCACACATGCACAAACAGGCACAAGCACACGCTACACACATGCACATGGGTGTGCACATGCACGCCACTGTCAAACTGGTTCTGGGAAGGCTGGGTCAACGCACCCACCAATTTTCTAGTGCATTAATTTTTTTCACACTTGCTGGTAAACTTCCCCTTTCCAATTCACCAAGCGTCCCACTGTCACAGTTAGAAACTGCCGCCCCCCACCTCACTGGAACCCTGCGTATGCAGCATCTAAACATTTCAAGATTTAAAACAAGCTGACAGCTGAGGTGAGGCAGAGGTGTGGACTTAAAAGCTGCATCACTCCCATGTGCCATGACACGTGCGGTTAAATCACTCCGGCCCCGCAACAGTTGCCCTGCGTGAAAACAGCACAGCTGCCCAGGAGTGGCGACGCACACGTGGAGAGCTGATGCAAGATTATGCAACAAAAAGAGACACAGATTCCCCGGACACAAGAGCAAACAACAGGGCAGGGAATAAATCTTAAAAAAAAAAACAAAAAAAAAACCACTCCGACCTTACTCATTTAAAATTTCCAAATGCTAAGCCACCGTTATTTTTCCATTATACCCAACACAGAGCACCCAGACTGCTCTGAACACCTGGAGGGCAGTTCTCCATCCGCAGTGCCCTGGGGACCGAGACCCTCCTCGACCCGCCTGGGCAGCTCCCTGGGTGCCAGGGGAGTCTGGGCTGGGGCTGCCTCGGGACCGGCTGGCCGCAGAGCCTGGCCCACCAGTAAGTCTGGACAAGAGGCAGACACACGCCTGCCTCGCCCCGGGGCCGGGGCCCACCCGCTCCGCTGAACGCCCCAAGTCCACCAAGGCCCGCACTTTACCCCACGAGCATCAGTGGGGACCCCCCCCAGGTGAAGTCGCGGCAGCGCCCCGCTGCCTCAGCCCAAGCCCAGCGGGCCAAGCACAACGCGACGGGGTCCCGGCAGGCCCTGGGCAGCTCCACCTGGCGGGGGACAGTGCGCCGGGAGCTGGGCCCAGAGGGAGCCACGAGGTCGTGGAGCAAGGCATGCCTGAGGCCCGCGGAAGGGACCCCACCCCACCACCCGGCCCAGCGCCTGGGTCCCCGGGCTGGGCAGGCCCCGGTCGCCACCGCAGCCGCTGCTGAGAAGCCCAGGGAGGCGCGGGGTTCAGAGGCAGAGCCGCGCTCACATGACCTCATCAGATTTGCTGCAAAACACTTCTTCAAAGACAAACCTGGAAAACTGAATTGGAGCGATGGGTGTATGTGAGTTCATCTCTCCACTACAGTCTGAAATTTTTTGCAAGCAATTACTAAAACCTTAGTTGCAAGTGCTCTTGTTACGTGGCTCGAAACACCAGCTTCCTGGTATGCCTGCCCCTCTCCCTGCAGGAAGGCAGTAACCGACCTTACTACCAAGGATGGAAAAACCTGAAAACAAGAGTGGGTGCGGGAAAAGTCCCCTGGACGTTAGGCTCGCCTCTGTGAAGAGGCAATTCCCCCTCGGCTCGTTCTGAAAGAACGGCCGCCTCCGGCCTGCTGCCCCAGGAGAGAGCGCGCAGCCGCCAGCCCCACCCGCGCAGGCCGGTCCTTCAGCTGGATTCTGAGGCCTGGAAGCGGCTTCTGGTACTTTCCTAGTCCCAGGGCCATGGCTCCCCACCTCTGACCCGGTGCTGTGGGGGCTCGAGGAGCCCCTCTTCCCAGCCCCGTCCCACCGTCAGCCTCCCGTGAAGGCAGCTGAAGCCGGACTGCAGCGGGGGCAGGCAGACCCCGAGTTGGCGGCACTTGCTTCCCTTCAGGCTTAGACACGACGGGGAGGGACGTGCCTCTGAAAAGAACCAAAACCGAAAAACACAGGCAAAGAAATGAGCGCTCACCGGCCAGCCCAAGCCCTGGCGGAGGGCCACAGAAAGGTGCCCGGGCGCACCGGCCTGGAGGGGCTCAGGTGCAAGCCCGCCTGGGGGCTCTGCCGGGTGCAAGCACCCAGGGTGCAAGGCCGCCTGGGGGCTCTGCCGGGTGCAAGCCTGCCTTCCAAGCTAAAACCCAAGCACTCTGCTGCAGGCCGGCGCCCCCTCAGCTCAAGGACTGCACGTTAGGGGTGAACCTAAGGGCATCGTCCGCCCCGGGCAGCGGTGGGCGGAGGGAAAGCTGGGCGCCGGCCGGGCTGGATGGGACAGACAGACAGAAGGCTGGAGGGGGAGTGGGACCCATCAGGGCCGTAAATTCAGGAGCCGGCGCCGCCCTGCAGGTCTTGCAGGCCGGGGCGGGCGCAGGGCTGAGCGGACGAGCCCGCGCTCGCTTCCCAGGTCAAAGGTGAAGAGCCGACGTCCTCCCACGCTGCCCCAAGTCCATTCCAGTTTTCTTCCTAAAGCCAACAACTCGGCAAAAGCCAACGAGGAAGAGGAAGCTGGAGTACCACGAGGTCCCGGAGGCTGGTGGCTCCGGGTGGCCTGGCTGGTGGTCTGCGAAGCCCACCCCGCCCCGGCCACCTGCGCCCCGCGGTCCCAGACTGCCCCCAGGTCTCCGGGGGAGAGCAGCCGAGCCGCGGGGCTGCCCGGAGACCCAGGGGGCAGGGGGGCGGCGGGGCGCGGGGCCTCGGCTGGGCGGGGGCCGCGAGGCCTCGGGCGCCACACAAAGGCCGGGCCGCGGAGCCATCTCGAGCGCCTCGCCCGCCCACCGGCTCACCTGCGCGCCCCCCGCCCCGGGCGCTCACCTGCGCCGCAGAGAAGCGCCCGTCCCGCCGGTCCCGCCGCGCTCCGCGCCCGCAGCCAGCAGGGCCCGCCGGGGCGGCGCGGGGGCGGGGCCGGGGCGGCGCGAGGGCGGGGCCGGGGCGGCGCGGGGGCGGGGCCGGGGCGGCGCGGGGGCGGGGCCGGGCCGCCCACAAAGGGTCACCATGGCGCCGCCGCGCCGCGCACGCTGATTGGCCGGACGTGGGGGCGGGGCCGCGCGGTTCGAGCGCGGGGGCGGGGCCTCGCCGGCGGTGTTCCCGCGCTTGCGGCCCGGCCGTTGGGCTCGCGCGGGGTCGGGGGCGGGGTCCGGGGGGGGTCCGGGGCGAGCCACGGGGCTTTGCCCCCACCCGCTGGGGCGCGCGGGCGGGGCTGCAGTGGGGGAGGGGGAGTGGGGGGAGCCCGGGCGGGGGGCCGCGCAGGGGGGAGGGGGAGGGGGAGGGGCCGCGCCGGGGGGAGGGGGAGGGGCCGCGCCGGGGGAGGGGGAGGGGCCGCGCAGGGGGGGAGGGGGCCGCGCAGGGGGAGGCGCGGGCGAGCCCGGGGGAGGCGCGCGGCCTCGGGGGCTTCCCCGGCCGCCCCGGCGCTGCGCCCCATCCCGGCCTGTCCATCTCCGCCTGCTCAGACGCGGGGGTAGCCCCAGGGGGTTCCCAGGTTTACGTGTAAGGAGTGAACCCATCAAAAGTAGTAACCAAAGTGTATTTTCAGAGAAAATAAATCATGTCTTAGTGGAGAGCGCATTAGCTGGTGTACAGGATCCCGAGACCTCTACTCGGGGGTCAGCCCTGAGCGGGGCCTGGGCGTCCAGCGGCCGGGCATGCGCTGCGGTCGACGCGCTGCGCGGGGAGGGGGTCCTTAGGGAGGGGGCTCTGCGCCGTCCTGCACGGTCAGGGGAGGGCTTCGTTCTGGGCCTCCAAGAGGGAGGAAGGGTGCGGATTCCAGGACCCTCTATTGACAAAAACAATCGACGGAAATACAGTGATCTTGAAAGCTTTCTCCTGAATCAAGATTGTGAAAAAGACTTCTGCGCTCATCGCTTCTATCCAACCTTGTACTGAAAGGCCCAGCTAGGCCAAAAAGGAAAAATAAAGAATATACGAGAGTTTGAAAAGAAAATTGTCTAAAAGATAATTCCTAAAAAATACTTTGAATGTAGAAAATCCAAAATAATCTCCAGATAAAATGTTCAAGTGAATATGAATAAAGAATTAAGCAAGGGAAACGGACTTTGGCCCAGTGGTTAGGGCATCCGTCTACCACATGGGAGGTCCGCGGTTCAAGCCCCGGGCCTCCTTGACCCGTGTGGAGCTGGCCCATGCGCAGTGCTGATGCGCGCAAGGAGTGCCGTGCCACGCAAGGGTGTCCCCTGCGTAGGGGAGCCCCACGCGCAAGGAGTGCACCCATAAGGAGAGCCGCCCAGCGCCAAGGAGGGAGCAGCCTGCCGAGGAATGGCGCCGCCCACACTTCCCGTGCCGCTGACGACAACAGAAGCGGACAAAGAAACAAGACGCAGCAAAAAGACACGGAAAACAGACAAGGAAAACAGACAACGGGGGAGGGGAGGGGAATTAAATAAATAAATAAATAAATCTTTAAAAAAAAAAAAAAGAATTAAGCAAGACCAATGAATCCACACTTGATGCAATACAGGAAAATGAATTCTAGTTCTATGTACAAGTAACTTATAAAATGAAAAATAAAATTTAAGTCATCCCATTAACAAAGTATCAGCATATACTGGGCAAAGAGTAATGTGCAAAGATGGAAGAGTAGGAAACCCAAGGAATTAAATCTCTCCACTAAAGCAATTATTGTGTTGAGGAATAAAAAGCATAACCTTGCAAAATATCTAACAAGTTGCTCCTGCCCCGCTTCTGTGGATCAGCCTGTGAGGGCATGGCCTTGCAGGAGCATATCAAATAAGTAACTCCTGCCCCTGTTTCTGTAAATCAGTCTGTGAAAACACAGCCTAGTAGGAAGATATCAAACGAGTGACTCCACCCCCTTCTGTAAATCAGCCTGCAAATTTACAGCTGCACTCTGCCTCTCTAATCCCCCTGCTTGCAAATTTTCGCCTAGCAACGCATTAGCCAATGAACAAAAGCTATGCTGATCCCACCCGAAATCCTATATAAAGCTATGAAAACTGAAAAATAGGGCTCAGAATTTGGAGATTGACTCTCCTCTGGGCCTGCGCGTAATAAAACTGTTCATCCACCCTTCTGGAGTGCCGGTTGTAAGTTTCTACGGTTCAGAACTCCTGCTGTAACAATTGAATTGGCAGGAACTGTCAGGATCGACTATTTTGGAACTCTGGAGTCTAGAGGAAGACTGCAGCGTTCAGGGAAGAGCTGGAGGGAGAGGCTGGTCTGCTCACTGTTGCGAATTTCACCCTCTGTGCAGTGGCTCGCAGCCGGCGGCAGTGGGAGGAAGCAGCCAGGCTCCTGGGGCAGCTTGCTGAGGTCTGGTGCGCTTCTAAGGACAGAGTCTTCCAAAATCTTTTTGGTCAGCTACTTCAGATTGCTGGGGGTGGGTGGGGGGCTCTGCGAATGGCAATTGTTCCAACCTACTCGCCAATCATCCCCTCAGGCAAAAGCAGCAGAGGAGTCTTAAAGAGGCAGTATCTCTTCATTCTCATTTGAGAACAAAAATAGTTCGCAAAAGTCACTAATTGATGGCTCCAGCTTTCAACAACAAAAATTAGCAATCCTGTAGGAGGGGAAGAACTAGATTTTCAAAGGTATAACAAGATCATACTCAGAATGTCCAATCCTCAACAAATAATTATAAAACATGCAAAGAAAAAGGGAAATATGACCCTTTCAAAGGAAAAAGAGAATTTTTCAGAAACCATCCCTTAGGAAGAACACACATTGGAACTATTAGTCAAAGACTAATAGTCTTAAAAACATCCCGTGGGTTTAAGAGATCCATACACCACCTAAGGGAAGTTAGGAAAATGTCTGAACAAAATAAAGGGGTGGAAATTATAGAAACCAAACCAAACAAATTTTGGAGCTGCCAAGCACAATAATTGTAATGAAAAGCTCATTAGATGATTCAACAGCAGATTTGAATACGCAGAGGAAAGTACCAGCGATCTTGACGACAAGACAACTGAAATTATCCAATATGAGGAGCAGAAAGGAAAAACATGAGAACTGAAGAGAGCCTGCGAGACCTGTGGGACACCATCAAGCATACCAAATACACATCGCTGGAGTCCCAAAAGGGCAGAAAAAGGTTTTAAGGAAATAATGTCTGAAAACTTCCCAAAACTTATGAAAGACATGAATATACACATCCCAGAAGCTCAACAAACTCAACATAGGACAGATGCTAAGAGATCTACACCAAGACACACTAAGGCAAAACTGTCAAAATCCAAGGGCAAAGAGAGGATTTGCAAGAGATATGCAACTTATAACTAGGAGGGATTCCCAATAAAAATAATGGATTTATCATCAGAAACCAGGGAGAGCAAAAGAGAGGGGGGGAAAGCATATTGACAGTCCTTAAAGAAAAAACTCTCAATAAAGAGTTCTATATCTGACAAATTATCTTTCAAAAATGGAGAAATTAAGATATTACAGATAAATAAAAGCAGACTTCCCAACAAATGTTAAAGGGAGTCCTTCAGGTGGAAATAAAAGGATACCAGACAGTAACTGGAAGCCATGAGAAGACATAAAAAACATTGATAAAGATAGCAATAGGAAAACATAAAATCCTGTATTGGTGTATGTATTAGTCGGCCAAAGGGTGCTGATGCAAAATACCAGAAATGGGTTGGTTTTTACAAAGGGTATTTATTTGGAGTCGGAGCCTACAGATACCAGGCCATAAAGCATAAGTTACTTTCCTCACCAAAGTCTATTTGGAGCGAGATGGCTGCTGACATATGTGAGGGCTCAGGCTTCCTGAGTTCCTGACTTCCTGGGGCTTGCTTTTCTCTGGGTTCAAGGTTCCTTTCTTCCTGGGGTTGGCTCCTCTCTCCTCTGCGTGCTGACTTCCCAGGGCTCCAGTTTAAGTCTTCAGCATCAAACTCCAACATCAAACTCCATTAAAAGCCCTCAACTCTGTCCTTCGCCATGTCTTTTACCATGCCCTTGGTGGGTGGGGACACAACGCCCCAATCATAACTCAATCATGCCCAGGTATAGATCAGATTACAAGCATAATCCAATATTTCTTTTTGGAATTCATCAACTATATCAAACTGCTACAGTTATTACACTAAAAGTCAATGTATTAAACTCCCTATTAAAAGGCAGAGTTTGGCAGATAGGATGAAAAGCATGGTCCATCTACAAGAGACTCACCTTAGGTACAAAGACACAAAGATTTTCAAAGTAAAAGGGTAGAAAAAGATATTCCATGCAAACAGTAATCAAAAGAAAGCCAGCGTGTCTATATAAATGCCAAACAAAATAGACTTTCTGTCAAAAAGATTATAGGATTGTGGTGAATTTTCTGTACCCCAGAAAAACATGTTCTCAAATCTAATCCACCCCTGGGGGTGTGAGCCCATTGGAAGTGGGGTCTTTCGACAAAGCAACTTCAGCTAAGGTGTGACCCACCTCTTTCAGGATGGGTCTTCGCCCTATTTCTGGAGTCTGTTATAAACAGGATGAGTACTGAGGGAGTCTTCCACAAAGATGGCAGGTTACAGACATGGGACTTACTTATCTCCTGGAAAAATAGCTAGGGGACAGGTAGAAATGGCCTGGGGAAAAACGGTCTAAGGCTGGACACCACCCAGAGGAGAGGGGCACGGGAAAAGAACCTGGACATGGAGACCGCGAGTAGAAGCCACAGCTGCCACCAGCACCCTTTCCCCACCCTTGGAGCAGAGAGCTTTGAATTCTCTGGCCTCTGGCTGGTGGATACACTAAGAGCAGGCTGCAAGGGCCCACCTCCCCAGAAATGGGAGCGAGAGGGACAAAGCCCAAGGCTGACTCAGCTTTTGGCCAACAAATTGGTCTGCCGTGTCCCATCAACACATCCAGGCTAGGAGGGTCTGCATGAACCTTTGCCTTGGGAGTCAGCTTTGGAATAAAGAGATCTGACCCTTCAGTCACCCTCCCTGCTGACTGGACTGATTGTTGAAGACACAAAGGGGAGGGAAATTATTTCCTACTTGTGAAAAGAGAGAGCTGCCAGCAAAGGTTGGAGAACAGCCTCTGAGAAAGTTGAATTGCAAGGCTATAAACCTCTAGGCAGGATCCTATATCACACTGATCCAGGCATGTTGCAGCAGACACTCTCCAGCCTGGCTTTACACTGAGAGGGCTGCCAAAGGGCACTATAGCAGGCAGATCAGGAAAGTGCATGCAAGGAAATTTAAAGAAATAAGAGAGGGGAGCAGATGTAGCTCAAGTGGTTGGTGCCTGCTTCCCATGTACAAGGGCCCAGGTTTTATCCCTCATACCACCTAAAAACAAACAAAAACAAACAAAACAACAACAAAAACTCTCATTGGGGGGCAGACAAGCTCAGTGGGTAATGACCTGCTTCCCATGTACAAAGTCCTGGGTTTTTCTGCTAGGTGCTTTTTCATATTCTTTGCTGGTTTCATTATTGCCTTATTAGTATTTTTATTGATTGAATGGAGTTTTTTATATGAAGGAAATTTGTCTTTTTTTCTTATGAGCTGTAACTATTTACATATTTTTCTTTTTAAATTTTGTTTACAAGGTCCTTGATAGTTCAGAAAATTTTGATTTTTAAGGAGTGAAACCCAACAATATTTTCATTTTTTGGCTTCCAGTTTTCATGTCATGCTTAGACAGACTTTCCCCACTCTAAAATTATAAAAATATTCACTCATGCTTTCCAAATCTAGCACCTTCATTATTGCATTTTTGATGCTTAAATTTGTGACCCACCTGTAACTTCTTTTGGTGTAAAAAAGTGAAGTAGAAGACACTACCAACATGGCTGTTTGGCCCCACTCGTGACTATTAAACAGATCATTTCCCCAGTGATTTGAAGTACACCCTTCATCACACCATAAACTCTGTACACTGGATCTGTTTTTGAACTCTCTTGTGTTCCACTGATCTATTCTGTACCAAGACAAAAATGTGTCATTTTAATAACCTCATACTACGTTTCAGTATCTTGGAGTTCTTAAACTTTCCTGATTAATTGAATTTTTTAAAATTAAGATGAAACACAATAAAGCTTACCTCCTCTCTCTCTCACACATACCTCTCTCACACATACACACACACACAAAACAACAAAGTCCTGGGTTCATTCCTTTATATCTCCTGAAAAAAAAAAAAACAACAACAACAACAACCATGAGAGGGCATACTAAGAAATTGGAAGAAGTGGCCCAAGCAAAGGAAATATATCAGAGTCCCAGAAGAGACGCAGGATTTGAGAAACCTGATCAATGAGGTTCATACAAATATCCAAAATCAAGTTAATGAATTGAAAGACAATATGCCTAAAGAGATAAAGGACATCAAGAAGACACTAAGTGAGCACAAAGAAGAATTTGAAAAACCTGAATAGAAAAATATCAGAGCTAATGGGAATGAAAGACACAACAGGTGAAATAAAAAACATATTATAGACATAAAAACAGCAGACTCAAAATGATACAATGAAGAATAAGTGATGCAGAAGACAAAACAGCTGAAATTGAAGAGAGAACAGAACAGGGAGAAAAGAACGGAAAAACTGAACAGTGGCTCAGGGAATTGACATCATGAAACACAACAACACACGAAACAGGGAAGTTCCAGAAGGGGAAGAGAAGGGAAAAGGCACAAAGAGTATTTAAGGGGAAAACAGCTACAAATTTCCCAACTCTCATGAAAGAAATGAACCCACATGTCCAAAAAGCACAACATACCCCAATCAGAATAAATCTGAATAGACCTACTCCAAGACACATACTACTCAGCATATCCAAATCAAAGATAAAGAGAAAATTCTGCAAGCAGAAAGGGAGAAGCAAACCATCACCTACAAGAGCCACCCAGTAAGACTTAGTGCAGATTCTTCGTCAGAAACCATGGAGGTGAGAAGACATTGATATGATATAATTAGGAAACTGAAAAAGAAAAATTGCCAGCCAGAAATGAAGAGAGTTCATAAAAAGAATCTGCTTTTGCAGGAAGTATAAAAGGAACCTTACAGCCCAGAAGGAAAAAAAAAAAAAAGACAGGAGAGAGAGGCTTGGAGAAGAGTATAGAAGGTAAGACTACCAGAGAAGATAACCAAAAGAGTAAAAAGACAAAAATAAGATGACATGAAAATAAAAGAATAAAACGGTGGCAGTAAATCCTCGCTTGAGTTTGACCTTCTCCAGCCTCAGAACCATGAGCCAGTGAGTTCCTGCTGTTTGTTGTGGCAGCGGGAAGCTACTGCAGAAGGCAGTTTCCCCCACGAGGCCTGCCAGGGAAAGCCTGTGCGATTGATGAGGTTTGGGCCTGGCGATCACATGCAGGTTTTTGGCCTGGAGTTGGACTCCTCACTTATGTCCACACAAAAACCTGCATGCAAACATATATATTAATGTATTTTTTAAGATTCATTTGATTTATTTATTTCTCCCCCCACCTCATTCTTTGTACTCTCTTTCTGCTCTCTGTGTCTGTTCATTGCGGGCTCTCTGTGTCTGCTCGTCTCCTTTTTTTTAGGAGGCACCAGGAACCAAACCAAAGACCTCCCACGTGGGAGAGAGCGCTCAATTGCTTGAGCCACCTCAGCTCCCTGCTTTGTTGTATCTTTTATTGCCTTTCCTCTTTACATCTCCTTGTTGCACCATCTTGTTGCATCAGCTCACCACACCTGCCCTTTGCACCAGCTTACTGTCTTGCTCATCTTCTCCAGGAGGCACTGGGAACCAAACCAGGCACCTCCCATGTGGGAGGGAGGCACCCAATTGTTTTGAGCCACCTCTGCTCTCTGCTTATTGTCTCTTATTGTGTCCTTGTTGCATCATCTTTGTTTGTTGTATCAGCTCACTGTCTTGTTCGCCTCTTCAGGAGGCCCTGGGAACTGAACCTGGGACCCCCCGTGTGGTAGGTGGGTGCCCAACTGCTTGAGTCACATCTCGTTCCCATGCATACTATTTTTCAAACAACTTTCTTAATATTTGCCAAAAATTGGAAACAACCAGATGTTCTCCAACAGGTAAACAGATAAACAAACGGCAGCACAGTCACACAGTGGAGAATCAATCAGTGGTGAAAAGACATGAGCTGTCAAGCCACAGAAACACCTGGTTGCATCTTACACGCAGGTTGCTACGATGAAGAAGCCAGTCTGCAGCGTCTTGTACTACTTGATTCCAGTTAAACCACGTTCTGGAAAAGGCAAATCTCTGGAGATGGCAGAACGCAGGGCAGATGCCATGTGGGGCGGGGTCCAGGGAGAGCGGGTCGCAGAGGCGCAGGGGATTTTGGAGCAGCGAGACCATCTGTGCGGCGCCAGCGCGCTTGTCAAAGCCCAGAGAACTTCCCGCGCCAAGAGCTCCCTAGGGTGCAAATTTAAAACTCATCCGGAGGCCGGGGTGTCAGGGAGGCTGAAGGCCGAGACAGGGGCTACCTGAGATACAGGATATGAGACAACAAGCGGGGTGCGGGGGCGCAGGGGCGCGGGGGCGCAGGGGCGCGGGGGTGCGGCGTGCGGGTCCTGCGGGGGCTGCGGGAGTGCGGGAGTGGAGGTGCGGGGGCTACGGGGTGAGGGGGTGCGGCGGGTGCAGGGGGTGCGGGGGGCGCGGGAGCGCGAGGGTGTGAGGGGGTGCGGGGGGGTGTGGGGGCGCAGGGGCGCAGGGTGCGGCGTGCGGGTCCTGTGGGAGTGAGGGAGTGGAGGTGCGGGGGCTACGGGGGGTGAGGGTGCGGGGGGCGCGGGAGCGCGGGGGCGCGAGGGGATGCGGCGGCTGCGGGGGTGAGGGGGCCCCGGGGCACGGGGGTACGGCGGGGGTGCTGCCCGAGCCCTCTGGAGACGCGCCTACGGCCAGGGCGCCCCGGCAGCGCGGCTCGCACGGAGCGCGCACAGCGCAGGCCACGGCGCGGAGGCTCGTCGCGCACGGAACCAGCCGCGGACACGCGGGGCGCGTGGGGCCGCAGGCCAGGGCCGACGCTGGGAGGCGCGCGTGGGCGGGGGCGCGGGCCGTGGTCCGCGCAGGTCCGCACGCGCTGGCCGGTGGGCCCACGGGGCCGGGCTCGGACGGGCAGGTCCACGCAGGGGAGCCGGGCACTGCGCTGCAAGGCGGGGGCGGCGGGCAGCTCTGCGGCTGAGCGCCCGCGTCCCACGGACAAGGTCCTGGTCCCGTCTCGGTACCGTCTTAAAAAGCCTGAAAGCGGAGCCCGGAGATGCAGGCCCGAGAAGGCGCTCGGCCCGCCCAGGGCTCCCGGCGGCCGCCGCTGGGGCAGTTCTGAGCAACGAGTGAGTGAAGTGTGTGGGGGAGGCTGTCTGCACCCCAGAGCCGTTCTTAGACCCACCCCATCCCCAGGGGCCCGAGCCCATTGCACGGAGGGCCTTGAGACGGGCGACCCCGCCAGGTGATCCCCAGTCGGGGCGGGCCTTGATCCTCTTACTGGAGCCCTTCAGAGAGGAACGACGAGAGAGAGACAGAGACAGAGATAGAGAGACAGAGAGACACAGAGACAGAGGCAGAGAGACAAAGATAGAGACAGAGAGACACAGAGATGGGGAGACAGAGACAGAGAGAAAGATACAGAGGCAGAGAGGGAAAGGCAGAGACAGAGATAGAGACAGAGAGACAGAGTGACAGAGACAGAGAGACAGAGAGACAAAGATAGAGACAGAGGCAGAGAGGGACAGAGATAGAGAGACACAGGCAGAGACACAGAGAGAGACAGAGAGATAGACAGAGAAAGACAGAGACAGAAAGAGAGACAGAGACAGTGATAGAGACACAGAGACAGAGACACAGAGAGAAACAGGCAGAGAAACAGAGACAGAGACACAGTGAGAGATAGAGACAGAGAAAGAGAAAGAGACAGAGAGATACAGAGACAGAGACACACAGAGAGACAGAGAAAGCCACAGAAGCAAGAAGCTGAAATCAACGAAACCCGGAAGAGAAGGGTGAGGCCCGCGCCCGCCGCCCCGTGCCCGCTGTGGGGAGGAGCCCAGGAGCGCCAGCAGCTGGTCTTCAGGAAGAACGCATCGCCCTGATGACACTTTGATTTGAGCTTTTTCTCAGCCTCAAAACTGTAATCGAAAGTTCCCAATGTTTAAAATCAACCCATTTCATGGTATTTGCTTTAAGTGACCTAGGAAACTAAAACATACAGTAACACTGAAGTATATCACAAGCATAGCAGCTTGATATCATTGATGAATTCCATAAAGAAATATTGGGTTATGCTTGTAAACTGCTCTTTTCCTCTGGGCATATGAGAGTACATTGGATTCAGAGGTTCACTTGATTAAGTAGTCATGTAAACCTCTTGTGCCAGTAGGGCGTTGGGGTGGGCACTCACAGGTAAAAGGCATGGCAAAGGAAGAGTTGAGGGCTCTTAATGTTGGAGTTTTGATGTTGGAGTTGGATGCTGAAGTCTTAAGCTGGAGCCCCAGGGGAAAAGACAGAGCCCTTTGCCTGCTAGTCTACAGCTGACCTTGTGAAGAAAAGAGAGGAGCTGAGCCCAGAGGAGCCCAGGAAGCCTGAGCCCTCGCAGACGTCAGCGGCCGTCTTGCTCCAACATGTGGAATTAGATTTTGAGGAGGGAAGGAACTTATGCTTATGTCCTGGTATCTGTAAGCTTCTACCCCAGATAAATACCCTTTATAAAAACCAACCCATTTCTGGTATTTTGCATCAGCACCCCTTTGGCTGACTAATACACCAAGTGAAAAATAAATGTTCATGAGTCCATACAGTAACAAAGAATTGACTGAATGGATAAATAAATGGGGGAGAAGAGACAAATGTTTCACTCAGAAGTCTCCAAATAATTTATGTAGATACTTTGTCCTTGAGGAGGGGCTGACCCTGTCCTTCACTCTGAGCTGAGCACAGTGACCTCCTGCAGGATGGAGAGGGGGAGAAACCTTGCGGACGCGACCTCGCCAGGTTCAAGGTCACCTGGCACTGGGTGCCCCGGGCAGGGTGGATGAGAAGGGCACTTGGCCTCTGGGGTCTTCCTCCCAAAGATCCACCCCCCCAGTCAAATCATGGGAAAAACAGGGAAATTTCGGCAGAGGAAGATTCCACAAAACATTTGACCAGCGCTCCTCAAAACTCTCAAGGTCATGGAGCCCAGGGAAGTCTGAGGACCGTCTCAGCCGAGGGAGGCCACGGAGACACGGCGACCGGATGTAATGTGGGGCTCAGGGTGGGGTGGGGTCCTGGAACTGGAAAGGACACTGGGGAAAACAGCAGGGAGAGTGAGCACGGCCTCAGGAGCGGCGTGTCTGTGGGCTCGGGGACCGTGCTAGTGGACAGCGTCCACCCGGGGGGCCGGGGGCACATGGGAACTCTGTGCCGTCGCCTCAGTTCTTCTGTTGATCTAAAGCTGCTCTAAAGTAAAACTTTTTAAAAATGCACGTACCTGGGCCCCCCAAAGCCTCTTTTCTTGAGTGCTCACCTGTGCTCCCGGGGCAGCAGGTGTGTGGTGCTCATCACAGAGCATGGAGTGGATCTACTGTCCATCTATGGAGCGCAGGCGTGGACTGTGGCGCATGTGAGCTGCGGAACACGCGGCAGCGAGGAGGAACGAAATCGCTACGTCAGGCAGGGCATAAACCCTAAAAAGCAAGTCACCCCTGCACGCTATTCACATATAAAATCTAGAAAGCGTCGGTCAGTGTGGAGCAGAGCCGCGGGGCTGCGGCAGACAGTGGAGGTTTGCAGCGGAGGGCTCGGCAGGCAGCGAGCCGCCCTGCACGCAGAGGGCACTGGCGGCTGACGGGGTGATGGAGACGACGTGCCCCTCCCGGAGGCCGGGCAGCCCACGCCTGAGGGACGCCGCTGGGAGGGCAGGACCCGGAAACGCCGAGCCCACACAGGGCTGGGGCTGGAGGCGGCCGAGGGTTATCTCCTGATTCGGAATCGCTGCGTTTATGTGGACGGCGTCCTCCCTCGAGGAGGTGCCTCTAGCTTCAGGGTTACGGGTAGCAAACAGGGCGGGAGGGCGGCGCACGGCAGGGCCGAGGTGATGACGCATGTGCCACTGGGGGCAGGGCAGAGGGAGGGAGGAGCTCTTCGTAGAATGTTTGCACCTTTTCTCTAAACTGGAAATTATTTCAAGTGAAATGGAGAAAGGCGTCCACGCCGCGCGTGTCCCGGGAGTGTGTGCGGGCGAGCCAATGATCAGGAAAGCCTGGACGGAGGCGCTCGAGTGTCTACCTTGAGAGGACCTCAGAGGAGGAAGGACGCAGGAGGTGGTTTAAATGCGTCAGCACTGCCTGGAGTTCCAAATGTTTACAAGGAAAGCACGTCAGGATGCCACTTGTATAGTTAAACGAGTCACAGTCAAGGAAAGAACGCAGGAAGAGGCGTGCTGAGGTGCTGGAGAAGGCGGTCAGAGTGCGGCACCAACGCACACGCCTTCTCACGTGGTGCAGGCCCGGGCACGAGGGCTGGGGTGGACCGGAGGCGAAGGCCACTGGCCAAGGAAAACATGGGTGGGGTGCCGGGCGCAGAGGGCGGCTCCCCTGTGTGTGTCATGCTCCGACAGCTTCACCCACAGAGCCTCGAGGTGGCTGCAGCAGCCCCAGACCTTGCGCCCAGTCTTGCAGCAAGCACAGGAAAGAGGGTCTTTCCTCCAGGCGGCAAACTGGAGTGCAGGCCCACCTCTCACGGGCGGAAGTGTACCACGGCCCATCCTGCTGTTTGGCTTAGACCAGAGGGTCTCAAAGGGTGGGCCTGAGCCGGCTGGGAACGCATTACAGATGCAAATCCTCTGGCCCACCTGAGCCTCCCACTCGAACTGTGAAATCCGCGTTTAAAGTCCGCAAGTGACGCTGATGCGGCTGGAGCCTGAGCGCAGCGGCCTCCCTGGGCGCAGACACGGGGCGCGCGGGGCGGGGGCGCGCGGGGCGGGGCCACAGCGAGGAAGACGCAGGACGGCGAGTGACTCCGCGCGCAGAAGCTGCAGGCCCAGCTCACCCCCAGCGCCCGCTGGGCCGTCAGCCTGCGGGGCGGTGCACGCGGGCCCCTTCCCCATCGAGCTGGGCGCCGACCTCCCCGCGGGGCCGGGGCTGCGGGCGGGGGGAGGCGTCCGCGGGTGGGCACGGCAGCCTGTGCTCTGCTGTCCCGGGGGCCGCTCCTCCGCGCAGCCTCCAGGGGCCGGCCGCAGCCGGGGGCCCCCTGCCCGCCACCCCCGCCGGCCAGAGCCACCCCGCGCCGCCCCCCGCCGCCCGCGCCACCCCCGCCACCCCCGCCGCCCCCCGCCGCCCCGCGCCGCCCCCGCCGCCCCCCGCCGCCCCCCGCCGCCCAGCGCCGCCCCCCGCCGCCCCCCGCCGCCCCGCGCCACCCCCGCCGCCCAGCGCCCAGCCCTCGCGTGACGCGCCGAGCCATGCCCGCCCGCAGCTTTTCCCGCTTCCGCTCCGGGCCGCCGCCTGTCGCCGGGGTGCGGGGCCGCGGGGGTCCACGGCGTGCGCGTACCGGGCCCCGTGCGCAGGCCCTTCCGCCGCCGCCCCAGCGCCTCCAGCAGGGCTGCCGCGGTCGTGGGGCGTGGGCGCTGCCCCCGGTGGCCGCGAGGCGAGTGCGCGCAGGAAGGCAGGGCTGCCAGGGCCCCCGGAGAGCATCAGCAGGTGACCTCAGCTCTCTCCTCCGTGGAGCTGGAGAGAAAACCACGAGGATGCGGAAAGCAGTCCTGCCCCAGGGGAGCACGGCCCCGGGTCACCCAGGGTTGTCCCGTCGGCGACACGTCCAGCTAAGGGAGCTGGGAGCAGCCAGACCCTTCCACCTGGCGCAGGCCCTGCGAGCCCCTCACCTGGGCACGTCCCCACACTGTGAGGGGCTTCGGGCCGGGCCGCACCCTCCCGGACACTGCCCCCTTCTGGACCAGCGCCCAGACCCCAGAATCCCAGCAGAGCCCAGAACCCAGAGCCCGGAACCCCAACATGCCAGCAGAGCCCAGAATCCCAGTAGAGCCTGGACCCCAACATGCCAGCAGAGCCCAGAACCCCAGAATCCCAGCAGAGCCCGGAACCCAGAGCCCAGAACCCAGAGCCCGGAACCCCAACATGCCAGCAGAGCCCAGAATCCCAGTAGAGCCTGGACCCCAACATGCCAGCAGAGCCCAGAACCCCAGAATCCCAGCAGAGCCCGGAACCCAGAGCCCAGAAACCAGAGCCCGGAACCCCAACATGCCAGCAGAGTCGGGGACCCAGAATCCCAGTGGAGCCCCTCCAAGTGCCTGGCCCGGACTGCGCGGCCTCTCCCAGGGCCTGTCGCCCAAGGGGCATCTTTGAGCTGAGGCCCCTTGGAACATCAACACTGGGTGGGCTGGTGCTCCTCCGACGTGCCACGTTCCAGAGGGCCTGGGGGGTCACACGTCTGAACCTGAGCGCACCTGAGCGCACCTGGTGTCTGGCGTTCTTGCCGGGGAAGGGAGCCAGAATGGACTGACGGAGCGGCTGGCTAGGTTGGTTGATAACCCTGGAGTTTGGACCCGTGTGGACCCTGCGAACGCCGGGTCACCTTGGCGGGTCTCAGAAGCAGGTGCTGAGCGTGCACCAGGTGTGCTGGCACCTTCCTCTCATCTTGGGGGGCCTGTGGGGGCCCCGAGCACAGCAGTGAGCACACCCAGGAGGGCCTGCCTCGGGGCCACAGTCGGGGGCACCTGTGGAAGCAGGCCCAGCGTGCAGGGGGGGCGCTCGAGGTCCTGGGGGCCCCCTCCTCAGCCCCCCACCCTGTGTGGACCTCCTCAGGCCTGTGGCAGCTCCTCTGCCCACCTGTCCCACGCTGGGGCCTGCAGGGCAGGGGGGACTTGGCAGAGGGCAAGGAGGGAAGAGAGAGGGACAGCCTGTGAGTGTCTGAGTGGGTGAGGAGTGGGCGGGGGTGAGGGGCGAGGGGTGGGGGGCCAGGGACGAATGAGGGGCCAGGGGCAGACGGGCATGAAGGTCCAGGGGCAGGCAGGATCAAGGGGTGAGGGGAGGGTGGGGGTCAGGGGCCGGGGGCAAGGGGCAGGCAGGCGGGGGTGAGGGGCCAGGGGCCGGGGTGGAAGGGCGTGAGGGGCTGGAGCGGGCGGCGGCACCCTGGTCCCAGGCCTGTCTGCCCACTGTCCCCCGGGGCTGTGCCCTGCGGGGAGCCTGAGGGGCTCCAGGCGCGGCCACAGCTCTCAGCAGCCCCACCGACCCGTGCAGTGCAGCCCGCGTCCCGCCTCCCTGGCGCTTTCTGGGACTGTCCGGTGTCTCTTGTGGTTGTATGGTCAGCGTCCTCCAGGGAAACCAGAGACACTGTGAACAGTGAGCGCTCCTACGAGACCCTGTTGTGGCCGCGGGCACATGTGAGTCCAGATTCCGCAGGCGGGCCGCGAGCCAGGCACCGCGAAGTCCCCAACAAGTCCCCAGGAGACGCTGCTGTCCCGGGCAGAGCTGGGGGTTCTCCTGATGTGGACTTACATCCCTCGGAGGCTGCAGTGACGCGGCGTCCTCGCTGCTGACGGCCACCTCCCTGGTTGACGAAGACGCCACCAGCCGCCTGTGCGACCGCCCCCTGACGACGAACGTCCATGAGTGCCCCGTGTTACGCTGGCCCAGAGCTCGACCAGACCCGTGTGCACCTGGCCTGGCCGAGCGGGCACCTGAGCCTGGCCCTCACAAGGGTCATTTAAGAAGAGGTGCTTCATTTTGCTTTAAATAAAATAAAGGCTGTTGAAGCCCCCTGGCTCCCCGCACCCCTCCCCAGAATCAGGTGTGTGTTTTCCAGGCCGTGTCCTGGCCTCACGTGCAGCCCCTGAGCAGTCCTGGGGGAGCTGTGGTTTGCTCTCGCTGCTCTTGTTAAGAGCGTTCTTTCTCAACTACGCGTGGGACCCTGCCCCTCTCGGGGGCCACAAGCACACCGTGGCCCTCGCTGGCTCTCTCACCGTTTCCGGCACATGTCCCCTCCCCTGGTCAGGCTGGCATCCCCTGCTGTTTCACACCTATGCACCTGCGCACATCCTGGGCTCTGGGCCTAAATCCCTGCCCCACCCCAAGCACTTAACAAACTCCTACTCAGGCTTCAAAACCCAGTTCTTCACCTCTTCCTTTGTGACTCCATCCCTGACCCATCCAAATGACAATGACAATAGAGGGCAGGAGGGGGCAGCATCTGGATGCCATGAAGCCAGAAGACGGGGAGTGGGGGGGGAAGAGGGGGAGGGGAAAGGAGGAGAGGGGGGAGCACTCTTCCAGAAACCCAGAGGAGAAGAGAGCACGGCAGAGGCAGGGCCAAGGCGGGGCGGGGGATGTGGCAGGCGGGGGCTCTTGCTGGGGGCCTGTCCGGGAGGGGCCGCCGGCCGCAGGCCAGGCCAGGCGTGGGGCGTGAACTCGCGGGCTGGCGGCGCCCACGGCTCCCTGGCAAGATGGAGACTACAGCCTGCTGAGGACTCGCTCACGTGCCCCCGGGCCCCGCGCCGGCTCCCCTGCCCTCCTGGGACCTGGGGGCCGCGGGCCTGGACGCCTCCCGGGACGGCCTCCATGCTGCGCTTAGGCCCCTCCACAGGGGCCGAGGAAGCAGGGGCCCCTTACGCCGCTGCTGGAGGCAGCGGTCAGGGGACGGAGGGGCAGGGGGGTGCAGCTCAGGGCGACGGGCCTCCCGCCCCACCCCCCACGGGGGAGCCTGCCAAGGCCAGCCGCGCCGCCGAGTCCAGCCAGTAGAGGCGGGCAGCCGGGTGGACCGAGGAGGGCCAGGGTGTCCGAGGGGCTTGTGCCAGCTGTGGGCTGTCGTGGGGCCCGGGCGGGGGCTGGGCGCTCCGGGGCGGCGGGTGGGCCCTGCCTGGCTCTGCCCCTCCGGCCGCGTGGGGCGGGAGCTGGGGCTCGGGACCCAGGCCAGGGCCCGGCCCAGAGGACGGTTCACCGCTGGTGTCCTCCTCGTCCCAGGCTTGGCCGGCGTGAGGGCAGTGGGACCCGAGGGGGCCGGCAGGGCGCTGACTGTGGGGGGCGGGCGGTGAGCAAGGAAGGAGGCGCCCCGCTGGTGCACGCTCACAGCTTGGGGGCCCTCCCGGTGCCCCTACCCCATGGGTTCCCTACCCCATGGTGCCCCAGACCAGGCTCACGCCACGTCCCAGTGCCCAGTGCCCTGGCGTCTGCCTGGAGGGTGGGGGGACGCGGGCCCCACCGCGTGCGGTCCTGGGCTGGGGGGCGTGCTGCTGCTCCCTGCCGAGTCAGTGGGGGGGGGCCCTGAGGAACCCGGGAGAGGGTGCTAGGCCCTATGGGCCCCTCAGAGGAAAGGTTTACCTCAGAAGGTAAAATTGCATTATTTCGTTTAAAAGGGATTTGGAACTAACATGTATTGTATGATTTTATTAGAAAATGCATTTTCTCAACTGCCTTGCAGAAATGAAACCTTCCTTTAGCGCTCGACCCCACACAGCTCTGTGGGAGACAAGTCCTGGGACGGCCTTCAGGCGGCTGCCGGCCACCCCCGTCCACCAGCCTCCCTGTCCACGGCCGGCCAGGCCACAGCTGGTCAGTCTCCTCTGCTCTGGTCACCGTCAGCCCACACTGCTCCCACTCGCAAGGGGACTAAGGCCGAAGGAGGGGGCAAGGGCCAGGCTGGACAGTGACCGGCTGAGGTCGACGCGGCCCGCCAAGGCAGGCGGCTGAGGCAGCTTCGTGGCCGGAAGCGGCCGGAGCACGTCTGTGCAGGCCAGGACCCGCCTCCAGCCCAGGCCACTTCCAGGGAGCAGCGCCACCTCCGCGCTGTCACTGCCCCGGTTGGGGGGGGTGGCTGGGGCGTCCGCTCCCGACCGGCTGGTCTGAGTCCTTGGCCGAGGTGTTCAGCGCGTCCTGGGCCTCGGGGCAGCGTGTTAGCCCACGGCGGGTGCAGGGCTCGGCGCGTCTCCGCCAGACCGGCAGTCCTGCTGAGCACTTGGGGTTCCCCGCGGGGATGCGGGGGCTGCTGTGCGGAGCTGCGCACAGCGGCTCGAGGCGTCATTCCTGGCCACAGGCCCTCGGGGCGGGCTCCTGTCCACCTGCCAGGCCTGGGGCTGTCCCAGGGTGACCGGTGACGGTGCTGGGTGGCCTTCGGGGGATGCATGATATCACGAGGCAAAGGCACGCAGGAAGCCCCGTGCCCCGTCCGCCGCTGCTCAACTCTAGCCTGAAAGCCCAGACCGTGGAGGCTCCGGGCCAGCCCCGCTGCGCACTCGCGGCGACGCTGGGATGCAGGGCCCCCCACGCCTCCCCGGGCTCCCCGGGGCCTGGAAGCGTCACCATGGACCCCCGGTGGGAGGCCAGCTTCCCAGCGGTCAGCCTGGGGGCCACGTCCCCCAAGGGGCAGGGGCTCATGGAGGAAGTGGCTCTGGGAACAAGAAGCCAGGGGCAGGTTTCCTGGAGAGGTTCGGTCGGCCGGCGCCACGGGCCTGAGGCTGGTGGGCTCAGAGCGAGCCACGGGCCCCTGGACTCCTGCGCCTGTTTGTCCCCTCCTATGGGCACTTGGGGTCAGCAGGGCTGCTCGCACAGCCCCTCGGGGGTGCGCGGGGAGCCCCACAGCCCTGACTGTGCTCCCGGGAGTGGACGGGCCTGGGGAGCCGCCGGCAAGCTTGGCGGGCGCCCTCACCTCCGTGGATCACGCAAGCTGCCGCCGTCGGTGTTCGTGGACCGCTCTCTCCACTGCCTGTGGATCCTGCTCAGTTCCTGCCACGAGTTGTCGGTGGCCAGCACGTAGATGATGGGGTCGGCCACGCTGTTCACCGTGCACAGGCACAGGAACATCGCTGACGGCGTGTACACCCGGATCTCGAAGTCACACACCGCGGCCCAGGTGCCTCTGTGGTAGGAGAAGGCGACGGCCTTGACGAGGAGCATCAGGTGGTGGGGGGCGAAGCAGACCAGGAAGATGACCACGACGGCGGTCAGGGAGCGCCGCACCCTGGCCTTCTGCACTGCGCTCAGGCCCGCGCTCAGCCTGATGCTCTCGAAGATCCGGTGGTTGGTGAAGGCGATGACCGAGAGCGGGACCGCGAACCCCACGACAAACCGCGAGTAGTGGTAGCCCGCGGTCTTGTGGTCCGTGGGCAGTGTCTCGAAGCACCTGTCCTCGTCCTTCATCTGGAACACGGGGTAGTGGATGAGCCCGACGAGCACAAAGACCGAGGCGGAAACGGCCATGGCGGTCCTCTGGTTGCGGCGGCCGTGGCTCTCCAGGGCATACACCACCGCCATGAAGCGGTCGCAGGAGATGCAGCACAGGAAGAGGATGCTGACGTAGATGTTGCAGAAGAAGATGTAGGCGGTAAACTTGCAGGCCCGGGGACCCAGGGCCCAGTGGTGCCCGTTCTGGACGTAGACGACCCAGAGCGGCAGGGTGCTGAGGTAGAGCAGCTCGCACAGCGCCAGGCAGAACAAGTAGACAGCCAGCACGCTGCCCTGCAGAGCCTGCAGCAGCGTCAGCCACGCCGTCAGGCAGTTGGCCGGGAAGCCCAGGGCGCACACCACGCTGTACAAAACCACCAGGAACACCCTGCTTTCCTCGAACGACGGGTCGCACCGCACTGCCGAGGTGTTGTCTCCTGTGGGACAAAGACCAGAGTGAGGAGGGGTCCCAGGAGACTGGGCGGTCGCGAGACAAGACGGGGAGACGCACGGCAGCTCCGGACCAGAGGCACCAGCGCCTAAGCGTGCCCAGGGGTCCTTAGAGTACGACTTCCTGCCCAGCAGTGGGAGGGCAGAGAACATGGGCTGAGGCTTCGCAGCCCACTGGAGCCACTTTTCAGGAATGTTGCCAGCGGGCTTGTGAAGAGTGTTTATTCTCGGCCACATCCGATTCAAGATGACGGCGTGAGCGGCTGCAGGGCGCAGCCACCGGCAGGGACGTCTCTGCAAGCTCCAGGGAAAGGATGGCGGAGCAGGCGTGGCGGTTTGATGTGGTTACAAAAGTAGACGCTGGATTGTGTTTGTAATCGGGTGGGCACTGGGCCGTGACTGGGCCGGGTCATGACTGAGTTACGGTTGGGCTGTGACTGGGCGCATCATGACTGAGTTACGGTTGGGCTGTGACTGGGACGCATCCTGACTGAGTTACTGTTGGGCTGTGACTGGATCACGTCAGCACAGCGTTGAGTCCCCGCCCCTTGGTGGGCGGGGCTCACGGATGACAGAGCTGGGAACTTTGATGCTGGAGTCTTGAGCTGGAGCCCAGGAAGCGGACACACAGGAGAAGAACACAGAGGACGAGAGACGGCTCCACAGACATGGCAGAGGCCCTGGGGAGAGACACAGCCGTCCGCCTGACAGTCCACAGCCGAGCTTGTGGAGAGAGCACAGCAGCGGAGCCCAGAGAGGAGCAAGCCCCGGGAAGAGGAACCCAGGAAGCCTGAGTCCTCGCAGACGTCGGCAGCCGTCCTGCTCTAACACGTGGAAATAGACTTTGGTGGGGAAGTAACTTGTGCTTTATGGCCTGGTATCTGAGAGCTCCTACCCCAAATAATAACCTTTATAAAAGCCAACAGATTCCTGGTATTTTGCATCAGCACCTCTTGGGCTGACTGAAACACAGGGCAACTACTCAATCAAGAAAAGGCCATTTTAAGTGGTGAGAGTCTCACCCCACCCCAGCTGACCACCTCTCCACCCCCGCTGGCTCAGCACAGAGCCCACCTGCGCTCCCGGTGCAGGTCCCTGGGCCCGGTTCCAGAGGGAGCAGAGTGACCCTGGAGCACATGCCGGGAGCACGGGGCCTGGCCCAACCTCTGGCCGTGGCCTGAGGGACTCGCCATCCGTCCAATGCCCCCGGTGGAGCGACCTCCTACAGAGGCTGTGGGAGAGCAGTCGAGCCGTGCTGCCTGGGAGGGGACTGCTGGCCACAGGCAGGAATGTTTCCTAGGGAGGAGGGACATGGGACCCTCTAGCCACACACACAGGCCCCAGACAAGACAAGCAGAAAGGATGGGGGAGGCCCCTGGCTTTGCCCCGAGCTACTCTCTCAACTCACAGTAAGGACAAGCCCCGAAGCAGAGCACCTGCGCAGGGCCACCTGCAAAGACTGTTTTTGTTTTTCCTTCTTTTTTTTGGTTAGCTCTTGGCATCAAGGAAAGCTCTGTCATAACACTAGCTAGATAAAGCTTAAAAAAACAGACGTCTCAGAGTCTAAATTCCAGCAATAACACAAAAAATTATCAAAACGCCCAGGTTTCAACAAAAGGTTACAAAACATAGAAACAAACAGAAAGCAATTGCCCTAAAATGCTCAAAAAGCTAAAGGAAAACATGGACAAAACTAAATGATAGATGAACACAAAGAGAATATCGGCAAAGAGATGGAAATTATAAGAAGAATACAGAGCTGAAGACCACAGTAACAGAAATTAAAAATCCCCCAGAAGTTCAACAGCAGGACGAGCCAGAGGACCTGAAGGTAAGACAACTGCAATCACCCAGTCTGAGGAGGAGGAAAGAATGAGGAAAGTGACGGAGCCGACGGAGCCAGGTGGCCAGCAGACGCAATGTGGGGGCCCAGAAGGAGAAGGAAGAGAACATTCCAAGAAATAATGGCTGAAAACGGCTGAAAAAATGGCAATAATGTTAAAACCGATTTAACAAAAGACATGAATATACATACCCAAGATGAACTACAAACAGGATAAGCCCAAGTAGACCCATGGCTTATAATCAAACTGTCAAATCCCAAAGAGAGAATTCTGGAAGACAGAAGCAAGGTGTCACATACAAGGAGCCCAGTAAATTAACTGCTGACTCAACAGAGAGGCAAGAAGGTAGTGGGATGACATAGTTAATGTGCTGAAAGCGAGAAAGTGCCACCCCAAAATTCTATATTCATCAAAACTGACTTTCAAAAGTGAGGGAGATTTAGACGTTTCCAGATTAACAAAGGCAGAGGGAGCTGGTCACCACCAGCCCGGCCCTACAAGAGGTGCTAAAGAGAGCCCTGCGGGCTGACGGAAAGGACACCAAGCAGATGGGAGCCGCCCACAGAAATAATCACCTCCACTAAGTGTCACGCAGGGGTAAATATGAACGGCAGTACTACTGCAGTTTTGGTTTGTAAGTCCACTTTTTACTTCCTACAGGATCTAATAGGTAAATGCATTAAATGTAACGATAAATCAGTGGTGTTAGACTCACCGTATGAACGTGTAATTTGTAATAAGAACTACATGAAGGTGCGGAGATGGAAGGGTAAAGAACACAGTTTGTGCATGCCCTTGAGGTTGGGTGGTGTCCAAGCGAATGAGAGTGCTACAGACGTGGGATGTTCCCCTTAGGGCCATGGCCACCACCACCCAAACGTCAGGAAGGTGGAGGCTCAGAGGTGAGGGTGCAGGTCCCGGGAGCTGGGGCAGGGCGACGGGGAACGAAAGCAAGGCTGGTACGGGGTTTCTGTGTGGATGGGAAGTTTCTAGTAACAGAAGGTGCTGAAGGTACCACAACAGCGTAGACGAGTAAGCCCCGTGACTGGTGCGCTGGGAGTGGTTGAGATGGGAAAGTTTGGGAAACGGACTTTGGCCCAGTGGTTAGGGCGTCCGTCTACCATATGGGAGGTCCGCGGTTCAAACCCCGGGCCTCCTTGACCCGTGTGGAGCTGGCCATGCGCAGCGCTGATGCGCGCAAGGAGTGCCCTGCCACACAGGGGTGTCCCCCCCGTAGGGGAGCCCCACGCGCAAGGAGTGTGCCCGTGAGGAGAGCCGCCCAGCGTGAAAAGAAAGAGCAGCCTGCCCAGGAATGGCGCCGCCCACACTTCCCGTGCCGCTGACGACAACAGAAGCGGACAAAGAAACAAGACGCAGCAAATAGACACCAAGAACAGACAACCAGGGGAGGGGGGGAAATGAAATAAATAAATAAATCTTTAAAAAAAAAAAAAAAAGAGATGGGAAAGTTCATTCTGTGTGCTCTCACGATTCAAAAAAATAAGCAAGTAAAGAGACAATGTAATTAAATGCAGTGTGTAATCCTGGGCAAGATCTAACAGTGGAAGAGAAAAGACCCAAAAGGATATTTTGGGGACATAAAATAAATTGGAGTATAAGTTTTATAGCAATGTTACATTTCTTGAACTTGAGGTGGTTCCAAAACTGAATACCCTTGTTCTCAGGAAATGTACAGGGCAGTATTAGGGTTCAGGGAGCATGACGTGTGCAACCTGCACTCTAGTGTTCAGAAAATGTTTTTAATAGATGGATGGAACGATAGGTAGATGGGTGACAAATGTGTCAAAATATTAAAGTTGGTACATCTGGGTATCTGGGTATGTTGGAGTCCTCTGTAATGGGTTTGTATTGTTTTTGTAACTGTTCTATAAGTTTGGAAATATGTCAGAATAATAAGTTGGTTTTTTAAAAAGACTTTTTATTCTCTAGTTGTCGAGTCGCGGATGCTCGACGTACATCCTCGGTGTGGTCGAGGGTTGGGCCCTGCCTCTTCCAGAAGGACGCACAAGCCTTTGGGGCTCGGCCGCTCTCCACCCCCAGCGCGTGAGCGGCCAGCTGTGTGAGCTGGACCCAGCTGTCTCGCTTCCCGACCGTAACACGTCAGCCAGCCGCTTTCCTGCCGGCTTGACCCATCAGTTCCCGAAAGATGGTTAGCGTCTCTGCTGTGATGCAGGATTTGTCCATTTCTCCTTGTAGTTCTCTCAGCGTTTGCTGTATGTATTTAAAGTGATGGTTAATTGGCACATATAAGTTTAAAAATGCCTCTGCTCTCCTGGGGAAGTGACCCTTTTATCATTACGTACGCCACAATGTTCTTTAGCTCTGAGGTAGGCAGAATATCCGCCCACCCCAGTAGCTCCGCGACTTCCCCCGGAACCTGTGACGGTGTTGGGTTAGTGTGCAAAGGAAAATTAGGCTGCAGCTGGAATGAAAGGCGCCAGTCAGCTGACATGGATGTCAGGGGCGAGGTCCTTAAAAGTAGTTCAGTTCGTTTACAATTATAACGTTATGGGTACATTTTTATTTATTTTCTCCATCTTATTTGCTCTTATCTATTTCTATTTTCTCTCTTTTTATTCCCTTTCTTTTAGATTTTTCGAGGGTTTTGTTTCCCTCATTCTATTTTACCTCCTCTATTGCCTTGGGCATTATTGTCTAATTTTTCTTTTAGGTATCACCTAAAAATTTTAACAGGCCTATTTAATGAACTTAACATTATTCAGAACCTTTTCCCTCCTGAATATACAAGGATTTCCAAAGGCTGTAACTCTAATCACCCCAAAGTCTGGCTTGTCCAGTTATTTTAGTTGTGGGGTTTTTGGGGGGGGTGTTGTTTTTAACCCCAGGAGTTAGACATTATTGTTATTTCCTAAAGCCAGCCCGTTTAAAGCAGCCGCGAGTTTTGTTTTTGCTCACTCTTGCTCTTCACCACGGCCTGTCTTCGAGACTGGGCTCCTTCCTTGAAGGAGCCCTCAGCGTTTCCTCAGCGGAAGCGAGCTCCTTCCGTGTCTGGGCATCTGAAACGCCCTTATTGTGCTCCTGTTCTACAGAGGGAGCTTCGCTGTGGATCCGTTTCCAGCTCGGCCGCAGACGGGGTCCCCCTGTGTTCTGGCTTCTGCGTCTAATTGTCATGCCTTTGGACCTTCTGAATCTGAGAATTTACTCCTTCCATCAATTCTGGAAAAAAACCAAACCACTCGCCTCGTGCTGTCTCTGTCTCGTCTTCTCCAGGAACTCAGATTAGCCACGTGGGGACGCCTGATATCTTATCACTTCCTAGACCTCCGTCTCCTCCCACACTTTCACTCCTTCCGCCTTTTTGTCTTGGACGATGCCTTCTGGATAATTTATTCATATCTAACCTCTGTTTATTAATTTTCTTTTTATCTATATATCTTCTTTTTAGCTCATCCACTGAGTTTAAAAGTTCAGTTATTGTAGTTTTCATTTCCAGAAATTTCATCTGTGTCCTTTCCAAGTCCGCCGGGCCTCTCGGTGGGCTGCTGGTTTCACTCCCTCTTCTGTCTCGTTTGTTATATCAACGTACTTCTCTCGCGGCAGGAACTTCTCTCTCAATCTTCCGGCTCCACCCGGGGAGCCGCTTCCTGGCGTGCCGCAGGGCCTTGTTCTCTGCGGCCTGCGTGCAAGGCGAGGACTGCGGGGAGGGAGTGGGCTTGCTCCCCTGGCCCCCTGCACCCCAGGCCACGCAAGGCCAGCGGGCGGGGGCCAAGTCTCCCCCACAGAAGGCAGGCTCCCCCCGAAGCCGTCCCTGTGCCGGTGGACCCTGCGCAAACCGCGCCCACTCCCACCCCACCCCCTCCTGCTGTGTCCCGGGGCCCCCCCACCCCATGACCCCCTCCTGCTGTGTCCCGGGGCACCCCACAACCCCCACCTCCCCACCCCATGCCCCTACCTCCTGCTGTGCCCTGGGGCCCCCCCACCCTATTACCCCCCCCCTCCTGCTGTGCCCCGGGCCCCCCACCCCCGCGTCCTGCAGTGCCCACCCCCCATTTTCCTTCCCTCTGTGAAGGGGCAAGAACTCGGAGCTGCCAGGCCTCCATGGCGCTTCTTGCAGGTTTGAGCTGCGCTTCCGGGCTTGACGCCCCTGCTGAGGGGCGCAGGCCCGCGCCGGCCTCGGCACGGCAGGGAAGGCTGCGCCCCTCGGGGGCCGTCGCCCTGAGCCCCAAGGCCGCCTGGTGGCTGCTTACACGGAACCGGGAGTGACGAGGGACGCTCCGGCATGCAGGCCTCCGGGCGCGGGCAGGGTGGCCGGGCTGGCCGTTGTTGGCACATCGGGGCATCCGCGGTGCCACGTCCTGGCCGTTCCTTGGCCCCTGAGCTTGCAGGCCTCACCAGTAAAGCCCCGTGTGTCCCAAATGCCCCTGGCCACCGCCGGGACGGGCTGACACGCGGCCCCCAGGGCCTCGCGGCGGCGTGGGGCTCGCGGCAGGAGGCAGCGGCAGAAGCCAGGGGGGCGCCTGGGGCCGTCGGCTGCGGGCTGGTCGCGGAGGACGAGGAGCGGAGCAGGTGGTCCAGGGTGCAGCCCGCCTCCCGCCCGCGCCCTTCCCGCCCGCTCTGGGCACGCGGTGCCCGCCCTGGCGGTCGCCGGCCTCAGGAGTCACGCAAGAGCAGCGGGGCTGGGGGCGCCGTGAGGAGGCGTGGGCCACGGGGCCCGGGCTGGGGAGAGGGCGCCGCTCCGTCCCCGGGCGCTGCACAGACACTACCCGCTAGGGCGCCAGGACATCCCCCTCCTGGCCCGAGGCGGTGGTGCTCCCGGGCTCGCAGAGACCCCCGGCCATCCTCGCGCCCCGGCTCCCGCTGGCGCACCTGCCCGACCCACCCCCGTGCATGGGCTCCAAACAGCCCCTGTCCACCAGCGGCCCGCGTGGCACCAGACACGATGGCCTCATCCACAGAGCCCCGCCCTGGGTCCAGCGCGGCCGAGTCCGTCCCAGCATCTCCGGGGGCCGCGTCCCTGGGGCTGCCAGGGGGCCCTGCAGGGCCCCACGCTCCCCAGAGGCTTGGGTCCGACCCCTGCAGCCCCCACGCCTGCTGAGACCAGCTCACCACTGGGTTCGCACGAAGGGAAGGCGACGCAGAACTGAAGAAATAAAGGACAGAAAGAGAGACATAGGAGAGGAGATAAAGATGGGACCAGGGGTCTCCCAGCTTCTGGAACTGAGAGCCTCAACCCTAGTTTCCATCTCGTATTTACTGGAAACTACCGAGCAGCTGTTTGCTGTTAGAACTGCAACATCACCTACAATAACAGGGAGCAACTGCAACATCTACAGGTGTAACATTTACAATAAGGAACAGGTAAGCCAGTATCCCACAACACACACCCGCCCGGTGCAGGGGAGGGTGGCCCCCTCTGCCCCAGACCCCCTGCCCCGGAAGAGCCTAGGGTGAGGGCAGGGGCCTCGGGGCCCGGCCGTGGGGTCAAGCGCTCCCAGGAGAGCGCAGGGCAAGGGCCAGCCCCAGGGGATGCAGTCAGCGCTGGCTCAGCACTGGCCCCTGTCCGGAGGAGCCCAGGAGCCAGCCACAGCCCCTCGCTGCCGTCCTGGAGCTCAGAAGACTGCGCAGCGGCCAGCTCCAGGCTCCGGCGAGCGCCTCCAGCTTCAGTCTTGGACTTCGTTTCTGATTTCAATAAAGCTATTTTCGCTAATTTTTAAGAAGATTTATTTACTTATTTCTCCTCCCCCCCACCCTCCCCTTGTCTCTACGTCCACTCGCTCTATGTACTTCTCTGTCTGCTTTTCTTCTCTTTAGGCGACTCCGGGAACTGATCCTGGAAACTTCCGGAGTGGGAGAGAGGCTGCCTCAGCGTCCCGGCTGCTGCGTCTCTTGTTGTCTCTCCTCTGTGTCTTTTTGTTGCGTCATCTTGCTGCGCCAGCTCTCCCAGCTCTCCGCTCAGGCCAGCTCCCCCTCACCAGGAGGCCCCAGGAATCGAACCCTGGACCTCCCTCATGGTAGACGGGAGCCCAAGCGATTGGGCCACACCCACCTTCCAATATGTTGATATTAAGTAATTATCCCCGTTATGAGACCAAGCGCACAGTAGGAAAAAAAGTCCTCAGGGGCCGCCTCGAACACGTAGCCGGGGCGTGGCGGCCGCGGGGCTCACTCACCTGCCATCTTCCCAGGAGTCCCGGGTCAGAGGTGGCCCTGAAACAAGTATCCCAGCTCACTCCGTGCGCCTTGTCGACCCCACTGGGACGTTTACGCCGAGCTTTAAATGCCCTGGAAAAAAGGAAAATTGAAACTGCTTTAGAGAAATCCGATTAAGCCACAGATTAACTGAGCTGATGAGGGGCTAATAACCCTCTTGATGTTCCAAGTCTGCATTGATCCTGCGGAATAAAGTAAGTCCTTTATATATAAAGAATTCGCACAGATCAACATAAGACAACATAAGACAACATTTGTCAAAAGCCATGAACAGATAATTCACAGAAGAAATAAGAACAGCTGCTAAAGATCGGGAGAATGCCAGCTCCACTGACAGTCGAATGACTGTGGATGTGAACACGAGACGGCAGTAGTTTTTGCCCATCAGACTGGTGGAAATAAGGGATTTAATTGTTGGTGTTCCTGCGAGGAAACGGGTACCCAAGCTGTTCACGGGAGTGTGCACGGCACAGACTTTCGGGAGCACAATTTGGCAACATGTTTCCAGAAATTTTAAATGCGTGTAGCTGTTGCCCCAGTAAGGCCCCTTCTAGGAACTTCTCCCGGTGAGGTCGTCAGGCAGGGCGCCGGCGTCTGTTGAATTACTCACAGCCGTCACCCGGGATGGAGAGGGTGGGACCCTGGGGAGGGCTGGGGCGAAGGGCAGGTGGACGGGCTCGTGGGTACCTTCTCAGGCTCCTCCACTAACCACACTCGAGATTCCAGGCGCACGGCCGACTCATCTGCACCTGGTGAGGGCAACGCACCCCAAGCCTGGGCACCGAGGGGCAGGCTCGTCCTGCGCGCGTCCTGGCCGCAGGCCCCGCCGGCCCACCAGGCACCCCATTCCCGTCCCCAAAACCAGTGCCCTTGGCCGGGCCGGGCGCACGGGGTGGTCCCGGTGCGTGGACCTGTGCCTCGTGTCCTGGCCTGCGCAGGGCTCCGAGGCCCCCAGAACTTTCTAGAAACCGCGCTCCAGTGGGGGAGCCCCCGGTCCTCCCTGCTGAGCACTCCCGGCCCTGCTGGGCAGTGAGCATCGCGGCCTTTTTTTCAAGTACGTTTCTCAAAACTGGAGCTGACAGGAAGCCCTGGCGTTCACCTGCCATTACAGGAAGTGCTCTGACTTGGGAAGAACCTGAAAATAACCCTCCGAAAACCCGACGAGGCCCTGCGGTGAGACAGAGGACAGAAAGGTCACCTCCGGGGGGGACCCCGCGACGCGCCCGCGGGCGTGTGGCGCCCGGCCCCACGCCGCTCGGGGAGAGCTGCCCGGGCCTGCACGGGGACGGGACGACCACCCGGTGGGACACAGCCCCCCCACACACACACACTCAGGCTTCTTGGGGTCAGTTTCAGGTTCCGATCTGGAAGGGGGAAGGCGGGGGGGGGGGTGGAGGTTACTCGGTGGGGACTTGGGGAGATTTTGGACGTGTGTGGGCCAGCTGAGGCCTGCATGCCAAGATGCCAAGAGGCGGAGCGAACCGGGGGGGGGGGGGGAGGTGGACTGAGGGACCCGGGAAGAGGGTCCAGGGTCATGCAGGCCGGGGACATGTGCACACTTACGAGACCCCCGGGGCCCGGCCTGGCTCTGGGGGGCCGGGGTCTGCCCTCTGAGGCCCCACGCGGCGCCGCCACGTGAGCCTGGCGCAGCCCCGGCGCGGAGGCCAAGGGGCCTTTGCCCGGCAGCTGGAGGGCAGGCGTGGGGCCCGGGCCACTTCTGCCCAAGCAGGGGAAGTGGCGGCTGTCCCGAAAGTGCACACTCACGCCCCGGGCGGGCAGGGCCCTGCCACGCCGGCCTGCGGGAGGGGGCTCTGCGGAGGGCTCCTCGGCACCAGGAAGACCCCAGCCCTGCCCCGGGCCCCAACGCGGACGTCCAGGTGGGGGGAAGGGCTGCCTCTCAGGTGGGGACAGCCCAGCTGGGACAAGAACCTTCCAGAAGGCACCGCCCAGCCTTGGCCCTCCAGGAACTTCCTGTTGCCTCATGGAGACTGCAGGACCCCCCCCCGGGCCCCCCACCCTGCCCCCTCCACCCCCGACCCTCCATCCCTGCCCCCTTCCCCCTATCCCCCCCCACCCTGCCCCTTTCCCCCCAAGACCCTCCACCCCTGCCCCCATCACCCCTGCCCACCCATCTCCATCCCTGCCCCTGCCACCCCTGCCTCCTCCACCCCTGTACCCCTCCCGCCCAGACTCTCCCTCCCTGCCCCCTCCACCCCGGACCCTTCACCCCTGCCCCATCATCCCTGCCCCCCACCCCTGGACTGTTTCCCCCTCCCCCCCATCCCTCTCCACCCCTGCCCCTCGAGCTCTGCCCCTCCCCCTGCCCCTCCCCCCTGCCTTCTCCCCCCATCCCCTCCATCCCTGCCCCTCCCCCCAGGGCCCTCCCCCCATCCCCTCTCCCCCTGCCCCCTCCACCCCTGCCTCCTCCACCCCTGCCTCCTCCACCCCTGACCCCTTCCACCCCAGGCCCTCCGCCCCTGCCCCATCATCCCTGCCCCCCTACCCCTGGCTGTCGCCCACTGCCCCCTCCCTTCTGCCCCCCTCCACCGTGGACCCTCCCCCCGTCCCCTCCACTCCTGCCCCCTCCACCCGGGACCCTCCACCCCGAGCACCCTGACAGGCAGCGTGCGTGACCTGCTCTTTCCTTAGTCACCCCCACCCGCTTTTTGGGTCCACAACCCGGGATGCACGCCGGCGGAGGGGCGTGTGGAGCAGGTGGGGCGACCAGACTCGGGGGACGGGCCCTGCTGTCCGGCCTCGCCCAGCCCAGCCCTGGACAACACAGCGTCTCCTCCCTCGGCCTCCACCAGCGGCCGCTCACCTCGGATCTGCGGCAGCTGCCGCCAGACATGCGGTCACGGCGCGGTTACCAGGACGCCAAGTGCCCGGGGCAGCCCGCCCCTGGGCTCCCACGCCGCGCCTGTCCCTCGGCCTCTGGACCCCGCTGCCCCGGCCCAGCCCACCTCGCCCTGCCTCTGTGTCCGCAGCCGCCCTGTCCCAGCCGGCGCTGCCACCAGCTTGGCTCGCCCATGGCTCCTGCCCGCTCACTTCGGGACAATATTCCAATATCCGTGAGCCGCGGCGCAGCGGTAAAGGCCGGCTCGCCCCCAGCGACGCCCCGCCCGGTCCTCCAGGCTTTGAAATCTACCATCAGACTTTTACTATGAAAAACCTCATACCTGCGCCTACACGCGGCCGCAGCCCCACACGCGCCACGCACCGGCCTCTCCAAGCTCCCGCGAACGCCTTGCCTGCGCACCTGGCCCCTTCCGCCTGCGTTTGGCAATCCCCGGGGAGGGGGTCCTGGACCCGAGCCGCGGCCCCGCAGGGTCCCTCTGGAGGGCGCGCGCTGAAGCACCTGCAGCCCCCCGGGGCGACCCCGCTTCAGCCTCGGGGTGAGCGCGGAACGCGAGAACACCCTGCTTTAGAAAGCGCAGGGCGCTCGGGCTCCCGGGCTGAGGCGCCCCACGCCTGGGGCCTCCGCGGGCGCAGCCCACCCTCGCCCAGCTCCCCCTCGGCCTCCGGAGGCATCGCCGGGGCCCGGCAGGCTCAGGCAGCGCCTCCACTGCGCCCCCGCGACCGGGCTGAGCAGCCCCTCGTGGCCCCCGCGCCCCTGGGCCCAGCGAGCCCTGGAGGAAGGAAGCTGGCACAACCGCGGCCCCGACACGGGGGGATCCCCAGTGCCTGGCAGGGGCAGGCGAGGTTCTGGGGGCAGCAGCCCGGCCACGAGCAGGGGCGGGGCCTCTCCAAAGCAAAGGGTGGGACGGCGGCCGCTGGCCTCCCTCCCGGCCCTCCTGCCCCTGCCTGCAGGCTGCTGGCCCCATGCCTGGGCTCTCTCCTCGTGCAGCCCCCCACGTCACGCAGACAGGCCCCCCCCGTGCCTCCAGCGCCCCGGACCCACTCCGGCCGGAGCCAGTGACTTACTCAGAGCACCCTGGCAAGGCCGACCCCAGCCCGGCGGGAGCTTTCGGGAAGTGGCGCCGTGGCGTCCCCCAGCTCTGTCTCTAACTCTCCCGGCTGCGGGCCAACTGCTTACAGTTTCAGGGTGACAGTCTGGCCTCGTCACCTTCCTGGGGACAGGCGTGGCAGGAAACAGCCTTGACGCTCTGCTCCTCGTGGCTCGTGGCTCTCACTGGGTTGGGGGAAGCGGGGAAGGCTGGAGGGGGGACCCCAGGGAGGCGGGCCAGCTCCCCTGCGGCCCAGGCAGGCTGGCACAGGCAGGGCCAAGGGCTGGCACCCAGGTCCCCCTCCCAGGAGGCCAGTGGGGGGCCCGCCCCTCACCGAGGGCCCCCCAGACCAGCCGGCGCCTGCCCCCTCACTCTGCCTCTGTGCCCCCCGCCCTCCTCGTGGGGTCTCCTCGTGGGCTGGGAGGCGAGGGGCGCCCCGGGACGAGCTCTGTCCCCACGGGCACGGCTGTCCTTCTCTCCCCTCGTGGGCAGTCCCCAGGCCCCTTACCGCCAGCTGCCCAGCAGGCAGACAAGGGGCACGGCGGCCCCCGCCATCCCGGCCCTGGCGCTTGCAGTCTGCACAGCCCGGCAGGGCCCCACCGAGGAGCTGGGGTCCACAGACGTTTCTGGGGTGACCCTGCCTGCCGCCGTCCGGGGACATGTGTGGGCGCTGCCCCAGGAGCACGGTCCCCAGCAGCTACACCCCTGGGCGTGTTCAAGGTGGGGGAGCCCCAGGGCAGGTGGACACTGGCCCGAGGGCCCCTGCCACGTGGTGCTTTCCCTGCAGACCCGAGGCTCGTGGCTCTCCTGGCACCTCTTTGTCCCATCCCCGGACCGCAGTTTCGGAGGGCTTGGTGGGGGTGCCCAGGCCCTGGAGCCTGCCACCTGGCATGGAGCACGTGCAGGTGTGAGCTCCAGGTGAGCTCGTCCTTCCAAAAACATCTGCTGGCGGCTGTGCTCCCTGGAGCGTCTGGCGCAGACACCAAGTCCAGCCAGGGCCACTGCCCAGGAGTCGCTCGCTCTCGGGGGCCGTGGGCACAGGGCAGCCCTCCCAAATGCCCGATGGGGCTGAGGCTTTCTGACACAGCCCCAAGACAGGCCTGTCCCTCCAGCAGTCTCAGGTGGCCCCAGGACCTTGGGAAGTCGGGGGGGGGGAGGCGTTTGCCAGGGCCCAGCAGGGGCCAGGCTCCAAGGGAGGGCCCGGGGGCACTGCTGCTTCATGCTGGCGGCGCAGGCCCCTTCCTCTGGGACCCGTCTCATCGCGACCCCTGCCAGGTGGTTCTGGAGGCAGCCGCCATGTTCTCCAAGGTTCCTCCGAAGTCCCAGCTGACGGGGCCAGGACCGAAGCCCATTGGAACCGTCCCCGCCTTCCGGCGTTGCTGCCTGGCCTGGGGGTGGTGCCCGTTAGGGCAGGACAGCCAGCACCCGGGACCTGGGGCAGGGCGGTGGGGCCTGCCCGGGCGGTGGGAGCTGGGGCAGCTGCTCCCCCTCCCCCAGGGGAGCAGCCAGCCCAGAGGAGAGGGGAGGCCCAGGAGCCTGTGCTTGATGGGTGCTGACCGCGTCCCTATTCCGCCGGGCCACCCTGGGGAGGGGCTGGGGTCCGGCCCCCGTCCGTGGGGGAGGCCCTGCAGGTTCTCCATCTGGCTTCCTCGAGCCCCTCTCCCTGAGTCTGGCCGAGGGCTCTGAGTCCCAGGGGTCCCCAGCTCAGTCCAGACCACGCACTGCCCACTGCCCTGTCCCTGAGCAGCGAGCCTGGGTCTCCAGGCCCAGCCCTGGCCTGAGGGACAGCAAGACCCCACCCCTGTCCTCTCCCTCTCTCTGCCCGTGGGGAATCCACACTGGCTCCGTGGGAGCCGGAGCCTGGGCCCTCATCTCAAGGGACACAGCACGGCCAGGCTGCCTGGGTGCACCCCAGAGACTGCAGGCTCTCGGGCCTCTGTGGGCAGCTCCCGGCCGCCCTTGGCCAAATCACAGACAGCCCAGCTGGGAGGGCGCCTGGTCACAGAGACCCCAAGCCACGCCCTGGGAACTGCACAGCTGCCCAGGGCCGCCCACCAGACCCCTCGCTCACCAGGAAGGAGAGCGGGTCACAGATGCTGTGGCAGTTTGCCATTATTGTATGAATCCCCAGAAAAGAAGTATTATGTTTGTAAACTAATCCAGTCCTCTGGGTAGAATACCCTTTGACTGCACTGTGTCAGTGGAGGGGCCTTGGATTAGATTGCTTGACGAGAGTGCTTTCGGGCACTTCAGGGAGGCTGTCTCTGCCCCCTTGCTAGGTCTGACATAAACAGACTCACACAGACAGACATAGTCAGAAAAGGGAAAAGGGAGCCAGCATATTTGATTCTGCAATGCAAGAGAGAGGGTTGCTTAAGCACGGAGCCCCCAGGAGCCTGGGCCCATGGAGCAGCTCAGGAGACTTGGGAAGAAAGTGGAGTAGCCGAGACTGATGAAGGAGGGCCGGAAAGGACAAGCCCATGCCCGACTGCAGCTGAAAGCGGGAAACACGCAGGGCAGCTGAGCCTGAGAGAGGAAGGCCGGACGGGAGAGAGAGACCAGGCAGAGCTCACCCGCCACCTTGCTCCAGCCTGTGGCAGCTGACTTTGGTGAGAAAGCATCTCTCCTGATGCCTTAATTTGGAATTTCACAGCCTTGGAACTGTAAGCTTTTACCCCAAATAAATACCCTTTATAAAAGCCAACACATTTCTGGTACTTAGCCTCAGCAGCCCTTTGGCGGGCTAATACAGATGGAAAAGGGGACACCCTAACGTCTGCCTGGGAGGAGGGGGCTGAGCCGTGCACCCTGGGCTGGCATCGCCTCCGTGGCCCCGCCCCGCCGGTGCCTTCAGTGAGGTTGGCTGCACGCGTCTGTGCTCCTGCCCGCCCCCTGCGGGTGGCTCCAGGTGGGCGGGTGATGACGCAAAGCACCTAGGGAATGCAGAGAGAGCCACAGTCCCCTGGCACACTTGTTGCCCCCATGACGTGCCCTGGGGGGTTGCGCTGGCCCAGCTATGCTGACAAGGTGAATGGGGCGGGGGGGGTGACAGCCACAATGGCCTCTTCTTTGAAAATTGCACTCGTCAGTGGGCGCTGCTTGGGCACGCGTGGACGTGGCTTCTCCGACTCCTCGCTCCTGAGCCAGCCATTGTGCTAGGTTTGCTAAGCGGTGACTTCCCACTCACCGAAGTCTGCATGTGCCAGCCGGCATTCTGCTGCGAAAAAGAGCTTCCCTCACGGGGGCGAACCCTACTTCCTCCTAACTGAGTGGTGAAATCGCTCCTCCAAAGGTACCTGAGAACTCTACCATGGACCCATAGTTTTTCTTCTTTTAAAGATTTATTTTTATTTATTTCTCTCCGCTTCATCCCTCCCCCCATTGTCTGCTCTTTGTGTCCATTTGCTGTGTGTTCTGTGTCCGCTTGCACCCTTGGTGGCACCAGAGAACTGCATCTCTTTTTCATTGCATCACCTTCCTGCGTCAGCTCTCCATGTGTGCAGCGCCACTCCTGGGGGCTGTGCTTTTTTTTTTTCACGCAGGACGGCTCTCCTTGCAGGGCGCACTCCTTGCACGTGGGGCACTCCCATGCAGGGGCACCCCTGCGTGGCACAGCACGCCTTGCGGCACTCCTGGTCAGGAGGCCCTGGGTATTGAACCCTGGACCCTCCATATGGTAGGCGGACGCTCTATCAGTTGAGCCACGTCTGCTTCCCGGACCCATACATTTTTATATCTTCAATGTGTTTCAGTCAACAGCAGTCAAATTCTTGATGATGCCCAAATTGCCCAAATCTGACCAGTGGGAAGCCCTTCAAGCTCCTATGTCTTTTTAAATATATATAAATTATATTTATTGGAAGAATTATATAAAACACAATTTTTACAACTGAAGATATCAAAAACAAGGCTTTTTTTATTGTGCTGACATATATAACTCAAAACTTTCCATTCTACCCATTTTTAAATGTACAATTCTGTGATGTTAATCACATTCACAATGTTATGCTACTCTCGCCACCGTCCATTACCAAAACTTGTTCCTCCCCCAAACAGACGCTCTGCGCCCACGAAGCATCACCTCCCCGTTCCCCGCCGCACCCGGTGCCTGATCGTCTCATCTATGAATTCGCCTGTTCCAGGCAGCTCAACGAGGTGAAGTCACACAGTGTTTGTCCTTACACATCTGGCGTTTTCACTCAGCACGTTTCCGAGCTTTGTCCCTGCCGTCGCTGTGTCAGAACTCCATTCCTTTTTATGATATTCCACTGATGGCTGGACCAAAGTTTGTTTCTCCACTCACCTGTCGGTGGGCGCTTGGTGCTTCCACTCTGGCTGTTGTGGATAATGTGCAAATGTCTGCTGGCACCCCCGCTTTCAGCTCTTTGGGGTGCATACCTAGTGGTAGCATTGCCGGAGCCTATGGTAATTCTACGGTGAACTTCCTGAGAAACCACTCAAGGGCTGGCGCAGCGGCTGCTCCGCTCCACGCTCACGCCAGCAATGAGCCAGGGCTCCTGTTCCTGCCCTGCTCCTTGCCGTGTCCGCTGGCCCTGTAAAGTGGCTTGTATTTATCCCCTCCATGCACCAGTGTTTGTTCACACTGCCCTGGGGGTGACCCGCGAGTAGCCCCGTCTTCCGCTATGACAAGGCTACAGCGAACCCCTTTATGCCCACTTTTTTCCCTCTCCTGCCTGGATATGTCATTTAGATGCCTTTCCAGTAGCAGGGTGGCCAGCTCAGATGGACGCACCTGTGTCGTTTGATAGACATTGTCACATGGCCCTCTAGGAAGCCCCCAGCACACGCTAGCCCACGCCACCCGCCCCACACGCTAGCCCACGCCACCCGCAGCACACGCTAGCCCACGTCACCCGCAGCACACGCTATCCCACGCCACCCGCCCCAGCACACGCTATCCCACGCCACCCGCAGCACACGCTATCCCACGCCACCCGCAGCACACGCTATCCCACGCCACCCGCCCCAGCACAGGGCTGTGAAACTTTTCAGCCTTTGCCCATTTGACAGGTCAAGAGTGGCATTTCGAGGTAGTTCCGCTGCTTATCTCCCCTTTTATGAGTGAGTCTGGGCCTCTGTTTCTGCTTAGGTGCCTTCCTGTTTGTGCCCTGCCTGTCCAGATCTTAGCCCATTAAAAAGCGGGATGGTAGTCTTCCTTCCCATTGATTTGTATGCGTTCTTCATACTTCAAGGAAATATGTGTTACTCACTGTATTAGTCAGTCAAAGAGGTGCTGATGCAAAGTACCAGAACTCTGCTGGCTTTTATGCAGGGTGTTTGTTTGGGGTAGAAGCTGGCAGTGACAAGGCCCTAAAGAGGCCGACTCCAGGTACCCTAAGAGGCACTTCCTCACCCAGAGTCTGTTGTCACGTGTTGCGGGTTCAGGCTTCCTCCTCGCAGGCTCCGTGGCCCCAGCTTCCTCCAATCTCAGCCACAGGCTGGGACGGCGCGTCTCCTCCCGCGGCGCGTCTCTCTCCGGGCTCAGTGGCTCTGCTCTCTCCACAAGGCTGTGAGCTGTCGATGAATGGCTTGTCTCTCTCCCCGGGCCCCGGCCTTCCGAACGGAGCCTCTCTCCTTCCTCGCCTGTCTGCTTCTCTGGGCGCTCACTTCCCAGGATCCAGGGTCAGAGCCCCAACTTTCCCCCGTCCTGCCATTTTCCCTGTGAGTCCCCACCCCCTCGGGAACTGCTGACGTGGCCCAGTCAAAGCCTTAATCATTATTTAATCAAGTAAAGGTGAAACTTCTGAATCCAACCCAATCTAATATGCCCAGAGGAACAGACCAGTTCACAAACATAATCTGATATCTACTTTTGGAATTCATAAAAAATATCAAACTGTTACATTCATTTTGCTTAAAGAAATTAATCTTTCATAATATGAGTTAGAAAGTGATTTTAAATTTGTTTATGAGTGTATTAGTCAGCCAGACGACTGCTGATGCAAAATACCAGAAATCAGTTGGTTTTTATAAAGGGTATTTATTTGGGGTAGGAGCTCACAGACACCAGGCCATAAAGCACAAGTGACTTCCCCACCAAAGTCTATTTGGAGCAAGACGGCTGCCGACAGCTGCGAGGGCTCAGGCTTCCTGGGCTCCTCCCTTCCAGGGTCTTGCTTCTTCCTGGGCTCAGGGCTCCTCTCTTCCTGGGGCTTGCTTCTCCTTCCTCTGTGAACTTACTTCCTGGGCTGCAGCTTAAGGCTTCAGCATCAAACTCCAACATCAAAACTCCAACATTGAAAGCCCTCGACTCTGTCCTTTGCCGTGGCTTTTATCTGTAGTCCCCACCCACCAAGAGTGGGGGCCCAACTCCCTGCTGGCACAGGAGGTTTCCCTGATTACTCAATCAAGGAAACCTCTGAATCCAATATAATTTAATACGCCCAGAGGAAAAGATCAGTTGACAAACATAATCCAATATTTCTTTCTGAAATTCATCAATAATATTGAACTGCTACAATGAGTTTTTTCCTTTGTTTTTACTTTAGGTGGACAAAGAGGACATTTAAATTCTCTGCAGTAGAATTGCCTTTTCTTTCACAGCTCTGACTTCTGAGTCATAGTTAGGAAGAGCTTTCTCGCTCCAGGCTTTTCAAAGAACTCCCCTGGGGTCCTCCATTGCCGTAAATGTTTCATTTCTTACGCTGAACTCTTTGATCCACTCTGAATTTATCCTGGTTTATGGAATGAGGGAGAAATCCAACTTAATTCTTCCCCCGGGCTGCCCCGCATCACTTAGGCCACCTGTGGCTGCCGGCTTCCGCAGAGTTGGAGCAGATTCGGCAGGCCGTGGCCGCCCGCCTCGGGGCCTGTGTGTCCCCACCCAGAGCTTGGCTTCTGAGAGCAGTGCCAGCCGCAGCGGCCTGTTCTCCCGTGCCTCGAGCCCCGTTCCCGAGACACCAGCTCTCAGAGACAACGAGCTCATTCGTCTGGGCAGACAAAGGAGGCCGTGGCCTTACACGGGCCGAAAACCGCCTCCTCGACTTGCGGTCTGGTATTCTATACGTCGGGCGCTAATGAATACTTGGGGTCGAGATCGCACAGGTTCCGTCACTAATACACTTTAAGGGCTGAAGAGGAGGGGTCGTGGGTGAGGCACAGAGCTCCAGGCCTCGTCGGCGATGGACGCACGGGGGCAGCACCACGGCCGGCACAGGCCGCCCACGTCGCGTCAGAGAGGACGGGTCACCCTTTCCCCGAGAGGTCAGATCAGGTCCCCTGGAACTGTCACCACAGTGGCCACAGGCAAAGGGCGACGCCAGTCTAGCCAGCGTCAGTCATTTCAGATGTTAACCCTTCCAGCTAATCTTAAAAGCATCTGTACAGCATCTCAGTAATCACGATTATTGGTTAATTCTTAACCTTCGGTTACAATATTGTAATATTTTAACTTCCGACGGAGCTGGTCATCCCATTGCCCGTTTCCCCCAAGGATTTCCTGGCTAGTCTTGCTTTGTGTTTTCTTGTGACCCTCAGAACCTGCCTGGCTGTGGGGCTATTTATCCAGATCCAGGAAACGTGTGGCCGAAGCAGGATGTCGGCGCCCGTCCAGGTCCCCGTTCCCCGTTCCCCGTCGCTTCACTCGCCTTTCGTGCCCCTTGGGGGGTGGGCGATGATGCTTCTTACTGAACCTCCCTGCACATCCTGCGGTCAGACGCTCCCAGGAATTGCGCTCTCCGCCCTCCCGCTCCCTCCCCCTCTCCCTCCCCCTCTCCCTTCCCCCCTCTTCCTCGCTCCCTCCCTTTCCCCTCCCCCTCCCTCCCCCTCCCCTCTCCTCATCCCCCTCCTCTCCCCTCCCCCCTCTTCCTCTCTCCCTCCCTTTCCCCTTCCCCTCCCCCTCCCCTCTCCCCTCTCTCCCGCTCTTCCTCCTTCTCCCTCTGCCTCTCTCCCCCCTCCCTCCCTCTCCTTCCCTCTCTCCCTCTTTCCTTCTCTCCTGCTCTCCCTCGTTCCCTCCCTCCCTCCTGCCCTCTCTCTCCCTCTCTCCCACTACCTGGTAAATGAAGTCTTCCCCCTGATTCCGTGCTCCAGCCGGCTGTTTCTTGATGGACGATGGCATCAGGCTCTCCACGTCTTTAAACTACCTCCGTTGTTGGTTATAACAGCCGAGCCTCCTGGGGGGCCGTCACCACACCCCGTAGACCCGCCTCGTCCCTCCCGGTCTTTGTGCCTCTGCTTCCCTCCTCTGTCGAGCTGGGTGGGCCTGCAATGTCCTCGCCCGTCCCCGTGCTCTTGGGGGCCGCAGTGGCCCCTGGACGTGCGCTGGCTTCAGGGCCGATCCGAGGTAGGTCTGACCATCTATGGAAATGTCCACTTATGCCCATTCGTTCAGAGTTTCCATCAGAATCGCTGTCACGCGCGTCACCCGGCCGCGTCCCCGCCCCGCCTGCTTCCTGCGGTCTGCGAAGGAGCCACTGGATCCCGCTGAGGCGGGATTTTTCTTTTTTAGGACGAGTGTTCCCACATTCTGCCTCTTGGCCCTGGGCTGCCTCTCGCCCCAGCTCGGAGGCGCACTCCGTCCCCGCTCCTCGTCCTCCGACTTCGCGATGCGAGTCAGCGACGCGGGGCAAGATAGGCCAGCAGGAACGGGGCGAGGGGCCTCAGGGGGCTGGGAAGGGGTGCTCAGGGCGTGTGAAGAGGCTGCCTGAGAGGAGGCTCAGGGATGGACGGGGGTCGGAGAAGCGCCAGCCGAGGGCGGGACGAGTCCACAGCGCCTGTGGGGCTGCGCTTCTCTGACCCAGGCACACCCCGATTATGAATTAAATGAGTCGAGGTTTCCACAAGTGATATTGTGTCCTGGCTTGGCCCGGGACACAGGCTTAGCACACAGGGGCACTCTCTCTCTCGGGGATTGCATGGAAACCCCAGTGCCTTATCTCATGGGCAAAGAGAGCTGCTTGGGTTCCAGCCTTCACATCAGTGTCCCAGGTGTCAGGAAGGAAGGAAGGAGAGGACAGTGCACCTCCGCCCTTTGCTGACGTGTCCGTGCTTCTGCTCCAGCCTCCTCGGCAGAGCGTGGCCCTGGCCTGGGAGCAGGCGGCCGGCGAGCAGGGACGTGTGTTTCAGCCACACCAGCCGGGGTACAGAGGCACCTTGTCCGGCTCCTCTTCCACCTGCGAGGGCAGGTCCCGGGTGTGGAGAGGATCTCGGTGGCCCAGCCCAGGGATGTAACGGCCCACACGGGAGCAGGACCTGGGAGCGGGATGGAACCCAGGGAGGCCGGGGGGACGGGCGGGGGGCGGCCCTGGGCCAACGGGTCCAGCTCGCGGGGCCCCTGGGGACACCCCTCCACCTGGGAGACCGCAGGGCGCGGCCCCGTCTCCGTGGACACGCCTTGCTCCCCGGGGGACCCTTGCCAGGAAGACCACCGTGGCGGACACGTGTCCCGTCCATTCCCACAAGCTCCAGAAAGATCCGCCGGCTCCTCAGTGGACAGCTGGAGCAACGCTTCGTACCCCGTTGAACCCCTTGCCTCAGTTTCCCCAAACGGTCTTCTCGGGACGCTTAGGCGGCCCTCCCGGCCCTGCGCACTGACCGCCGTCCTCAAACCAGCACGGCAGGCCCGGGGCAAGGCCCCGCAGGAGCCGGCCAGCCCCGCCTCTCCCAGGGTCTCTGGAGCCGAGTTCGCGGGTGCTCACGGGGTCGGCCTCGCGGAGGGCGCCGCAGCGGTGAAGCGAGCCCCTGCCGAGGGGGGGCGGCGGGCCTGATCGTGCTGCCCCCGACCCTTGGGCCTTGCACCCCGTGTTGGGAAATCGCTCCGAGCAGGAGGTTTCAGTCCAGCCTCGGGGAGGTTTTTGTGATTCCGGGTTGAGCAGGGGCCCTGAACCAGGATCCGATGGCACTTGGGGTGAACGGGGAGTCCCTGATGCCACATGGGGCCCGACGCCGGAGGATCTGAGCTAAACAGAAAGTAAGATAGCAAGGCGAAGAAAAAGCCGCGTGTCCGTGGGCAGGTGGGGCCCGGCCAGAGCCGAGGCGACGCGCAAAGAGCAAGAGGCCCTGGTTGTCCAGAGACGCCCTAGGGGGCGGCGAGACCCCGGGCAGGAGCGACGGGCAGCGGCTGGACGGGGCCATGGGCCGCTCCTGGCACTTAGGCGGAGAGCTTTAGTCAACAAAGGAGAAAGGGACAAAGGCGGGGCAGGCGGTCGCAGGAGAGGCTTCCCGGGGGCGCGTGAGGTGCCGGCGCCGGTCACCGCCCAAGAGCGCGAGCTAACAGCACCCGGGGGGCGAGTGAAAAGCAGGACACGGTCACCGAGAAACCCCCCCTGCTGGGGCCACCGTGGACCCCAGCCTGCGCTGCTGCGCCACCCTCCTCGCGTGGGGGATGCCCCAGGCTCATCGGTGGGAGAGTCGCGGTGGCAGGGGGCGGGGCCGTGGGGAGGGGCGCAGATGGGAGGGGCCCGCCGGACATTCGGCCAGAACTGTCGGCCACGCTCACGTGCGGGCCACACGGCCGCGCGGCAAGAGTTCAAGCCGGGGACCCCGCATGCACGTTTCTGCGCTCGTCAAACTTAAATGAGGGCTTAAGAAAAGGAAGGAATAACGAGGGCGGGCGCCGACGTCGGGCAGGTGTGTCCAGGCGCCCCAGGACGCAAGGAGGCGAGCCGGTCGGGACGCCGGCTGCCCCGCATCAACCCGGGCTGGGGGCCTGCTGAGCCAGGACCTGGGGCTTGAGGACCCCCTGGGGGGGGCGGGGCAGGGGCGGGACACGCACGCGTGGCCTGAGTCCCGCCCGCGGCTCCACGGTGGCCTCTGGCCGCCATCGCTGACCTCGCCGCAGGGCTGGTGGCAGCACGAGCGCAGGCAGAGTGCCGCCAGACAATTCCCTACAGAACTACAGAGCGACTAGCAGAGGGCGTGGGTGTCCCCGCCGGCGACAGAGAGGGACAGACAAACCTCCAAAGGCACAGCTGGAAGCCAAAGGACGGAGGGATGCGGCGACTTCGAGGGCTAGCGAACACTCGTCAGATTCACGTGGGGCTCCATCAACATGGGAGCTTCTGCCAGGCAGGAGGACGGGCACTGCCGCAGGCGGACACTGCCAGGACGGACACTGCCGGGACGGACACTGCCAGGGACGGACACTGCCGGGGACGGACACTGCCGCGGGCGGACACTGCCGGGACGGACACTGCCGGGGACGGACACTGCTGCGGGCGGACACTGCCGGGGACGGACACTGCCGTGGGCGGACACTGCCGAGGAGAGGACACTGCTGAGGACGGGGCACTGCCGGGGACGGACATTGCTGAGGACGGACACTGCTGAAGAGGGACATTGCTGGGGACGGACACTGCCGGGGACGGACACTGCCACGGGCGGACACTGCCGGGGACGGACATTGCCTAGGAGAGGACACTGCCAAGGAGAGGACACTGCTGAGGATGGGGCACTGCCAGGGACGGACATTGCTGAGGATGGACACTGCTGAAGACGGACACTGCCGGGGACGGACACTGCCGGGGACGGACACTGCCAGGCAGGAGGACGGGCACTGCCGCAGGCGGACACTGCCAGGACGGACACTGCCGGGACGGACACTGCCAGGGACGGACACTGCCAGGAACGGACACCGCCGGGGACGGACATTGCCTAGAAGAGGACACTGCCAAGGAGAGGACACTGCTGAGGACGGGGCACTGCCGGGGATGGACATTGCTGAGGACGGACACTGCTGAAGAGGGACACTGCCGGGGACGGACACTGCTGGGGACGGACACTGCCGCGGGCGGACACTGCCGGGGACGGACATTGCCTAGAAGAGGACACTGCCAAGGAGAGGACACTGCTGAGGACGGGGCACTGCCGGGGACGGACATTGCTGAGGACGGACACTGCTGAAGACGGACACTGCCGGAGACAGACACTGCCGGGGACGGACACTGTCAGGGACGGGGCGGGAGTCTCCAGGGCCAGCACCTCGCAGTGGTGGTGGCGAGCAGGAGCAAGGGGCCGCACTGCTGGCCACCGCGGGGCGCCCAGGCCCAGCGCAGGGCAAAGAGGAGGTTCAGGCACTGTCCACAGCCGCACAGCACGGGCAGCAAGGATGGCGCAGAGGCCCTGCATCCGGCCACAGCGGACAGGCTTGACCTCATGCGGTGGACACAAGTGGACACAGAGCTCGGTGCTTGCACGAGCCACCGCCAAGACGGATGGGGCTGCAGTGGCTGGGGGCCTGCTGGGGCCTGCTGGGGGTCCAGGGCCGGCGCTGGGGCCGGGGGCTGCGCTGACGTGGCGGGAAGGTTGCGGGTGTCGCCACTGTTTAGAGCCCTTGACAATGGTCCCTTGACCTCTAGGAGGGCCGTCCCCACCGGAGCTGCCAGGGGGCGGGGGCCTGGCTGCAGGGGGCGGGGCCTGGCTGTCAAGGGGTGGGGCCTGGCTGCCGGGGGCGTGGCCTGGCTACCAGCACGACAGGGAGGGGCAGCGCCTGGAGGAAGCCCCTGGCTGGGGGCACCAGGACAGGCAGGGCTGGCGGGAGAAGCCACTGGGCATGGCGACAGCTGGGGGGGACGCGGGGTCCCTGGGCAGCGGGCTGGGGGGAGCCAGGGCGGGCGGCCCCCCCAGCATTGGTGAGAAAGAGCAACAGGATGTGGGGCGGGCGGGAGGGAGATGAGGAAGCTGCGGAGAGGCCGGGGGCCCCCTCCTTAGTCCCTCACGCCCGCCTACCCTCCCCACCGACCCTCGGGGCCTGGGGCCTCCGTCCCCCCATCTCCTGCAGCAGCCTGAGCCCTCCACCCGCTCCCCCCATGCTCCCCTACGCACTCACGGCTTGTGCCCCGACGCCTGTCCCTGCAGCCCGGACCTCGGCCACCCCAAGGAGGCCCATCTGTCCCTCTCCACATGCCTGCCTGACTCCTGCCCGCAGCTCTCGGCGCCTTTGGCACCGTTCCGGTGCTTTCTGTGGCTCCGGGCCTGGCCCTGCCACCCCCACCTCCCACCTGGGCAGTGGGCTTCATCAGTTTGTCCGTCTGTCCCTGCTCCAAGCAGCAGGGCGCTAGCCAGCCTTCCCCACCACGGAGTGGCTGCCGAGCCGGCAAACACGCTCATTTCCCGGGCCCTGAGCGCGGCCCCCGCCACGGGCTCTTCTCCGGCCGCATGGGGGCTCTTCTCTGGCCGCATGGGGTCCCAGAGAGCCCGCCTCTGCTTTGCGCTTGCCTCAACCACGCCGCGGTGGCCTGTGCCCCATGGAGGGCGCGGCCTGAGCCGAGACGGCCTCTGGTCAGCCAGCCTGGCACATGCCGCAGCCGGGGACGGCATCCGCTCGGCCCATAGCAGCTTATTAAGCACCTGCTGTGTACCAGGCCTGGGAAGGGGGCACTTCCAGCAGCAGACCCTGCCCCAGGGTCCCCCCCACAACTGCTGTCCCCCCGCTCCCAGAAGGTGGCCCTGGGCCCTCGTGGTCACCCCTCCAGGGCTCTGAGGACTGTGTTTGCTCCTGAAAGGCCCCTGTGAGACAGGAAGGCTCATGGTGGCCCCAGGCTTTGGGGCGCGGGGTCCCTCCCGCCAGCTCTGCTCCCCGTGGGCTTCCCCAGGTCCGCCCAGGGGACTCAGAGTGCAGGCTGGGGCTGGCAGCCGCGTCCCCGCCCCCCGCCACCCACAGCCCCTCACGTCCAGCCCCCGACCAGGGCCCCCACACTGGCACCCCCGGGTGGGTGAGCAGGATGGGGCAGGGGAGACGTGCGCCCTGACGTGCGGCTCTGGTTACACCCTCGGTGACGTCTGCCGAGCGCCTTGTCCACTTTCACTTCATTTTTCTCCTCTGTTGTCCAAGTTTAGAAATTAAAATCAAATCCCAGCCGTGCTCCGAGCAGCCAGGCCGTCCCCGGCTGCCCTGTCCAGGCCCCTGGCCAGCTGCTGCAGGCCTGTCCCTGTGGCATCCTGGGTGCCAGGCAGGATTTAGAGCCTTCTAAAGCCCCAAAGCCCCCAGCCTCCAGGAGCTGCTGCCACGAGGGCGGGCGGGCCCACGTCTCCTCAAGGAGGGGCCAGCCCTGCGGGGCCAGCTGCCCCTGCCCCCCTGCAGCCCTGACCCCCACCCCAGCAGCCCCTCCCCACAGCCCTGGGCACCCCCAGCAGCCCCTCCCCACAGCCCAGGCTCCCCACCCTGCAGCCCCTCCCCACAGCCCAGGCTCCCCACCCTGCAGCCCCTCCCCCACAGCCCTGGGCACCCCCAGCAGCCCCTCCCCACAGCCCAGGCTCCCCACCCTGCAGCCCCTCCCCTGCAGCCCTGGGCACCCCCGGCAGCCCCTCCCCCTGCCAGTCCTGGCCCCCCGACCCAGGAAGCCCCACCCCCACACCTGGCAGACCTGGGGATCGTGTTGTTGGCTCCAAGGTGGGCAGGGGCTGGGAGGGTGGCAGGGAGGGCAGAGATCGGCGTCTGCACCTGTGGGCCCCTCCCACCCCTAACCCTTAGAAAGCACAAGGGACTGGGGAGGGGGCTGTGCGGGAGGCCGGTGCGCACCGCCCTCGGGTCCTGGGCAAGGCCCGCTCACACCGCCTCCACCAGCGGCACCGCCCAGGCCTCTGGCCCAGAAACTGGGGCCCCACGTGGACAAACAGCCCCCAGCGCACTGGAAGCAGCTTCCGCCCGGGGCTCTGGACCCCGTGCTGGGCTGGGGGCGCAGGGCGCGCCGGCCACCACCTCCCCAGGGGGCCTGGGCAGGCCTGCCAGCTCGGCCCTGCCCCTCAGCCCAGCCACACGCAGGGTCCCTGCGTGGCCCTGGCCTGGCCTGGGGCCTGGAGGGTGGGGCCGCAGTCCACCAGGGCCCACAGGTCAGCAGGCTCCGTGGAGAAGCACTGGACAGAGGACCCTGGGGGCAGGCTGACGCGTCTACAGCAGTGAGAAAGCAGCTCAGAGGCACCTGGAGCCTGGGCGAGGCAGGGAGGGGTCTGGGGCAGAGGGGGTGAGCGCAATGGCTGGGGTGTCAGGAGGCTTGGGTGCTCAGGGCCAGGCTGGGGGTGGGGGTCAGAGCAGGAGGTGAGGCCCGAGCGGGGAGAGGCGGGGGTCCTTGCAGCTTGTGTTCCAGGGGCTGGCGAGATGAGGCTGAGTGTGCCCATGAGGGCAGAGGCCAGAGGCCATAGGGCAGCGTCCAGGCCTGAGGCAGAGAGTGGATAAGGAGGAGGGGGCTGGGGGCCTGAGGACCACTGGATGTAGGTGGGAGAGGAGGTGGCGTGGGAGGAGCCGAGCAGCTCCAGGCAGACAGGTGTACCTGGGCTGAGGTGCGCATATGGAGATAGGCACATACGCATGAGTGTGTGAGTAGATGTGCGTGCACGCTGGTGTGTGCATGTGTGAGTGCAGGTACGTGTGTGCGCACATTGGCAGGCACACGTGCATTGTGTACATGCGTTTATGGTGGTGTGTGAATGAGAGTACAGGTGTGTGTGCACGTGTGTGAATACAGGTGTGAGAATGTGCACGTGCCCATTGGTGCCCTTGGTGTGTACAAGTGTGCCTGAGGGCATGATATAAACGTTCATGTGTCTGCACATGTCCACGTGTGAGGCACGTGTGGTGTGCGCGTGTGTGCAAGTGCACGGGCTTGTGAGAGCGCATGTGTGCTCTGCACGTGTATCTGACATGATTGTTGCCACATGCATCTGATCAGCCTGCTCTGGTTCAGTGGTCGATGCTCCTCCCACCTCGGAGAGGAATCAGGTCAGGAGCGTGCGCTGCCTCCGCTTCCTGCCCCTCACCTGCTCCCCACCTGCAGACTCCACCCCTTGCCTGTGTCACCTGCTCAGTCCGAGGTTTCTCGCCCTCCCCACTTCCCCACCAGCGGCCCCACCCCATCTGCCAGGTCAAGTCTTGCTTGTCTTTATACACACACACACGTACACAAACCAAAGGCACACGAACAAACCCAGTAATAATCTAGATGAAATGAAAAAGTTCCTGGAAGCACACAAATTAGCTAAACTGGCCCCAGAAGAAATAGCAAAGTCCTGGACCAGATGGCTTCACTGGTGAATTTTACCAAACATCTAAAGAATTAACACAGATTCTGATCAAACGCTTTCAGGAACTGAAGAAGAGGGAACACTAACTCATTCTGAGACCAGCATTACTCTGATACCAAAGCCAGATAAACACAGCACAAGAAAAGAAAATGGCAAACCGCTGCCCATGTGACTACAGGTGCAAAGGCCTCAGGAAAACACCAGCAAAGCGAATCCAGCAGCATATCGGAAGGATCATACACCAGGACCAGCTGGGATTTATCCCAGGGATGCAAGGCCAGCTCGCCATTGAAAAGCAGTCAACACGCAACACTGACAGCGCTGGGAACGCCACAGGCTCATGTGAACGGGCACAGAAAGGACATCTGACAGAATTCAATTCCCTTTCACGATGAGCAACCCTCAGAAGACGAGGACTAGAAGGGACCTTCCTCGACATGATGAAGGCCATTTATGGAAAACCACAGCTAACCTCCTCATCAACGCTGAAAGGTAGATAGCCTTCCCGTAAGAGCAGGGACAAGAAAAGAAAGCAATGCCCACTCTCACCACAGGTGTTCAACATTGTATTAGAAGTTCCAGCCAGAGCAATGAGGCAAGAAAAGAAATAAAAGGTATCCAAATTGGAAAGGAAGATGTAAAACTGTGTTCGCAGATGGCATGCTCCTACATATAGACAATCCCAAGGAATCTATAAGAAAACTATTTACAAATCCAGCATAGTTCCAGGATACAAGATCACCAAGCAGAAAATAAATTGTGTTTCTATACACTAGCAATGAAAAATTGAAGAAATTAATAACTCCATTTATAACAGCAAATAAAAGAATAAGATATCTAGGAATAAAACTAACCAAGGAGATGAAAGACATGTACAGTGAAAACTACAAAACTCCACTGAAACTAATTAAAGAAGGACTAAATAAATGCAAAGATATCCCACGTCCATGGATTGGAAGGTAACATTGTTATTACGTTCATGGACTGGAAGGTAACATTGTTATTATGCCAATACTAGCCAAAGCGGTTTACAGACTCAGTACGAACTCTATAAAAATTCCAGCAGTCTTTTTAAAAATTTATTGAAATATATCACTCATACATAAAAGTACACAAACAATAAATGTGTAATAGTTGTAAACTTACAAAACAAACATATATAACATCACACAAACATATATAACATCTCACCCTTTTTAACCTTTTTAACTAATGATTAAAGATCATTGTCAAAATATTGCTACTAAAGTATTTTTCCCCTAACCAATCCGATTATTATCTTTATAACATTTATATATGAACATATACAGACAATTAAGTGTATAGTAAAAGTTATGAACTTACAAAGCAAACATGCATAACATCCTACAGGGGTCCCCTACATCAACCCTCCACCACCTTGCCTCGTCATGAGATGTTTGTTACAAACTATGAAAGAATGCTGTCAATCAAAATCTTACTACTAATCATAGTTCTTATCTCACATTTGGTATGTTTTTCCCCCAACCCACCCTATTATCATTTTTTAAATATATATATTTTTATGACAGAAGTTGTAAACTTATAAAACAATCATGCGCATGTGCAGAATTCCCTCTAGCAGTCTTTTTTTTTTTCTGAAATGGAAAAGCTGACCCTCAAATTCACAGGGAAGTGCAAGGGGTCTTGTCTCGGTTTGCCAGGGATGCTATGACAAACGCCAGTGAGCGAGTGGACGACAGGAGTTCATCGTCTCACCGCTTTGGAGGCGAGAAGTCCACCATCGAGGTAGCACCTGGCCTCCGGTCTGTTGCCTCCTGGTCGTGCTCAATCTCTGCATCCACCACACGACCCTCCGTCTCTTTCGTGTCTCCACGTCCATGTCCACTTCCCTCTGCTTGAGCCATACTGGATTCAGCCCCCCCATTCAGTCTGGCCATGCTCTGACCTCTTCACAGGTCCACTTTACAGATGGCTTCACGCCATAGGGTCAGGGATTAGGGCGACACGATTCAATCCCCAACAAGCCCTGAATAGCCAAAACGATCTTGAAAACCAGGAGCAGAGTTGGAGAACTCACGCTTCTGATCTCAAAACTTACCAGTCTACGTAAGCAAGAGTGTGGTGCTGGTGTGAGGACAGACGGAGCCAGAAGTAAACCCACACATCTGTGGCCAATGGACTTTGAAGAGGCTGCCAAGTCCAGGTGATGGGGAAAGAGCTGGGACAAGTGGAAATCCATGTGCCAAAGAAAAGAGCTGGGCCCCTGCCTCACACCACACACAAAATGAACTCAAAATGGATCAAAGGTCTATCACGAGAGCTAAAATCATAAAACTCCTAGAAAACACAGAGGTTTTTTTAAGCTCTGCGGTTCCTAGGCTGGCACAGAGAACTCTCATAGGGCTCCCCGAGGACGGGGCAGCTCGGGCCTGGAGCAGGGGCGGACAGGCCTAGAGGCCAGGCACTGTTCACTGCCGAGAAGCACGGGTGCCCGCTGGTTTGTGCTGTGGGCTGGCCGGGGTCGGTGGAGAGGTGCTCCTTCTGCCTGAACCCCAGCGCTGGCAAGGCAAGGGTCCGACGGCGCCCCCCTCCTGCCCGGGACCACCAGCTGCTACTTCGCAAAACCCGCAGCTCCTAGTGGTCATCAGCCTCTGACCGCATGTGTGAGAGCCCTCGTGCCGGGCCCTGCCTGGCCCCATTTCTCTCGCGCCGCCCTCCTCAGGCCCCGCTGCCAGGATCCAGGCTCAGCTCACCCAGGAAAGGGGTAGGACAGGGGCTCCCCAGCTCTGCCACCGGTCGCGGGGGGGCTGGGACGTGCCTTCCTCCTCATCCTCAGCCCAGGAAGCCAAGCGCTGAGCAGGAAGGGCGCTGTGGAAAAGTGAAGCTGACCGGCAGCGCGCCCTGCGCCAGGCCGGGGCCCCGCTCTACTGCCCAGACAGGGAGTGACCCATGGGGGATTAACCTGACTCACAGACGAGCACCAGTCGCCCCAGGCCAGAAGGTCTCCCAGCTCCGGCCAGCGCACCAAGCCCAGGTCAGCGGCCCTGCCGGGCTCCCTGCCTCAGTTTCCCTCGTGGGCACTGGCTCTCAAGGCCTCTGACTCCAGCGGCTGCCCCCCCCCTCTGGGCCCATTTCCTGTCGGTCCAGGGAGGTGTGGCCCCCAGCAAGTGTGTCCATCTGTGGGGGGGCTGCGTGCCCCGGCCAGGCACTGCCCGAGCGGCCGTGGGGCGGGGATGGTTTGGGCATGCTCCGCGGTGTCTGCGGGAGCCTTGGGCAGGGGCTCTGGTCCCAGGCTGACCACCAGATGGCCGTCCCCTGGCCCAGCCTTGTCCCCCGCTGGGCGCAGGGAATAGAGCTCACCTTGCCCCTCTCCTCGTCCGGGGGCCAGTGGTCCCAACCCCCCACAGCCTGCTTCTGGGAACAGGGAGGACCAGCCGCCTGGAACGCTCACCAACCTCTTCCCCCTTTTCATCGGAGGGAAACTGAGGCACAGGGAGACAGAGAGTTGGTCAAGCTCACACAGCCCCTCAGAGGTCGAGCAGGGGGGCTCAAGTTTCTTCCATACTCCCCACCCCCCAGGGTTAGCTGCCTCCCTCCCCCTCCTGTCACAGGCACTCCAAGGCGAGGTGAGGGCGGGGGTCCCCGCTGCCACCTGAGTCGCCATGGCGACCGGCTCAGCCCCACCCGCGCGGCCTCTGCGGGTGCCCTGCGCTGGCCTGCCCTCTGGTGGCCACTGTCTGCACTGCAGCCCAGCCCTGGGCGAGGCCCCGCTGGGAGGGCGAGTCCCGGGGCCAGTCCGGCAGGTGACCTCAGGCGCAGGCCACGCCCAGGGCTCGCTCCTCGCCCAGGAGCTGAGACGCTCCCCGTCGGCTCTTGGGGGACCCCCAACACGCCCTCTGCGGCCACAAACACGCCGCCTTGCCCCCCCCCGAGCCCCCGGGAGCCCTGCGGACCCCGGCCCCGGCTTCCTCCCCTGAAATGGACTCGCAGGGCCCGCGGGCCCGCGCAGGTGCGCAGGGAGGGGCGGGCGGCCTGCGCTCGGTGGGGGTGGGGGGATCCGCCAGGTACGCGCGGGCCGGAAGCCTCCCCCGCCCCCCGCCCGGCGGCGCGGACTCTCACTGCCCTGCCCACCCGCACCCCGCGCCCACCCGCACCCCGCCCCTGCGCAGCCCGCGAGGAGCGGGCGTGGGGGCTGCGATCCGTGCGGCTGGGAGGGGGCCTCACCCACCACGCACCAAGCCCCCCAGGCCGGCCGGGGGGAGCGGGAGGAGCCGTGGGGCTGGCTGGGCCACGACCCGCGTCGCCGCCCGCACGGGCCGGTCCTGGGGTGCCTCCGCGGGGCCGCGGCCCGGCTCCCTGGCGCCCCCGGCCCGGCCCACAGGGCGTCGCCCAACGTCTCACTTATCAGCACGAGAGCCGGGGGTTGGGGCTGCTGGCGTCCCATTTCCCAGACGGAGCCACACCTGGGGGCGCACCCCTCCCCCCCGGGGCCAGGTGCGCCCTTGGGGGCTCGGCCGCCGGGTAGGGCCGCTGGGGGGGGCAGCACGGGGGGCGGGGGGGGGGGGCAGAGGCGTCGCGCTGCCCCAGGCCTCCTTGCCGAGCCGACCCACCCATCGGAGCCCACCGGCTTGGGTAAGGCCGAGGCCTCCGGGCGGGTAGACAGGGAGGGGTTCCAGGGTAGGGGGTGCCCGCCGGGGCGCTCTGGGGGCGGACGGGAGCGAGCCTGGGCCCCGCCCCGCTCGGGGAGCCGCCCCAGCCCCGGACTCTGGGGAATCCAGCTCGGCGCCAAGCCGCGGGCTGCGGGCTGGGGAGGGGCGCGGCGCGCTGACACATGCGCCTGGAATTCCCGGGGGAGCCCACGGGCGCCCCCGCGCCCCCTCCCGCTGGGCGGGCCCACAGGCACCTAGCTCCTGCGCGCAGAGCCGGCCCCTTCCCCTCCCTCCGGGAGGCAGCAGGCAGCGTGACCTCGCCTCACCCCTCGGGCAGCCGGGCTCGGAACCGAACAGCCTGTGCCTCGGTTTCCCCATCTGTGCAAAGGGCATTACCCCACCTGAGTGGTTCGTGGGCACTGAAGGAGTTAATATGTACACGTGTCTGGATGAGCGCCTGGGAAGGCTCGGTAGGGGGTAGCTGTCACCATTACCACAGAAGGGAAACTGAGGCCCAAAGTGGACCCCACAGCCCAGAGCCCACCTCTTCCACTCTCCCCCGTCAATGTCCTTCTTAGGTGCTCCTTTGCACTTCTGTGTGTGAGAGACAGAAGCATGTGTGCAGTGTGCTCCTGCGTATGTGAGCGTGTGCTGGGGGGACCGGGACCATGTGCTCGTGTGAGTGTGCATGGATGAGCCTTGTGTGCACGTGAGCCTGTGTGTGCACGCGTGAGTGCATGCGAGCGCGTGTGAGTCTTGGGTGTGCACATGTGAGCCTTGTGCGCACGCTTGTGTGCACGTGAGCTCATGCATGTGAGCCTTGTGTTCATGTGCTCATGTGAGTGCACGTGATCGTGTGCGTGTGCACATGTGTGCACATGTGAGCCTTGCAGGCATATGTGTGCTCATGTGAGTGCACATGTGAGCTCATACACGTGAGCCTTGCGTGCACATGTGATCGTGTGAGTGCACATGTTATCATTTGAGTGCACGTGTGAACACGTGTGAGTGTGCATGTGTGAGCCCTGTGTGTGCGTGTGCATCCTTAGGCCAGTGCAGATGTGGGTGGGGAGGGGGCAAGCCCAGGGGAGCTCTCAGGTGCCAGCCCCGGGGCCCCTCCCAGGCTTGCCCAAGCCCCTTCTCCCCTCGGTCTGCCCTCCCCAGGAGCCCTTCACCCTGCGGATAGGGGGGCAGGGAGAGGGGGAAGGCCCAGCCCCCCACAAGGCAGGCCCGGGGCCCAGGCTGCACATGTTCACCCAGCCCGCCCTCCTCCAGGTGAGGGGACCCCAGGCTCAGGGGCCCCAGGAAGGCGGCTAGGAAGCCCCTACCCCTGCTGGCACCGGCCCCAGGCAGGAGGGGGCCTGCCGGGCAGACAAGCCAGGGAGATGGCCGTGCAGGGGGATGGTCAGTGCCAGAACCCCAAGTCCTTGGCACGCCAGGAAGGCCCCTGGCTGAGCCGCAGAGCAGGCATCGCTCCCCACGCTCACCCCGGAGGTGTCCTGGGCGCCCGGTCTGGAGGGGAGTGGGCTCAGCCCACCATGGGCCTCCCAAGCCCTCGACATCAGTGCTGGCCTCATCCTCCCAACCTGGCCACCCCAAGAGCACCCCAAGCCTGCAGCCTCCCCTTACGTGGCCCCTGCTGCCATCCCCAGGTCCTCTTGAGCTCCTGACCCCATGTTCGCAGGCGTCCCAGCTGGACGAAGGCCCCCAGGCCCTCCATGCGGGGGGCCGGCCCCGGGAGGGCACGCCTGTGCCCCCACAGCACCCCCCCAAAGCCTGCCCTCCCTTCTTCCCCCTCGCTCCCACCTGCCTGGGGGTTGCAGAGGGGCCAAGGTCCCAGGGGCGCCACCCCCTGCTGCGACCTGCTCCTCCCTGGGCGTCCCCCCTTCCTGGGCTCCTGGGTGCTCTGCGGGCCGGAGCCCCTGAGGCAAACGTGAGTCACAGACGCCCCCGGCCCACTGGTAAGGGAGGCGCCACCACCCAGGGCAGAGCACGGGTGCCACTGGGCAGCCGGCAGGAGGCGCTGGGCAGCAGCCTCAGGGTGGGGTGGGGGTCAGGGTGGGGGCCTGCACGGCCCACCTTGAGCCAGCTTGCTATGTGGCTTTGGGCACAGCACGTGAGCTCTCTGGGCCTCAGTTTCCCCATCTGGGGTGCAGAGGCGTCCTTCCCATGGGGGGGGCAGCTGTCCCCCACCCAGCACGCGGCACCGCTGAGGGCTGCCTTCTGGGCAGGTCGGTGGCCCTGCCCACGGGGGGTCTGCAGGGCCGCTTCAGCCCTGCCCCGGCCAGCTGAGGGCCAGCCTCCAGGTGAACTCGAGACGCGAGGGGTGGTGGCCAGGAGGGCGGAGCGGCCTTCCCGCCAGAGCAAGCCAGCGCAGGCTGCGCAAGCACGTGTGAGCATGTGCCGGGGGCCGGCCGCCGGGGCCCCCCTCCCAGGAGCTGCCATCCCCCGCCAGCCCCAGGCAGGGCAGGGTCTGCCACCCCCGAGCGCGAGCCGGGGTCCGTGGAGCCCTGCCGGCCCCTGGGCTGAGAGCAGCAGAAACGCGGGCCCTGCCCTCCTCGGGCCCCCCTTGGGCCCCGCCGACCCTGGGCCTGGGGCTGTCGGGGGCCGGGTTGGGGGGGAGCAGAGGCCACAGCCGCGCCGCGCGGGCGAGGGTGCTGCCCATGCAGCGTCTCGGCGCCCCAGCGCCCCAGCCCCGCCCGCCTGCCTGCCGGGAGCTGGGAATGCGCTGTGGATTCCGTCCCCCGGGGCCACGGATTCCTGTCTCGAGGGTGGGGGGGGGGGAGGGCAGCCTTCCGCCCTTTGATCTGCCAGCTCCAGCCGCCCGCCTTGCCCAGGCCGTGCCCGCGCAGGGGGTGCGCGGAGGGCGTCCTGGCCTGGGGTGGCTGCCCCTCGCCACAGCTGACCCGGCCGGAGATCCCTGGAACCTCACGGTGCCCGCCCGCGCAGGAGCCTGAGCGCGGCCACCGGTCCAGAAGCTGAGCGGGAACAGGCCGCCCGAAGCCGGGTGGGGTGCGCCAGCGGGTGGGGGCCTCTCAATCCCGAGTGGGAGGGGCCGGGCCAGGGGCCTGAGTTGCTGCAGAGGCTCAGGGGGGTGGGGGGCGGGCCAGGGCAGTCCAGTCCCCCCGCAGCTGCTGTGTCTCAGTTTCCTCCTCTACAGAAGGGAAGTTCGTAGCTAGCACCCCCTCCCCCGCTAAAATGCTCCAGCCCCTGGACGGTTTAGGGCATCTGGGACGCTCCACCGCCTCGGCCTCGTGGCCCCAGGCAGCCGCGAAGGCGCCAAGGGGCGCTCCCCGAAAAGGGGGCACGCAGGCCTGCGCCGCCGCTGCCTGCCGGCGGGACGGGTCCCCCAAAGCTGGGGCCGGGCTCTCCGCCAGAGACGTGGCCAGGTCGGGTCCCCGGGGTCCCCGGGGTCCCCGGGGCGTGGGGGGGGGAACATCCGGGGACCGGAGCAGCCAGGGACGCGTCCTGCACGGGCACGGCCTTGCCAGGCCTCCGGAGGTGGAGAGATGGGGGCACGGGCGGTCCTGGGCCCTCCTCGCCCGCACCTTGCGCGGGGGCGGGGGGCGGGGGGCGGGGTGGGTCACCCCCTCCCCTCACCTTGCGCGGGGGCGGGGCCGGAAGAGCAGCGGCTGCGGATTCCTGCGCCGCCGCCGTGGGACAAGCCCGAGCCTGCGCCACCGTCCCGCCGGGGCACGTCGCCGGTGCGCGGGCGGCGCGGCAGGGAGGAGGGAGACCCACCCCGACCCCCACCCCGCCGCCTGCTGGGGTCAGGGGCGCGCAAGGACGGGCGGCCCGGGCCGGGGCCGGCGGCGGCATAACGCGCCTTTGTGCGCCGAGGCCCGAGCGTGTCGCGGCGGGCCCAGCGCGCGCCTCGCTCCAGCGCCCGCCCCCGGCCGGCGCCCCGGGCCCCGCGCGCATACCTGGAGAGGCCGGGGCTGCGGGGCGGGGTCCGCGGGCCCAGGGGGCCCCACCTGGAGCCCCTCCTACGGCAGCGCCCGCGCGGTTGCGCCCCAAGTCCTGGCTGCCGCTGGCTCGCGCCCCGGGCGCGCTGGGGGAGGGCCCGACAGGGCCTCGGAGGGTGGTTTGGCCGCACTGGGGAGAGGGGGGGCCCCCGCGGGACCCCAGCAGGATGCGGCGGCCTGGCCCCTGGGCCAGGGCGGGGGCTGAGGGGGGAGAGCGGGGACAGCGGCAGGAGGTGCCGCCGCCTGTGTGGTCCGAAAGCCGGAAGCTCTCGGGGAGTGTAGGGGATGGGGCTGGGAGGGCTGGAGCAGGATCCCAGGTGCAGGGCCTTGAGGCTCGTGGGGAAGCCAGGCGGGCCTCGTGCCTCGCTCCGGGCATGAGCTGCTTCAAGCAGAAGCCAGAGGCCGGCGCTGCCTGGAGGAGCTTGGGCTCCAGAGCTGCCCCAGCCAGTGAGCAAAGGTGGGTGGGGGGCTGGTGAGGCAGAGGCTGCTAGGCTGCTCCCCTTCAGCCCGCGGCTGGGGGTGCCCACTCCCACCCCTACCCCACTGCCCCCGGCCCACAGGGCCCCAGTAAGGGGAGGTGCTGGGGTAGGAGCATGCATGGGGTGAGGGGCACAGAGGCAGGGCAGGAGGTGCCCAGAGGGCAGGGGGCTTGGCCTGAGCATGAAAGGTGCAGGGCAGGGGGGGTCCACAGGGCCAGGGGAGCAAAGGATGGCGAGGGCCTGCTGGTGGGCACGGCCGGTGGACGGTGAGCGTGGGCACAGCGCCAACTTGGTGTGGGGGGGAGCGCGGGCCCCCGCAGGTGTGTGAGCAGGGGCGTGGCGACGTCTGACTTCTGGAAGGATCTCGGGACAGCCGCAGTGAAGGCAGGATGTACGGGGTCTAGAGGACTCCGTCCTCAGGTCGGGCCAGCGCCACTCACTAAACCCCAGCGCTGGGTTTTCATCTCGGTGGTTTCCAGGCTTCCCGTTATGGATAACTGTGCAATGAAAGTCTTTGTCCAATCGTTGCACCTTGTGTCGGATGGATTTCTGGAAGTGAAGTTGCTGGTCACTCTTGGTGTACGTCATCCACTGCTGGCCACAGAATCTGTGCCAATATTTGCCCACACCACTGGGACCTTCACAGGCCCAGAGCCTTCTCATCTCGGTCGTGCTGAGTCACTTTAAGGTGGTGGCGACTATTCCATTTGGAGGAGAGCCCGGGAGGGGCAGGGAGGAGCGGGGAGGGGCAGGGAGGGGCAGGGAGGAGCGGGGAGGGCTGGGGAGGGCCGGGGAGGGCCGCTTTCCCGGATGCTCCTTAGCCACCAGTCTCCCTCGGCTCGAGTGCGCCACAGCTCTCGGGCTTCTCCCGAGGTGGCCTGTCCCCTTGCCGAGGGGGCCGCCGGCCGGCCCACCTTTGCCAGCGTCCTGCAGGCTGGTGGGCCCGGGACTGGCACTCCCAGTGGGGAAGGAGCTGCCTGACGGCAGGCACCTGCCCGTGGCTGGACGGCGCCGCCAGGGGTCCACGACGGCCCAAGGGGGAAGGGTCCCGGGCCCCCAGGCCTCTGCCTCTGGAGAGAACATTTCCGGGCTTTTGGCATTTTGTGGGGGCGGTCCAGCTGTTCCAGCCTGAGGCCACCTGCTCGCAGGTGTGTTTCTTCAGAAGCGCTCTGCCCATGCCCCCACCGAACCCAAGCACCCTGCTCGCCCAGGCCGCGCACCGAGAGCAGCCCGCCCCGCTTTCTCTTGCGTGGTCTCTTCCCCAGCGCTCTGGAAGCTGGTGGTCAGCACTTCCAGGGAAGCGGCTGTGGCTCAGCGGACAGGGGCGTCCGCCTACCACACGGGAGGCCCAGGGTTCAAACCCCGGGCCTCCTGACCCGTGTGGAGCTGGCCCACACGCAGTGCTGATGCGCGCAAGGAGTGCCGTGCCACGCAGGGGTGTCCCCGCATAGGGGAGCCCCACGCGCAAGGAGTGCACCCCGTAAGGAGAGCCGCCCAGCGCAAAAGAAAGTGCAGCCTGCCCAGGAATGGTGCCGCCCACACGGAGAGCTGACACACAAGGTGACGCAACAGAAAGAGATGCAGATTCCCAGTGCTGCTGAGAATGCAAGGGACACAGAAGAACACACAGTGAATGAACAAAGAGCAGACAACGGGGTCGGGGGAGAAATAAAAATAAAATCTTAAGAAAACAAAACAACAAAACCACTTTTATGCACGCTTTCCCCCGGATTTAACAGACCCTGAGCTCTCCAGTCCACCTGAAATCACGGTGGAAAGAAGGGGCGCCCTGGCCCTCCCCTTCCCACGTCCCCGGTCTGCCCACTGGGGAGACAGGGGCTCCTCGCAGAGCAGGTGCACTCCCTCAGGACGTGCTGCTGCTTCCGCCCCCTGGGAAGGGCTCCTCCCTGCACCAGGGTGCTGCCCCTGGTCCCCCCGCCGCGCCGAGCTGCTCTGCCGCGGCCCCCGCCACCAGGGCCCTCAGGGAGCCAGTCCCTGGGGAGATCAGCTCGACACCCACAAAACTCCAAAACGAGCCTGAGAAAGACACGGGGCGGGGGGGGTCTTGCCGTGGCCGACATGCCCCTCCATAGCCCGGCCCGGGGGGTCCGAGCCCCCAGGAGAGAGGGCGGCCACCACCTCCACACACTGCTCTCGCTCCTCCCAGAGTCTCGACTCCAGCCCTGCCCGGACGCTCGGCAGAGATTGAGGTGCGGCCACTGCCCGGGGGGGGGGCACATGGGGGACACACGGGTGTCCACGGCTGCCACAGCAGGACGGTCTTGTGTGGGTGGGACCCTGCCAGACTCCCAGTGCGGGGCACCCAGGGCCTGAGGGGCTTGGCTGGGTCTCGGAGCCTCGAGGGCCTTTCTGGCACCAGTGGACCCTCGGCTGTGCCCACCCAGACGCCCTGGGCCCCAGGGTCAGCAGCTGGGCCAGGCAGGCTGGGTGGGGTCTGGGCCGTAGGGCTGCCCAGGCCACGGCCAGGCTGGGGGGGAGCAGTGTCCACCCTGGCTAGGGGCCGGGTGGCGGGAGCTTGCGGGGAAGCGCAGAGGGGCTCTGAGGCTGAGGGTGGAGGAGGGACCGCCCCCTGGGGGAGGGGTGGGGTGCTGAGGGTGCTGAGGAAGGCGGAGGCTCTGCTTGCGCCCCGCGCTTGGGGGGAGGCTGGCCCCAGGCCGCCTCTGCTGCCAGGCCCTCCGCCCCTTCCCGGCCTCAGCCTTCCCCAGGGGAGCGGGAGGCGACGGCCCCCTCCGTCCACCACTGGCCAAGCTGGACTGGGCAGTCCAAGGTCAGGGCCTGAGCCCCACCCAGTCCGGGGGGCCGCAGGGGCACTGGGACGGGTGTCGGTGGGGCCGGACTGGCCGTGGGGGCTGTTCCGGTGCGGCCCGGGCCCGAGTGGGTGCCCCGGCCACCACCACGAGCCTACGAGGCGCGTCCCGCGGGGTCAGCTCCCGGCTTTGCCGGGCCCCCGGGGAGCCCCCCCAGCCCTGCCCTCCACCTGCAGAGCGCCCAGCGGGGAGTCCAGAGCCCCAGAGCCAGGGGGCCCAGAGGGGCGGACCCCTGGCCTCGGGAGGACAGAGAGGTGGCTCGGCTCAGCCTGCGCCACCCCCCACCCATCCACCTGCCCGACCCCCGCCCTGGGGGCCGGCCTCTGCCCTCGGGGTCAGCCTGGCTCGCACAGCCCAGCCCCCAGGACCCTCCTGCCTGCTCCTCCCTCCTCCCCCCTCTGCGCGCCCTCCTCCTCCTCCTCCCCCTTCTCCCCCTCCTCCTCTCCTTTTCCTCTCCTCCCCCTCCTCCATCTCCCCCTGCCCACCCCCTGCTCCTCCCGCTCCTCCCCGCCCCTCCCCACTCCTTCCCACGTGACAGTCAGTGGCTGCCCACCTGGTCCTGGCTGCACCTGTGAAGCCACAACTCGGCCTCTTTGTGGGTCCCAGGCCCCTCAGCATCCAAGCAGAACCGGGGTGAGAGCCTGTGTTTCCCTCAGCCGAGGCCCGGGCCGGTGGTGGGCCCGGCTCCCAGAGAGGTCGAGCGTGTGGACTCAGGGCTCAGCATCCTGCGGCAAAGCAGGCGGCTAAGGGGGCCCCCAGGCTGAGCAGGGGGAGGGACCCCCAGGCTGAGCAGGAGGGGCTAAGGGGGACCCCCAGGTTGAGCAGGGGGAGGGACCCCAGGCTGAGCAGGAGGGGCTAAGGGGGACCCCCAGGTTGAGCAGGAGGAGGAGGGACCCCAGGCTGAGCAGGAGGGGCTAAGGGGGACCCCCAGACTGAGCAGGAGGGGAGGGGACCCCAGGCTGAGCAGGAGGGGCTAAGGGGGACCCCCCAGACTGAGCAGGAGGGGAGGGACCCCAGGCTGAGCAGGAGGGGCTAAGGGGGACCCCCAGACTGAGCAGGAGGGGAGGGACCCCAGGCTGAGCAGGAGGGGCTAAGGGGGACCCCCAGACTGAGCAGGAGGGGAGGGACCCCAGGCTGAGCAGGAGGGGCTAAGGGGGACCCCCAGGCTGAGCAGGGGGAGGGGACCCCCCAGGCTGAGCAGGAGGGGCTAAGGGGGACCCCCAGGCTGAGCAGGGGGAGGGACCCCCAGGCTGAGCAGGAGGGGCTAAAGGGGGACCCCCAGGTTGAGCAGGAGGGGGAGGGACCCCAGGCTGAGCAGGAGGGGCTAAGGGGGGACCCCCCAGGCTGAGCAGGAGGGGAGGGACCCCCAGGCTGAGCAGGAGGGGCTAAGGGGGGACCCCCAGGCTGAGCAGGAGGGGGAGGGACCCCAGGCTGAGCAGGAGGGGGGAGGGGTCCCCAACCCGCCCCTTCCAGGTCACTCCAGGTTCAAAGATGTGCAGACCCCAGGTCCCGTGCAGTGTCCGGTCCAGCCCCCGCCCTTGCCTGCCACCCCCACCCCCGGGAGCCGCCCGGCTGAGCCCGGTGGCGGGCGTGCTGCAGCTTGCCCTGGCATTCTCCGCCCGACAGCCTGAGAAGAGGCGGGCAGGCCCCGCCGCCCCCCCGACACACCGGGAGCTCAGGCCCCCGGGCTGAACAGAGAACACCAGCACAGCCCACTGACTTGTGGGCGCCGTGGGGAGAGGAGTCAGGGCATCCTGTCTCCTCGGCCCAAAGCCCAGCATGGACGCGGCCTTGTGGAGGCCAGGGCCCAGCACCACGGCCAGAGCTGGACTGCCCTCTGTCCAGCACCAAAGGAGCTGCTGGGAGGGGAGGGGTCCAGGCCTGGTCATGGGGTGCAGGGGGCCGGGCAGCTCAACCCAGCAGCGGCCCAGCTGGGGTCAGAGGCCACAGGAGCCACGGTGCCCAGAGAGCAGAGGCCCCGCCTTGCTGCTCGGCTGCCTCCAGACCTCCAAGGACACAGGAACTGGGGCCTCGGAACTTGGCAAGCACGGCCGAGGCAGCAGTGGCTCAGGGTGCCCTGGCGTCACCCTCACGCCCCGACCCCATCTGGGAACATGGCAGAAGGATGCCACCTGTCCTGTTCCAGTCTTCTTTGAAGGCCTGTACAGAGATTTCAGGTTGGGAAGCAGACGTGGCTCAGCTGATGGAGCGTCCACCTTCCACGTGGGAGGACCAGGCTCGATGCCCAGGGCCTCCTGGCCTGTGCGGCGAGCTGGCCTATGTGGGGTGCTGCCACGTGCAAGGGGTGCCCCCCACGCAGAGAGTGCCCCCTGCAAAGGAGTGCCCCCCGTGCAAGGAGAGCCGCCCCGTGCAAGAGTGCAGCCTGCCCAGGAGGGGTGCCGCCCACACAGAGAGCTGACGCAGCAAGATGACACAACAAAGAGACACAGAGAAGAGACAGGAAGAGATGCAACGAACCAGGGAGCTGAGGTGGCACAAGAGAATGGTCGCCTCTCTCCCACTCCAGAAGATCCCAGGATGGGTTCCCAGAGCCGCCTGATGAGAAGACAAGCAGGCACAGAAGAACACACAGTGAGTGGACACAGAGAGCAGATGGGGGGGGGGGATGAAAATAAGGAGAGAGAGATTTCCAGTTTTGTTCATAAAGGACTTATGGATGCTAAGAATAATTCCTGAATATCTTATAATTTTTGTTCTTTTGGAAAATAACCTTGTTTTCTGTTATATTTTAACCATTTTTTGTTGTTGACTTTTGTGTTGTTGAACTTGAGTACTAATGGTTAACCTCTTGATTATTTTGAGGTTTAATAATCTCTTGAGATGTGGAGGCGTTTTTGGGACTTGGAGGTGCCCTGGATGGTGCTTCAGGGGCAATCACCAGACAGTGTAAATCCTCCCAGGGCCCACTGGATGGAACGTGGGAGAGTGTGGGCCATGATGTGGACCACTGACCATGAGGTGCAGAGATGCCCAGAGATGTACTTACCAAATGCAATGGATGTGTCATGATGATGGGAATGAGTGTTGCTGGGGGGGAAGTGGTGGGGTGGGGGTGGTGAGGTTGAATGGGACCTCATATTTTTTTAATGTAATATTTTTACAAAATGAATAAAATTTAAAACAACAACAACAAAATAATCTCTTGATTATTTTGAGGTTATCTGAAAATACATAATAATACAATTTTATTTACCTTCTTCTAGCTCCTAAACCACTGATTTCTTCTTGTCTCATTGCATTGGCCAGGGCATCTGAAATAATACTAAACAGTAACTGAGTTTAAGCATCTTGGGCTGTTCCTCCAAGGGAATCTGTTAGGAGTATCTGCTTTCTCTGCCTTCAGTTCCAGCAAGTCCTTTTCAAGTTGAGATAATTCCCTCTAGTCCTCATTTCCTAGCTTTCTTTCAAAAATCAAATGATTTATTTTACATTGGTTAGTAACAATTGCTATTTTTCCTCTTTGAGATGGTGAAATGCTGCTTTAAAATTACCAGTTAGAACTATCCATACATTCTTGAGAAAAGCTGTGACCTTAGTGTTCTGTTGGATTTTAGTTAGCTAATACTTCAAGATTTCAAAAATTCACTCTCAGATGTAAACCTGATTCAGAATTACTTGTTTCGTGCTTCCTTATCTAACTAAATACTAGCTTCAGAGAATGGGCTGGACGACTGCTCTACTTTCCTTTTTCTGGAATAACTCCTATTTCACTTGGATTGTCTGTCGCCTGAGGGTCTGGCAGATTCGACCTGTGACAGCCGCGGAGCTGGGGCTTTGGGGAGCGTACGTATGGTGGGGAGGGTGGGTTGTTATTATTTTAATTTCTAAAATGATTATTAAGTGAAATAAAAATCGTTTTCTATTTCTTCTTGTCACAATTTCAGTATTTTTATGAATCTATGCATTTTGCCTAGGTTTTCAACTTTATGGGTGTATATTTGTTCAAAAACTAAATTCTCCTATAATTAAAATAACTCTTATGACTGTAGTTGTTCCCACTTTGTTCTAGATCTCGTTTATTTCTCTCCTTTTTCCTTTATCAGTCTTTTTTTAAAGATTTATTTTTTTTATTTATCCCCCCCACCTCGTTGTTTGCGCTCATTGTCTGCTCTCTGCATCCACTTGCTGTGTGCTCTGTGTCTGCTCTTCTCCTCTTCAGGAGGCTCCAGGAACTGAACCTGGACCTCCCATGTGGGAGGCAGGCGCTCAATTGCTTGAGTCACCTCTGCTCCCCTCAGTCGGCCTTGAAAGAATTTTTTTAGAGATCCAACTTTAATTTTGTTCATCATTTCTACTTTTTGTTGTTGTTTGCTCTTTAGTTGATTGGTTTTTATCTTTATTATTTCCTTCCTCATTTATTTCTTTGAATTTATTCTGTGCTATTTTTATAGATCCTTGACTTAGCTTGTTTCCAGCCTTTCTTATTTTCAGACATATTCAAATGTATAAAGTTGTCTCTAATGCTGTCTTAAATGTGTGCCACAAATTTTAACTTGTAGAGTTTTCATTACTGTTAATTCCTAAGTACTTTGAAATTTACCTTATAAATTCCACTTTGAAGATTATTTAGTATTTCTTTTTAAATTTCTGAATGTGACATTTTTAAAGCTATTCTTTTTTTTTTAAAGATTTATTTTTTTATTTATTTATCTCCCCTTCCCCCCTCCCCTTGTCTGCTCTCTGTGTCCACTTGCTGCATGTTCTTCTTTTTGTCTGCTTCTGTTATTGTCAGCGGCACGGGAATCTGTGTTTCTTTTTGTTGCGTCATCTTGTTGTGTCAGCTCTCCGTGTGTGCGGCGCCATTCCTGGGCAGGCTGCACTTTCTTTTGCGCTGGGCAGCTCTCCTTACAGGGTGCACTCCTTGTGCGTGGGGCTCCCCTACACAGAGGACACCCCTGCGTGGCACAGCACTCCTTGCATGCATCAGCACTGCGCATGGGCCAGCTCCACACGGGTCAAGGAGGCCCGGGGTTTGAACCGCGGACCTCCCATGTGGTAGACGGACGCCCTAACCACTGGGCCAAGTCCGTTTCCCTAAAGCCGTTCTTTTGCTACTGGCTTCTTTTTTGAAATCATATTTTATTTATTTATGGTAATAAACACACACAGAATTAAGTTCACAAGGTAGAATAAATTGTCCCCCCGGTGCAGACACCCACCTCCCACCCAGAGGTCATGAGCGCTGCGGGCTCCTGAGGGTCCCCTCGGAAGGTGCTCCCAGCAGGCGTGGGCTGCGGGGTTCACAGGGAGCGGCCGGGCTCCTCCTGCAGCCCTGAGGCCACACGTTCCCGGGCCGAGGGCCGCAGCCCTGGCCGACGCAGTATAAGCAGGCGCTGAGCGGACACGAGGGCGCGGGCAGTGCCTCCCCTGTACCTGGGCTGGGACACCGCGGGGGCGCGTGGAGATGAGGCAGGCGTCGCAGCCAGGAGGCTGTAGGCAAGCCCCGGGAAGGCGCCCGATCGCCAGGACGGCCTTACAGAGGAGCCAGCCGGGGCCGGACCACGGCCTCTGCGCTCCTGGGGGAAATACGCCCTCGTTTGTTGACAGCACGGAAGGTCGCTTTTCTGTTCCTAGACGACAAAACATTTCTCACACACAACCGCACGCGAGCTCCCGTCACACGGGCTCGAACACCTGCCCCGCGCCGTGGGTCCCTCTCAGCCGGCAGCCCAGCGCCCGCTGAGCTGCTTCCGGGTGGCCGCCGCCCTCGGTGCGCGCGCCCCCCTGCCCAGCTGCTGGCCTTCCGGGTGTTTCCAACACTTTGCTGTTACCGACGAGGCTCTAATGACTAAGTGGACGTTCTTCACACGTGTGAAAACCTGTCTGTAGGAGAAATCCCTAGACGTGGAGACTGCCGTCTTTATGACATCGAATTTCCTCATCCAAGAACACGGCACGTCTCCCATTCACCCTAGCCTTGCCTTGTGTTCTTAGGGCTATTAGAACGTTTTCTTCATTTGGGTCTTTCACGTTTCCCTTTTGGTACATTTATTCCCAGGTATTTTAACTTTTCAGTGCTATGGCAAGTGGGATCTTTTCTCTCCTTAAGGTTTCTGTTAGCAAGTTGTTTTCCGCACAGAGGAAAGCTAATAATTTTGTTCCCTTTGTCCCAGCTACAGTATTGAAATAATGTTTGTAAAATAATTGATCTTCTTGGATTTTCTAGAGATTTAATCATATCATATGCAAAAGTGGCATTATACTTCCTCCTTTGCAATTTTTATACAACATTTCTTTCCCTTTTTTAATTAAAAAATGTTAAATAACCATGATGACAGAGAACAGCCTTCCTGAGCTTGTTCTCTGTTTTTTTTTTACCTTAATTGGGAGCTGCTAGTGTCTCCCCCATTAGATGTGGGGAAGGGTGAATCGATGTATGTCATCGTGTTGAGAGAGTTTTACCAAGAATGGACTTGACTCTGGCCGTGGCCACGTAACTGGACTCGCACTGAACGGCCTGCCGTAAACAATAGGAATCCAGGACAAGTGCAGGAGGCTGTTGTTTGCCGACAGCCAAGGACCGAGCTCCATGAGACGGGCAGTCCTGAGGCGAGCCCGTGTGTCCTGGGTTGTACTTGGGGCTCTTTCTTACCAGGACATGAAGCAGAGGTGGAGTCCAAACGGAGCTCGGCCGCCTCCTGGAGCCGGGGACGCGGAGATCAGCCCGGAGGCTGGCGGCGCCGGGCGCGCGGAGAGGACACGGCCTGGCCGCGGCTGTCCTGCGACCCGAGGCCGGGTTCGTGCCTGCACAGGGCCGCTCCGTGAGGCCGGGAGGAGAGGCCGCCAGCTGAGGGTGGACTGCAGAGGTCGGGCGCGCCGTGCGGGGGCACGGGGGCTCTCGTGGCCAGAGCGGAGCAACTTCACACAGCGCCCCGGCAACAGGTGAGATGCCGGGCGACGGCGCTCTGTGGGTCAGAACGAGGAGAAGGACCAGGGCAGGGCCAAGGTCAGCCCGGGAAGCTCCGGCGTGCGAAGCTCCGGCAGGCCCGGCCCAGCCAGGATCCACCAGCACTTCAGTGCCAGCCAGAACAAGACGACACCTTTAAGAGAAGACAGCAAACGAAGGCCCTTCCCATGCAGCAGCCAGGAGGGCCACCGCCAATCAAAGCTTACAGACCCCTGAAGGAGCAGAGAACGGTGACCCAGCATCGGGAAAAAATAAGTCGAGAGAAACGGATCCCCAGACTACAAGGTTTTGGAATTAGCAGACCAGAAAGAATTTAAAACTGCTATTGAGGGAAGCGGACTTGACCCAGTGGTTAGGGTGTCCGTCTACCACATGGGAGGTCCGCGGTTCAAACTCCAGGCCTCCTTGACCCGTGTGCAGCTGGCCCATGCGGATTCTATGAAACACGGGGCGTTTACGTGTTCTCCATGCGCATTTCCACATACAAAACCCTTAGTTACTAGAAAAGAGCAGCTTCAGCCCGAGCAGGCGACTGACGTGAAGCTCGTCAGTCATGCCACAGACTGGGCTGCGTGTCGCTGGGCAGGAAGGCCTGAGAACGTGAAACGGCTTCCACGATTTTCCTAACGAGATCCACAGCCGGAATCTAAGAAAATATCGGACAGATCCAGATTACGACATCGTCTGCAGCGCAACTGGCCTGTGACGGCGTTAAAGAGCGAGGGGCGTCCAAGGCCAGGAAACACCGAAGAATCGGTCCAGCCCGAAGAGAGGAGAGGTGGACCACTAAACGCAAGGTGCGCCCGGCGGCCGCGGGCTCTGAAGGGTGGTGTCTTAGTTTGCCACGGGGCTGCCGAAGCGAAGCACCGAAACGGGTTGGCTTTTGTATGGGAACTTCACTTAGGGTAAAAGCTTACAGCCCTGAGGCCGTGGAATGTTCCAGTCCAGGCACCTAGAGATGCTCCCCCCAGCCAGCTGCTGTGATCCCGGCCTCCTGCCGGCCGCGGTCAGCCTGGAGCTGCTCCGCCGGCCCAGCCCCTCTGGCCTCTGTCTGTGGCCCTGCGCTCCGCTGCTTCCGGCCGAAGGATAAGCACAGGATCAGTGGAGTAGAAGTGAGGTCCGGGAATGTCAGTTATGGTCAATTAATTTTTTTAAGATTTATTTTTTATTATTTACTTATTTATGCGCCCCCCCCCCCTTGTTGTTGCACTCGCTGTGTGCTCTCTGCGTCTGCTCGTCTTCTTTTTAGGAGGCACCGGGAACCAGACCCAGGGCCTCCCATGTGGGAGGCGTGAGCCACCTCCACTCCTGGGCAACTGATTTTTAACGAGGGTGTCAAGGCAATTCAGTGGGGAAAGGACAGGCTTTTCAACGAACGGTGCTGGGACACCTGCATAAAAATTAAATTCTTCTAGCTGTAAGAGAAAATAATAAAACTCTTAGAAGAAAAAATAAGGTAAATCTTTGCAACCTTGAGTTAAGTAAAGGTTTCTTAGATACGTCACCCAAGCACAAGCAATAAAAGAGAGAAAACTGATAAATTGGATTGGATCAAATTGAAAATTTTTGTCCATCAAAAACACCATTAAGAAAGTGAAAAGATGAGCTACACATTGAGAGAAAATATTCCAATCATATATTCAATTAAAGACTCCTATCAAGAATTATGTATGTGTACATATATATTACCACTCAATAGAAAGAGGACAAATAGCCCAATTTAAAAGTGGTCAGAATATTTGAATAGATATTCCTCTAAAATACACATACATGGAAGTGGACTTGGCCCAATGGATAGGGTGTCTGCCTACCACATGGGAGCTCTGCAGTTCAAACCCTGGGCCTCCTTGACCCGTGTGGAGCTGGCCAATGTGCAGTGCTGATGTGCACAGGGAGTGCCCTGCCACGCAGGGGTGTCCCCTGCATAGGGGAGCCCCCATGTGCAAGGAGTGCGTGCTGTAAGGAGAGCTGCCCAGTGTGAAAGAAACTGCAGCCTGCTCAGGAATGGCGCTGCACATACGGAGAGCTGACACACAAGATGACGCAACAAAAAGAAACACAGATTCCCGGTGCTGCTGATAAGGATAGAAGTGGTCACAGAAGAACACACAGCGAATGGACAGAGAGAGCAGACAACTGGGGAGGGAGGGAAGGGGAGAGAAATAAATAAAAAATAAATCTTTAAAAAAAATAAAATAAAATACACATACAAATAGCCAATAAGTACGTGGAAAGAAAATGCTTGGATCTGGGGTGGCTTGAGGCTTTTGTACCCCAGAGAAAACCTAGCGTCTTGACCCTGATCCTCCCTGTGGGTGAGCCCACGCAGGCAGGGCCTTCTGACGAGGCCCCCGCAGCTAAGGTGTGGCCCAGCCCAGGGAGGCTGGGTCTCGGTCCTGCTGCTGGAGTCCTTTATGAAAGAACGAAATCAGATGGAAGAGAGAGCCTTAGGAAGGAAGAAGCCGACAGTCAGTGAGCCTGCGAGAAGGGCAAGGCCACGCGAGGCCGCCACGTGCCTTGCCACGTGACAAGGACCACGCAGAATGCCACAGACTTCGGACAAAAGCATCGCCTTGATAACGCCTTGATTTGGACTTTTCCAAACCTCAAACTGTGAGCAAATAAGTTCCCATTGTTTAACCCAACCCCTTTCATGGAATCTGCTTCAGCAGCCCAGGAAGCTAAGACAGCACCATTGGTGAATCGAGAAGTACAAGTTAAAGCCATAATGAGCAACCACTTCACAAGCATGGCCACAATAAAAGATAGGTGGTAGCACGTGCTGGTGAAGACACGGGAGCTGGAACCATTGCGCATGGCCGGTGGGAATGGAAAGTGGCACAGCTGCTTTGGAAAACAGCTTGACAGTTCCTTAAAATAAATTTACCATATAATCCAGCAATTTCACTCCTAGGTATCTACCCAAAAGAAATGGAAACACAGTCTACTCAAAAACTCGCTCTCGAATGCTCAGAGCATCATTATCCATAACAGCCCAAAGGGAGAAGCAACCTATGTGTCCATCAACTGGGGAATGAATAACCAGAATGTGGTACCTCCAGGCAATGGGGCACCATGCGGTGACAAAAAATAACAAAGCTCTGATACGCGCTGTGTAAGTATGGCACGCTGTGACACAGCATGCCAAGTGGAGAGGTCAGGCACGGAGGGCCTCACGCTGATTCCTCCGACATGAACTATCCAGAAAAGGCAAGTCTAGAGCGGCCGGAAGCAGAAGCATGGGGCTGATGGACACAAGGTTTGTCTTGGGATGATGGAATAGTTCTAAAATTAGATTGTGTAATTTTAGAACAGCTCGGTATATTTGCAAAAGAAAATTGAATTGTACACTTAATAAAGCAAGCAAATGTCATAGTGTGTAAAGTATACCTTAGTAAGGTATTAGAAAGCAGAGGAGAAACGTGGGGGACCTCTGCTCCTCCCTGGCTCGGCTCGGCTGCCAGGAGCACAGGCCCAGGCCGGCCTGTTGGGTGGACGGCTTGTCCAGTCAGCTGACATTGGCCAGCCCAGGCGTGCGAATGGGGCCATCCTGACCTAGCCCACCCTCAGCTGACCTGCCCGGCCCATGAGCCAGCTCAGCCAAGCTCAGCCCGCCCCACAGAAGCAGCGCCACCTGGCTGAGCCGTAAACTCGTGAGCCGCAGAAAACGCTTATTTGCTGTTTTAAGCCACCAGATTTGAGACAGTTTGTTACACAGCAGTAGCTAACTGATAGACCGCCCTAACAACCTACCGCAGCACTTCCTCCCAGGTAACTGTGGGTGATAATCCTGGTCATCGTTAGCACTGCGTGGTGTGGGCTAGGGGATTCCATTTTCTACCAAACAAAGCCAAGGCTACGTTCAGCCCAGTCAGACGAGAAAACCAGCCCCGCATTAGTCAGGCTCCGATTCTGCTGTGACCGCCGCCCGCGTTTGAGCCCCCCCTCGCCCTGCCCCTTCTGCCCACGTCTGAGCAGCCAGGAAGGAATCCCAGGTCCTCGCTTCCGGCAAGAAGTTCTGTCCACAGAAACCCCGGCCTGTGCGTGGGAAATCTCACCCTGGCCCAGCACCAAACCAAATAAAAATCAAGGCAGCTGCCCTCCCTCACGCAGGCCGCTCTGGACCGGCTCTCCCCTGACATCCTCTCCAGCCCTCGGTCACGTGAGTAGGTAGGGGCCGTGCGTGCCTGTGGCATCCTCAGTCTCGCCATCTGAACCACTGTGGGCTGTGCAACAAATTCAGGGCCTTTCCCAGGACACACTCCTGGTACTAAATTCTATGTCAGCAGCTTCAGACAGGAAACAGAAACTGTTCTGTGTATTTTAACCATGAGGGATTTCATTACGGAGAGTCTGTGCAGAATACAAAGATCAGACACTGCAGGAGACGGCGGAGCGCCTGCAGGAAGGGGCACCGGTCTGCCCCCGCCCACCAGCAGGGCACCTGGCCTTGCGGGTCTCCTCTGCCTTCCTCTGAGGCCACCGCAGGAACCCACACTGCCCATTGCCGCTGCTGCCCCACCTCCGGCCCCTCCCCAGGGCTGGCGGCTACCTGCAGCTGCGGCCGCTGCCCAGCCAAACAGAGGGGCTCCTGCTTCCCTGCGCTCTAGACCCTCCCAGGGCCTCTCCCTCCAGGAATCCACGTGGAGCCCGCTGGGGGGCCTGGGATGGGGGTTTCAGACTTCTGGCCCCGCTGGTGCAGGGGACACCTTGTAGGCCTTGGTGTGCGGGTGAGGTCCAGAGGCCAGAGCTCTTCTAAACCCTGTGGGCATCCAGGCAGAAATGGGCACGTTGTCAACGAGGAGGAAACGAGCCGCCTCCCCGACTCTCCACAGCAGCCTTCAGTGCTGCAGGCGGTGGCGACCCAAGATTCTGCCCTGCTCTTTCTAAACACGTAAGGATTCAGCTACTAGAGCCCTCTAAAAAGTGCAAAGATATTTGCACGCCTTATAATTCTAATAATGAAGAACGGTGGAGTCTGGAAAAGAGCATAATATTTTCACAAACACTCCAAAATAGTACAGATCCATTGACAGTAATAAGTACCTCTTTGAAGAGGCAAATATCTTCTGCGAAAATTAAATCCAATTTGTTTTTCAGGCACTTAGACCACAAGCCATGATTCGAAGCACGTAGATTCTGACTGAGGTTGAGAGGAAAGGAAGGAAATACATCGGTTGCCTTAGCGCCAGGTAATCATCCCCACCTAACAGCTCTTGCTTTGTGGGTATTTAAAGGCTTGGTCAGTCCAATATAATATCATCCGTAGCTTAGAAATTAGGAAATAGTTTCCTTATATCTATGCACCGTTCGACCAGTACATCTCATTTACTGATCACAGTAGTTTCCCAATGAATGAAAAGAAATTTCTCCCTCTTCATATTATTTATTCCTTCGTTCTCCCAAAGCATTTTGGTAAATAATCCGGAGGTTTTTCTTTATTCTTTGGAGATTTACTTGTGTATTAATCAATTTCTATGTTAATAAACAACTCCATAATCTTAGGCATCTTAAAATAATTTCAGATTTATATTAAAAAATGGGAGCCACCCAACTGTCTGTTAACAGATGAATGATAAAGAGAATATGGTACATACAATGCACTATCACTCGGCCGTAAAGAGGAATGAGGTCCTGACACCTGAGCAACGTGAATGACCCTCGAAGGCATCATGTCGCGTGAAATAAGCCAGACACAGAAGGACAAGGAGGATGATCTCACGGATATGAGATAATTTACAAAAGCAAATTCATAGAGTCAGAATCCAGAATACAGGTTAGCAGGGACGGGGCAAGGGTAGGGAATGGGACGTTAATGCTTAATTGGAATGGAGTTTTTGTTTGGAGTGATGGAAGAATTTTGGTAATGGATGGCAGTGATGGCAACGCAATACTGGATATAATTAACCTCACTGAATTGTATTTTTGTAAGTGGTTAAAACAGGAAATTTTAAGTCGTATGTAAGTTACCAGAATAATTTTTTTTTTTAAATAGCAAAGATATTTGGTGCAGAAATCTAGCAATAACAACAAAATCAAAGCAAACCATGAGTGAGGAATCCTGGATTGGTCAACGGTTATATTACGTCCACCCTTCGGGCCCAAGTGAAAAGGGGAAAACAAAAATTCTTAATAAGAGCGATTTGGTATTTTATATCCTCCGTTCATCCAAGGAGGTTTTCTTGAGCGTCTGTGACCTCTCGGGCCCGTTTTCCATCAGGGAACCGGGCATTGCAAGAGTCCAAGGGCCAGTCTTTTTTTTAAAAAAAGATGGGACCAGGGGACTCTCAGCTTCTGGAACTGAGAGCCCCGACCCTAGTTTCCGCATCGTATTTATTTTATTTGTGCCCCGCCCCCACTCTTGTCTGCTCTCTGTGTCCATTTGCTGCGTGGTCTTGTTTTTGTCCGCTTCTGTTGTTGTCAGTGGCATGGGAATCTGTGTTTCTTTTTGTTGCGTCATCTTGTGTCATTTCTCCGTGTGGAAGGCGCCATTCCTGGGCAGGCTGCACTTTCTTTCGCACTGGGCAGCTCTCCTTGCAGGGTGCACTCCTTACGCATGGGGCTCCCCTACACGGAGGGCACCCCTGTGTGGCAGGGCACTCCTTGCGTGCATCAGCACTGCGCGTGGGCCAGCTCCACATGGGACAAGGAGGCCCGGGGTTTGAACCGCGGACTTCCCATGGGGTAGGCGGACGCCCTATCCACTGGGCCAAGTCCGCTGCCCCCAAATGCGAGTCTTGATGTAACTCACCTTGCACGGGGGATAGGTGTTGGCAAGGCTAAGGGGGCTCTGTCGCCGTGAGGAGAACAAAGCTGGGCCAGGGGCTGTGATGCCAGGGCAGGCTCAGCGAGAGAAAGCCTGACGGCTGTGAGGGATTGGCAGGTGCAAAGGCCCCGGGGCAGCCCTGCCGGGAGCTGTCCAGCGTCCTGCAGGCGGCCAGCGTGGCTGCAGCACAGCGAGCCAGCGAGAGGCCGAGGGCAAGCGGCAGCCGGATCATTCCAAGGCTTCGGCTTTTTCTCTGAATAAGACGAAAATCCGCTGGAGGGTTTTTATATCTCCAAACAGAAGTCGAAGAGGAAGATGAAGAAGAAGGAAAAGAAGGAGGAAGAGGGAGACACGGAGGTTGGCTCCGGGGAAGGCCTGCCTGGCCCTCGCTTGCATCCCTGCCCCAGAATAGCCCGGCCTGCGCCACCGGAGGCCCTGCCAATGACCCAGTGCCCTGGTCAGCCCAGGGAGCGGGGGCCCTGCCCTGGGAAGCGGGCTCAGCCTGGCTGCGCCCTGTGAGATCGCCCGTCCTTGGCGTTTTGACCTTCCACGGCAACGGCAGGTGCTCCGATGCCATAGCGGAAAGCCGGCGGCCCCTCTGTGGGGGTCCCGTGGGCAAAGCAGAAAGCGAGTGGCTAAGCCGCGGCCGACAGGAGCCACAGACGGGTCCGTGTGGGTCCCCACGAGGTGGGAAGGACCCCCACAGCTCCCTACGGAGGCCTGGCCTCCTCTAAGGCTGGCCGGGAGCGAGCCTGACTTCCCACTCGGAGAGTGGTACGAGAACGCCCCTTCTAAAACCGTTCTTTTTCTTGCACAATTATTTATTAAGCAGTTTTATTAAGATATATTTGTATACATACGATCTATCCAAAGTGTATAACCAGTGGCTTTTAGTATAATCACAATGTTGTGCATTCATCACCTCAAAAAATTTTAGAACAATTTCATTACTTAAAAAAAAAAAAGTCCACACCCCTTAGCAGTCCTTCTCCAGCCCTACATACCGCTATTCTAATTTCATCTTTGTAAATTGATTGTATTTACATTTACATAAATGGAATTATACAATATGAAGTACTTTGTGTCTGGTTTCTTTCATTAGTGTAATGGGGTTTTTTGGTCTGATATTAACATTTTATAACATTAACATGTATTTGTTCAGTTTCAAAGGAAAACGGTCTTATATATGCAATTTTACCCATGTTCATATTTCACACAAGATTTTACTAAGCTATACAGTCCCGTGTTACATATTTTTAGCTTTCCTTTTAGTAATATACAAGACCTTAGACTTTCCCTTCAAACCACCGTCACACCCACCTATTTGTCCCTTTGTGTCTGGCTTGCTTCGCTCAACATAATGTGCTCCAGCTTCATCCGTGTTGTCATGTGCTTTAGGACTTCATTTCTTCTTACAACTGCATGATATTCCATCGTGTAAATAGACCACAGTTTGTTTATCCATTCATCAGTTGATGGACACCTGGGTTGTTCCCAACTTTTGGCGATCATGAATAAAGCCACTATGAACATCAGAGTGCAGATGCCTGTTCGCGTCACTGCCTCATCTCTTCTGGGTATACACCCAGCAGTGGAATTGCAGGGCCACGTGGCAAGTCTATATTCAGCTTCTTTAGGAGCTGCCAAGCAGCCCTCCACAGCGCTGTGCTGTTCTACGTTCCCACCAACAGTGGGTAAGTGTCCTGTCTCGCCACAGCCCCTCCATCACTAGTAGTGCTATCTTCTGATAGGTGTGAAATGATATCTCATTGTAGTTTTTTTGTTTTGTTTTGTCTTATTTTATTTTATTTATTTATTCTGCCCCTGCCACCCCTTGTGTTTACTGTCTGCTCTGTCCATGTGCTGTGTGTTCCTCTGTGTCTGCTTGTCTTCTCTTCTCATCTTCTTTTTAAGAGGCACCGGGCACTGATCCCAGGACTTTACGACGTGGGGGAGAGCGCTCAATTGCTTGAGCCCCCCCGCTCCCTGGTTTGCTGTGTCTCTCATTGTCTTTCTTCTGTGCCTCTTTTGTTGTTGTTGCATCATCTTGTTGCTCCAGCTCTCAGCGTGGGCCAGCTTGCCCTCACCAGGAAGCCCCAGGAATCGAACCCAGGACCTCCATATGGTAGATGGGAGCCCAATCTCTTGAGTCACATCTGCTTCCCATCATTGTAGTTTAATTTGCATTTTCCTAATTGCTAGTGATGTTGAACATTTTTTTCATGTGGGTGTGGTTTTTTTTGCCATTTGTATTTCTTCTTTGGGCAAATGCTTATTCAAGTCTATTGCCCATCTTTTAATTGGGTCATTTGTCTTTTTATTGTTGAGTTGTAGCATCTGTTTTATGTATCCTGGATATTAAACCCTTATTAGGCACGAGATTTCCAAATATTTCCTCTCATTGGGTCACCTACAATTCACCCTTTTGACAAAGTCCTGTGAAGTACAAAAGTCTTTGATTTTGAGGTGATCCCTAAAATGGCTTTTACTTTCTTTTAAACAGGGTGCTGTTTTGGATTTGGTAATCCTCAGATAAGTCGCCACAGTCTTTCTTGGAAAAGAATAAGCCAGAGTGATGAGTGGTCGGCCGAGAGCCACGTCACAGTGAGACCAGACACTCTGCTCAGAATTTCCACCGCCCGTCCAGGGGTACAGGGCGCCAGGGAGGCCCCGCTCTGGTATAAATTAGCAACCTGTTTTGGGAAGCAATTTGACAGCACTCATTCAAAATGTCCCATACCCCTTGCCCTGGCAGTGTAATGTGTGGGAATTTAAACAGCAGTTTCCCTCCGACAGGCTGACTTTATCAGCAGAGGTGTGTCAGGTTTCTAAAAGCAAGGAGCGGGGGTGGCTTAAGCGATTAGCTGCCTCCCTCCCAGACATGGGGAGCCCCGGGTCCGGATCCTGCTGCCTCCTGAAAGGAAGACAAACTGACAGTGTGTGCAAGCAGTGAGGTGGTGGGGAGAAGTAAACAAAATAAATCTTAAAAATTAAAAATACAGCTAAAAGCTCAGCTAGAACAAATAAGTGAAAACTTGGCAAGGTTGCAGGATACAAGATAATTAGACAAAAGTCAATTGTTCAGACCAGCAGAATATCTCAGCCTACATGTTGGATCAAGTGTTAAAAACTGCTCTTTGACCTTGAATAAAAGGGGGAAATGGCAAAGACAAATGAGTTTATATGGCTAAGAGTCTTCCAAAAAGAGTCGGAAGGTCATCAGAGAGGTTATGCTTATGCACACCTCAGCAGGACCCCAGAAAAAGCCAAAGAAGATACAACCCCAGGTGCTGATTCTCCCGAAGGCTACAGAGACCCACAGGGTGTGTGGTCATGGCAGATGGATTTGGAGCTCTGTGCCATGTCAGAGGCCCTACTTTGGAATTTGTGCTCCTGAGTGTGATGGAGCTGGACTCAGGTGTGACCTTCCTACACATGCCTCTTCTGTCACTTTTACGGAACCTCTGGTTGGCGCTATGGATGGTTCTTACTCAGGAGGCTTGAATCTCTGGACTGCCCATGTGCCAGCTGGGCCTGAGCCTCAGCAGAGTGGCGACTCCTACTCTCTGGTTCATTGGACTTACCCAGGTCAGCTAAGAGGGAGGTGAAGATGGTCAACCACCATACCAGGGAGCCAAGAGTGCCTCCAGCTGCAAGCAGAGGAATTGCATCCATCATCCATGTGGAATCTAAGCCCCCTCTTGATCTAGAGGTGGAGTGGACATCACCATCCCAGGGGCCACAGAATGGAGGAATAAAATATGGAGTAGAGTGGACTTACTGATATTCTACTATAAAAGTATTGTGACTAATAATAGAAGAAATTGTAGCATTGAGGAGGAGAAAGTGATCACAGGGGTTGCTGAGGGCAGGGAGAGGGTAGAAGAGATGTGATGAGGGGGTATTTTTGGGACTTTGAGTTGTCCTAAATGATATTGCAGGGTCAGATGCTACACTTTATATATCCTGCCTTAACCTACTGAATGTATCGGGGGAGAGTGTGAACTACAGGGTAAACTATTATCCATGTGGTGCAGCAGTGCCCCAAAATGTGTTTACCTAGTGCGATGAGTGTGTCACGATAATGGGGGAGATTGTTGGAGTGGGAGGAGTGGGGTGGGGGTATACGGAAACCTCTTGTATTTTTTTTTAAAGATTTATTTATTTATTTAATTGCCCCCCTCCCCTGGTTGTCTGTTCTCTGTGTCTATTTGCTGCGTCTTGTTTCTTTGTCCGCTTCTGTTGTCGTCAGTGGCACGGGAAGTGTGTGCGGCGCCATTCCTAGGCAGGGTGCACTCTCTTTTGCGCTGGGTGGCTTTCCTTAGGGGGCGCACTCCTTGCGCGTGGGGCTCCCCTAGCGGGGGTCACCCCTGCGTGGCAGGGCACTCCTTGCGCTCATCAGCACTGCACATGGGCCAGCTCCACACGGGTCAAGGAGGCCCGGGGTTTGAACCCCGGACCTCCCATGTGGTAGACGGATGCCCTAACCAAGTCCGTTTCCCTTTTTTTTTTTTTTTTGTATTTTTTAATGTAACATTTTTTGTGTGATGTATATATCTTCAAAAAAATAGAATTTACAAAAATGATGTGGTGGGGGGTGGGGAGTGGGTTATATGGGAACCTCTTATTTTTTTTTAATGGTTTTTAATGTAACATTCCTTGTGACTATTAACTTTAATTTTTTAAAAAGTCAATTGTATTTTTATGTACTAGCAACAAACAAGCAGAAACTGAAATTTTAAGAAAAGTGCAACTTGCAAGGATATCACATTATATTAAATACTCAGATAAATTTGACAAAAGATGTGCCAAACCTGTGAACTGAAAACTACAAAGGACGGGAGAAATTTAAAAAGGCCTAATAAATGGCAGGTATGCTGGTTCACAGATCAGAAGACTCAAATGTGTTTAGATGCCTAGTCTGTCTGAATTTCTCCATGTATTCAACACAATCTAATCAAAACCCCACCAGGAATGGCACAGCCATTCCAGAAATCAGTCAGACAGTTTCTTTAAAAAGGTAAACATCCCCTTACCATACGACCCAGCAATTCCACTCTTGGGCATTTATCCCAGAGAATTGAAACCTGCACAAACGTTCACGGCAGCTTTGTGATAGCCCAAATCTGGGAACAACCCAGACGTCCTTCAACAGGTGAAATGGTTAAAAAATGGGCAAAGGACACTAAGGCATTTCTCTAAAGGAGATGTGCGGATGGCTAACCCACGGAGGCAGTGAAAAGGTGCCCACCTCGCTGACCGCTGGGGAAACGCCAGTGAGAACGACAGCGAAGCGCCGCTGCACACCCACTGGGGCGACCATGGTAACTGAAAGCAGGGACTCGAACAAATGCCTGGACGCGAGTGCTCATCGCAGCGCCGCCCACCATCTCCAGAAGGTGGAAACCGCCCCGGTGTCGACAAGAGAAGAAGGGATAAACAAATGGGGTCCACCCACAACGAACACTATTCAGTCATGAAAAGGAATGAAGCTCTGGCCACGCTACAACGTGGATGAACCTACTAAACGTTATGCCACGTGAAAGAAGCCAGACACCCAAGTCACACAGTGTGGCTCTAATGACGTGAGACAGCCAGAACAGGTAAACCCACAGACCCATAAAGCAGGTGGCTGTCAGGGGCTGGGGGTAGCAGCGGCTGAACGGTACGAGGCGTATTCACAGAGTCCTGCAGCCGTTGCTGCCCGCAGTCTTAGCGCACCTCCCTCGCCGTGCCCAGTGGCCGTCCGTCCCCACTTCTCCCTCCCCGCCCGACAGCTGCGCTTCTGCCTCCTGTCTCCGTGGATGTCCGCATTCTGGACATTTCCTATGAATGGAAGCACGTGCTGTGTGGTATTTTGTGACAGGTTTCTTTCACTTAACGTGACGTTTTTAAAGTTCATCTGTGTTTTTTTGTGGATGAGTAATATTCCATTGTACGACATTACCACATTTTATTTACCAGTTCATCCACCAATGGACATTCAGGCTGTTTCTAGCTTTTGGTTTTTGTGAATAATATTATTGTAAACGTTGATATGCAAGTTTTTGTGTGGACATGTACTTTCATTTCTCTTCAATAGACCTAGTAGTCAATTTGCCGGGTCACGCGGCAAATAAATATGTAACCTTTGGAACCAGCAGCTCTTCTCCGAAGCAGTTGCACCGTTTTACATCCCAGCAGCAGCTCTGTGAGAGTTCCTCCTCCTTGCCAACGTTTGTTTTTGTCTGTCTTTTTATTTTGAAGCTATCCTAGTGGGCATGGTGAGGGGCTTCATTATGGGCTGGATTTGTAATTCAAGAGGGGCCAATGCTGAGCATCTTTTCATGTGGTTTTGGGCCATTTGTGCATCTTTTTTGGAGAAGTGTCTATTCAGATCCTTTGCCAGTTTTTCATTTGGGTCATTTGTCTTTTTATTATTGAGTTACAGGAGTTCTTCATAAATCTAGATACAAGTTCCTTATTAGACATATGATCACAAATATTTTCTTCCATCTTGAGGGTTGTCTCTTCACTTTCTTGATGATGTCCTTTGATGCACAAAAGTTTTTTATTTTGATGAAGTCTTATTTATCTCTTTGCTTTTGCTGTTTGTGCTTTTGGAGTCATATCATTGCCTAATCCAAGGTCACGAAGATTTACTCTAATATCTTCTTCTAGGACTTTCATAGTTTTATCTCTTGCATTTATGTTTATGAAACATTTTAAGTTCATTTTCGTAGATGGTGAGCTGTGGCGATCCAACGAAACCCTTTTCCTTGTGGGTACCCAGTGGTCCCAGCACCATCTGTGGGAAAGACCGTCCTTTCCGCCTTGAACGGTCTTGGCACCCTTGTCGTAAAGTCACTTGACGTAAATGTGGGGTGTTTTCTTCCTAGACTTTCATCTCTATTCCACTGATCCGTCTGTCTGTCCTCCAGCCAGCACCACACTGTCTTGATTACTGAAGCTTTGTAGTAGGTTTTGAAATCAGAAAGTGTGAATGCATTAACTATATTTTTTCTTCTCAAGATTGTTTTGGCGATTCTGGGTCCCCTGCATTTCCATATGAATTTTAGGACCAACTTGTCAATTTCTGAAAGAAAAAGAAAAGCCGGCTAGGATTTTGCTAGATACTGTGTTGCATCTGCAGATAGTTTGGGGAGTGTTGTCATCTCCATGATCTTAAGTCTCACAATCCATGAGCACGGGGTGTCTTTGCATTTATTTAGATCTTCTTTAATTTCTTTCAAGGAACTATCATTCTTAAATTGCTACTGTTTTCCCACTTCTCCAAGTCATCTTCAAATCTTACATATTTTCTTGAGGCTGCCCTTTGGTCCCTGCGTTTGTGCCACTGTATACAGTGGCAGATAGTACTTTGTTGCTGTTAAGTCCTCATTTTATTTAATTTCCTTAGCTTAAACACATGTATGATTTTACACAAGGGTTAGAATGTCACTGATTATACTTATTTCAGAGCTGGCCTTCTCCTTCCCCTTGTTCATTCAGCTTTCCCTCTAATCCTCCTCCCTATCTCTCTCTGGCCCTGGCCCCAGCTCCACTCCATTTTTTGTGCTTTATTACTTAAGTAGAGGAAAGCTATTGACTTTTGGATATTTATCTTGCATCCAGCCTCTTTGCCAAATTGCCCCATTGATTTTAATGTTTTTTTTTTCCTCTATAGTTCCAGGTTTTCTAAGTCCACAATTATATCATCAGCACAAAGAGATATTTTATCTTTTCTTTTCCAATGTTCTTATCAATTGTTCCACTTTATTCTATTATTACATTTTCTAGAACCTCAAAAAATGTGAAATAATAGTGTTAGTAGCAAGTATTCTTGTGTTAGTTTGGAGCTGTATGTACACCCAGAAAAACATGATCTTAAACTTAATCCACCAGCCCACTGTAAGTAAGACATCTTTATTTTTTATTTATGTTATGTTTTTGACTGGGGATTGAACCTGGGACCTCATAATTGGGCAGCTGGTGCTCAATCACTGAGCCACTTTGACTCCCTGGAGTTGGCTTTCTTCATTTGTTTTGCTTCTTGTTGTTTGGTTTTATTGTTTTTAGGAGGCACCAGGAACCAAACCCAGGACCTCCCATGAGGTTTCTTCAGATCTGGTGTGGCCCAAGCAAGTCAGAGTGAGTTATAATCCTCTTCCTGGAGTCCTTTATAGGCAGAATGAAATTCAGCTAGACCGAGAGAGAGGGAGCGAGAGGGAGAGGGAGGGGGAGGGAGAGGGGGAGGGGGAGAAGGGGGAGGGGGGAGGAGCGCGAGCACCACGGGAAGCAAGAAGCTGCAGGTCAGTGGAACCCACAGGGAAGGGACAGGCCGAGAGGCCGCCGTGTGCCCGGCCATGTGACAGAGGAGCCAGAGCCAAGACCCCGGAGGCTGGCCTTTGGGAGGAAAGCATCCCCAGACGGTGCATTGGGACGTTCTCCTGGCCTCAAAACCCTGAGCTAATAAGTTCCCATTGTTTACGCAAACCCATTGATTGGTATTGGCTTGATCAGCCAAGAAAGCTAAAGTAATCCTCGTCTATTTCCTGACTTTAATCATAAAGTTACAGTGCTTTGCCATTTACGGCAATAATGCTGGTGGCTTTAGGTAAGGCGTTTTATTGTATTTGAGTGGTCTTCTTCTATGGATATTTCATTTAGATTTTTTATTGGGAATAATTGCTGTATTTTAATAAAATAATTTTGCCATCTCTTAGTTCATTCTTCTTTTAATATTTTGATAAAAACAGATTTCCTATTATTAAATTGTGCATTTCTGAAATATACCCTATTTGGTCAAAATGTTTTGTTTTCTTTTTAATATTTGCTATATTACATTATCATTTTAATTCTTGCATATAGTCATAAATGAGAGATGGTCTGTGGGTTTATTTGTACTATGCTTATTTGCTTTGATATAGTTATTCTGGCCTCCTAAAATAAATTGAGGAGTTTTCTACATTCTTCTATGGCTTGGAATTGTCTAAAAGTTAAATAAAACTTAGCTGTGAAACTGCTCATGGTAGTTTTTTAATAACAGAGTTTTAATACTTTCCCTAGTTTCCTCTACAGTAATTGTTCTATTTAACTTTTCCACTTTTCTTGAGTCATTTTTGGAAATTCATCTTTTTCTAGGACTTCACTCATTTGCTTTAAGTTTTCAAACATTTTGTTAGAGAATTGCCTGTTATATATTCTCTCATAATTATTTTAACCTTTCCTGGATCTAGGGTTATGTTTTCTTTCTCATTCCTATTGTCGTGTCATATCATGTCTATTTTTGTTCTTTCTCTCTTTTCCTTAATTTGTCTTTTTTTTTTAAGATTTATTATTTCTTTCTTTCTTTCCACTTCCCCACCCCACCCCCAGTTGTCTACTCTCTCTGTCCATTTGCTGTCTGTTCTTCTGTGTCTGCTTCTATCCTTATCAGCGGCACCGGGAATTTGTGTCTCTTTTTATTGCGTCATCTTGCTGTGTCAGCTCTCCGTGTGTGTGTGGCGCCATTCCAGGGCAGGCTGCGCTTTTTACACGCTGGGCGGCTCTCCTTACGGGGCATACTTCTTGCGTGTGGGGCTCCCCTATGCGGGGTACACCCCTGCGTGGCAGGGCACTCCTTGCGCACATCAGCACCGCGCGTGGGCCAGCGCCACACGGGTCAGGAGGCCCTGGGTTTGAACCCTGGACCTCCCATGTGGTAGGCGGGTGCTTTGTCAGTTAAGCCAAATCCACTTCCCTCCTCAATTAGTCTTTTCTTTTTTTTTTTTTTAAAGATTTATTTATTTATTTAATTCCCCCCCCCCCCCCGCTCCCGGCCCCAGTTGTCTGCTCTCTGTGTCTATTTGCTGCCTCTTGTTTCTTTGTCCGCTTCTGTTGTCGTCAGAGGCACGGGAAGTGTGGGCGGCGTCATTCCTGGGCAGGCTGCCCTTTCTTTCGCGCTGGGCGGCTCTCCTCACGGGGCGCACTCCTTGTGCATGGGGCTCCCCTACACGGGGGACACCCCTGTGTGGCACAGCACTCCTTGCGCATATCAGCACTGCGCATGGGCTAGCTCCACGGGTCAAGGAGGCCCGGGGTTTGAACCACGGACCCCCCATGTGGTAGACGGACGCCCTAACCACTGGGCCAAGTCCGTTTCCCCTCAATTGGTCTTGATCTGTGTTTATTTTATTGACCTTTTAAAAGAACAAGTGCTTGAATTAACTTAGCCTTCTTAATTTTTATTTTCTATTTCATTAATTTCAGATTGTACCTTTATTAAGTCCTTCTTAGTTTCTTTTGGTATGCTCTATTGTTTATTTTTTCTAATTTTTTGAAATAAGTGCTTAGTTCCTTTATTTTTTGTCTTGGAGTGGAGATTAATAATTAATGTATTTTAAAAAGCTAAAGTTTCCTTAATTCAACTCTCACTGCATCCAACAGGTTTCTTATGAAAGATTTTCCATTTGTTACTTTCTAAATAATTTGGAGCATCCTTGTTAATTTCAACTTTGATCCAAGGGATTTCTGGGAATGTGTTTCATAATTTCCAAATAATGAAAATGTGGGGAGAGCAACTTTGGTTCTCTCTCATTTCACTGGACTAGATCTGAGAATGTGGTTGACTTTAGACACTTGAAGCGCCCTGTCCTTTGGCCAAGCACATGGCCTTTTCCAGAGACTGTTTCAAGGAAGTGAATAAATGTCTATTCCTTATGCAAATATACTGACTGTGTATTCATTATCTTGCTCATCTGCTGTTGGATCCACCCAGTTTAAAGAGGAGCGTCTCGCTCTCCCTGGTAACTGGCACTTCCACCGTCTTCCCGCCTTCCTGGTAGTGCCCGCTCCGTCCGCTGACCGCCCGGCTGTGGGCGAGGCCGCGGCTCAGTGGCCGCCCCCGCCCTGCTGGGCTCAAGCTCCAGTGGCCCCCTCTGACCACAGCCTGTCCGCCTCGGTTGGCGTTTTCTTCCACCCGCCCCCTGTTGCTAGCACCCGCCGTGGCTTACTCTAAGTGTGGGGTGTGGCGAGCAGCGCACAGCTGGACATGGCTTAGCCCGGCCGAACGTCCTGGGAGCACCCATGTCGCTCACTGGCGGCGACGAACGTGTGCAGACCCCACCGGGGCCTTCCCTCCTTCGTGTCTGTTCCTGCTGCTGCCCCTTGTCCTTGCCCTGCCCCGGCTGGTCCCTCACGGCACCCACCCCCTCCCTCCCGCCGCTCCTCCAGGAGCAGCTGGTGCTGCCCGCGCCACGCACCCTGCACAGCCCTGGCCCCAGCGCGGCTTCGCCCACCGCAGCTCCCTGCCCCTCCCCCGGAGGTGCCCGGACCTCGGGGTACTTCCGCCCCCCCACCTGGAGGCCTGAGGTCCCAGAATTTCTGCTGGAGCAGAGGAGGGAGGGAGAGGGAGGGAGGAGGGAAGGAGGGAGAAGGAAGGGGGAGGGAGGGAGGGGAAGGGAGGGTAAAAGGAGTGAGGGGGAAGGGGGGAGGGAGGAGAAGGGAGGGAGGGGGCGTGGCCCTGGCTCTCGCTTGCTCTGCAGCTCCCCCCCCAGCTCCGGCCTCTCTTTTGCTGCTGGGAGTCTTCTGAGGAACATCTTCCCAGCTGGAGAGCGGGTGACACTCTCAGGCCCCCCCAAAGGACTCCCCTGGCTGGGTGCAGTGGCATCCTGGAAGCCGGGCCTGGAGTTCACAGCTGCCCTCTGCCGCCTGCGGGCCTCCGGTGTGCCGACGAGGCGTCCAGGACAGAAGGGGCGCGACGTGGGGTGCTCCCACGGCCCCTCCAGGAGGCAGAGCTCACCGTCCCACGCCTTGAGTGCGGCTGCTCACAGCGACTGGCCTCTGACCGATGGCATGGGGGGACAGGGAGGGTGGCTTGGGAGGGCCGCGCCTGAGCAGGCGACCCACCAGGCCCACACCTGAGCAGGTGACCCACCCATCCCACACCTGAGCAGGTGACCCACCCATCCCACACCTGAGCAGGGTCCCACCAGGCCCGCACCTGAGCAGGCGACCCACCAGGCCCACACCTGAGCAGGGTCCCACCAGGCCCACACCTGAGCAGGCAACCCACCAGGCCCACACCTGAGCAGGGTCCCACCAGGCCCACACCTGAGCAGGCAACCCACCAGGCCCACACCTGAGCAGGGTCCCACCAGGCCCACACCTGAGCAGGTGACCCACCAGGCCCGCACCTGAGCAGGGTCCCACCAGGCCCGCACCTGTGCAGGTGACCCACCAGGCCCACACCTGAGCAGGTGACCCACCAGGCCCACACCTGAGCAGGTGACCCACCAGGCCCGCACCTGAGCAGGGTCCACCAGGCCCGCACCTGAGCAGGTGACCCACCCAGCCTACACCTGAGCAAGTGACCCACCAGGCCCACACCTGAGCAGGTGTCCGACCAGGCCCACACCTGAGCAGGCCCACACCTGAGCAGGCGACCCACCAGGCCCACACCTGAGCAGGGTCCCACCAGGCCCGCACCTGAGCAGGCAACCCACCGGGCCCACACCTGAGCAGGCCCACACCTGAGCAGGTGACCCACCCATCCCACACCTGAGCAGGCAACCCACCAGGCCCACACTTGAGCAGGGTCCCACCAGGCCCGCACCTGAGCAGGCAACCCACCAGGCCCACACCTGAGCAGGTGTCCGACCAGGCCCACACCTGAGCAGGCAACCCACCAGGCCCACACCTGAGCAGGCGACCCACCGGGCCGCGCCCCTGCCCTCAGAACTCGGAGCTGCCCACAGGCTCCGTGGGCCCAGGGCCCCTTGGGCACCGCCTGCCACCAGCCTGCTGCCCCTCCCAGGAGCACCCCCTCGGGGGCCTCCAGAATCCTCCGAGGCCAGGGAGGCCACGGGGAATGTGCCGGGGTGGGCCCGCCACTGGCCTCGGTTTCCCTGTCTCTGGGGGGGCCGCCAAGCCCCTTCCAGCCCCAGCTGCTCGGAAGTCTCCACTGGGGTCCCGGGGAAGAGAGCGGAGCCGCGCCGGCAGCCCCAGGAGCCCAGCGCCGCCGCCTGCCCGCCGGCCCGCGGGGTTAAGGCGCCGCGCCGGGGACGGCCCCTGCGTGGAGACTCCCTGGCTCCCCGGGGCCCGTTTCTTGGGAGACGCGGCAGCTGGAGCTGTCGCCAAGCAGAAGCAGCAGGCACGGGCCAAGGCCAGGGAAGGGCGGGGGTCTGGGGGTCCGGGCACGTGCAAGAGGTGCTGCCGCAGGCCACCGCAGGCCACCGTGCCCCCAGCCAGCCCTCCGTGCAGACCGCTCCCCAGAGCCCCGTGGCCACCAGAGGCCCCCTCGGGCCTCTCCAAGGGTCCCCGCTGCCCAGCACATCTGAAGCCCCCCACTCTTGCCATCTTCTCCCGGCTGCCCTTTTGAGGTGCACATGACAGCTCTGCAGACCCCCGGCCTTCCCCTCCCTGCGGAAACTGCGTTGGAAGGACCCTCCCCAGCCCCAGCCCCAGCCCCAGGCCCAAATCTGCCCCCAAAGTCCAGCACCCATGGGCAGGGCAGGCGCCTGCGGGGTGGCACTTCCCAGGGACAGGGAGCAGCCCCCAACCCAGCCTGCAGCGGGGCCTCCGCCACTTCCCCCACCCCTGAACAGAGGAACAGGGGGTGGGGCAGAGGAGGGGGACAGCAGGAGAGAGCAGCGTCAGCAGGGGACCCACAGACACAGGCTTCCAGCACCACAGAGCACGAGAGGGCTGGTGGGCAGGCCGGGTGGACAGGGCTGGGTGGACGCACGCCTGGGTGGACGGGGGCCTGGGTGGACAGGGGCTGGGGGGGGTGGATGGGTTGGGTGGACAGGGGCTGGGTGGACACACAGCTGGGTGGAAGGGGGGCTGGATGGACACACAGCTGGGTGGACGGGGGCTGGGTGGAGGGGGTGCTGGGTGGATGGGGGCTAGGTGGAGGGGGGCTGGGTGGACAGGGCTGGGTGGACGGGGGGCTGGGTGGATTGGGGACTAGGTGGACGGGGCTGGGTGGACGCGCAGTAGAGACCCTGCCAGCCAGACCAGCCCAAGCTGCCCGGGCCTGGCGCCCCTCCTCTCGGCGGCCTGCAGTGCTTCAGTCCAGCAGGCCCTCGGCAGCGGCCTTGCTTCCCGTGAAGGCAGTGGCTCTGATTCTTGTCCCAACAGCCCCAGCTTTCTTCCTCCTGGAACTGAGGGTCCCGTGCCAACCTCGGGGCACCGCACTGCAGCCACAGCTGGGGCGCCCTGAGCACGTCCTCCTTTCTCTGAGCGTCCTGACGAAGCGGCTGCCCACCTGGCACTGATCGCCCACTGGGAGAGAACCGGGCCCTGTGGGGCGGGCGGGGCAGTGGCCGCTGCGGCTCACGGCCGGTGCCCGTCTCCTGGAGCCGACCCTTGTCAGGGCCCCATAGAGGTTCGAGCAGGCAGCGGGGTCCCAGCCCCAGCCCTTGGGCTGAACTGCCCTGGGGGTGGGGGGCGGGGAGCCCCGGGGGCCGCGGGGCAGGTGGGTGCAGCTGGCTGCAGGGTGGGGCTGCCCTCCTGGACCTCAGCTGGCCCGTGTGGCCGTCCAGAGACAGTCACCCGCTGGAAGGGGCGTGGGCCCTTCACCCGCGGTGCCGCGAGCCCGGGGCGTCACACACAGAACATGCCGGTCCCCAGGCCTGGGCTGCCCCGGAAGGTGTGGACAGCCCTGACCCACCTGCTGGACCCCAGCGCCCTGGCAGGGCCACTGCCCCTCAGCAGGGCCCAAGGCGGAGACAGGAGGCCAAGGAGCTGGGAGGGCTGAGGCTGACGGCCCCAGGAGGAGCAGGCCACACGCGGTGCTGGGGGCACATGCGGTGCACAGAGCCCCTGCAGGAGCCCCTCGCCTGCCTTGACACCTGGCCTCCCCTCCCAGCAGGCACAGAGGCCGGCCAGGTCCTGAGAGCCCCTCGAGCGCTCCCTGTGGATGCCACACAAGCAGCCCTGCACCCTCGCGGCACCTGCCTCTCTCCACTCGCCCATGCCTGGGCAGGTGCCAACTGGCTCAGAGTGGTCCCACACCAGGCCCCTGCCCAGGACCCCTCATTTGGCCACTGGCCTCTCTCTCTTTTCCTATTTGCCATCTTTTTGTTCTCGGGGCTGCATCCTGGATTTCTTTTGATGACTCTTCTAGTTCACTAATTCTCTTTTCAGCCATGCCTAGGAGTGGCTGCTAAACTGCTCATTGAGGTTTTATAGAAGTTCAGGTGTTGTATTTTTTCATCTCTAGTTCTACTGGATTATCACATCTCCCAGGTTATTTTAACATTTCTTACTGCCCTGTCCATGTTCCTGAGCCTGTCTTTCATTAGACACAGTAAGCAAACTTGTTTTCTAATCTGATGACCCCGATATGCCTCTGACCCTTAGCCAGTCTGGGTCTGACAGTGCCATGTCCCCGTGTGCTCAGTTTTGTTTTGGTTTTGACTTTGGTCATTGACCTTGACAAATGACTGAGGAGGAGTAGAGGCCCGGGGAGGCGATCTGCCCTGTCCACCAGGCACCTAGGGCCTCGGCAGTCAGCTGAGCACTGTTGACAATAAACTCAAGGCTGGAGGGCTCTGGGCCACCCTGGTGGGGGCGTGGGCTACACATCCTCCAAGCCTATCGGAAACGTAACTCCTCGGGCCACATTCGGCTGGGTCTGCCTGGCTCAGCCCCTCGGGGACGAGAAGGGAAAGGCTCGTCTGGCTCCCCGAGGCTTTGGGGTCACCAGCCCTTGGGGTCGAGCCCACTGGGAGGAGAGTCTGCTGCTGGCTCCTGCCCGTGTCTCGCCGACCCGGCAGAGGAGCTGGCGCTCACAGGCATTGCAGAGACCGCTCGTTACGCGGTGCACCCTCGTGGCTTTCTAGAGTGTCTGTAACAGAAGTTGCCTTCTCAGACTCAGCGTCTTCAAGGACAGGCACCCGGAGCGAAATGTGCAGCCCCAGCTCACCGGGTCTGGGTGGGCAGCTCCCCCTCCTCCTTTCTCTTAGAGACCCTGACCGTGGCTTCATTCCTCGGCTCGGCCAACCAGCCAACCCCGTCATGACAGACTGAACCATCTGTGCACACAACGAGGATAAGCCCCAGGGTCCCCTGCAAGTGGCTCCCGTGGCGACTTCCAAAGCTGCTGCCTTCCGTGGTCTCGTTCTCTCACGCCTTGGCCAGGCAACCCCTCAAAGCCTCAATGGCTCTTCATTGCTGCACAACGTAACTCCTTTGCAACGCTCTTTTCCAAGCTGTTTTTAGTGGGCCTGTCACATGCCATGGGACAGCAGTGCCCACCTGCCCCTGGTGCTCCGGGCAGCCCAGGGGTGGCGGGACCGGCTCCCACCCACGGCGCCCGCGTCTCAACGGCCCTCACCGGCTCCCCTTCACCCCCACCTCCCAGACAGCGCAGGCCCGCCCCAAATAAAGCAGAACCGCGTCCAAAGAACGAGGGCGACAAAGAGTTTAAGTTATTAAATCAAATATACAGAGTGATTCATTTAATCTGTACATATTTACAAAAATGCACTTCCACAAGTGGGGCCGGGGCCGGGGCCGCAGCCTGACGCCCAGGCCGAGGTCACAGCCGTGGCGGAAGTCTGCGTGAAGGCACTTGTCGCGTGGCGATGCTGCCGCCCCTGGGAGGGCAGGGCAGCTGGGAAGGACACTTCTGAAAGCACAGTTGAGAGATCTCTAGAGCGAGGCTCCAGGCAGGGGCCTGGGTCAGTAAGCACGCCATGTGTGAGGCCATGCCAGCCACCATGGGCCACACCGACTGCCACGGGCGCCACCGACTGCCACGGGCCACGCCGACCGCCACGGGCCTCACCGACACCCACAAGCACTGCCCGCCGTGGCCACGTCAGGAGCCATGCCACGCCACCCACCCCAGGTCCCACCAACAGCCATGGGTCCCCCTGGCTCTTTGGCCCAGAGCCACCGAGACACCCATCGAGGAATAGAAAGGAAGATTCTGTAAACAGCGCACCATCTCGGTAGCAAGCATCACACAGCTTGGTGAGAACAGACCCCGCTCCTCCGCCACACGGCGCGTGCGCCAGAGAAACGCTACAAAAATAGCAACTGCCGAGAATACTCCG